>NW_016107385.1:6684421-6775382 GCF_001604975.1 Cebus imitator
AAACCTAGAGTGGCAGCTTATTGTTTCTTATGTGGATAATACTTGGTGACTGTGATTATCTTTAACACTATTAGCAAGGGTAGTCTCTTACCTCACCCAAATATCAGTAACTATTAGATTATAGTTTTTGACAGCTTTTGTTACTTATTGTTGTAGTATGTTTTAACTGACTAAATGTGTCATATTATTGTAACCTTAAGAGCTACCTGTGCTTTACACAATTTTTACAAAATAATTTGCTGTGGAAATTCAATAAAAACAAGTGCCATTTACCTCTCTACTACTTAGTACATTAAACAAAGTTTGCAAGTAGCACATAATGATGACTTCTTGAAATAACAAAAACAAACTCCTGATGGAAATATAGAGCAGGCTGTGTGCCAAGTATATTATTTCTGATGGGGGTATTGGTGAGGAGAAAATTATGGACTTTGCTAATACAACTTAATGGCATGGCGAGGACAGATACTGCAGTGGTATCTGTGTCCATATACAGCAGCACAGAGTTAGTGTTTGGTAGTTGAAAATGACAGGGACCTGCTGACTAGGAGAAAAGAGATAACTGAAGCAGAAATGCTATATTCACTATAATTTGGAGCAAGAAGTGGGAAGAGGCTCTGCTGTTATTCACAGTTGCTTGTCAGAATTCACATGCCTACTTAGAAAAATCTATATTGGGCAGGGCATGGTAGCTCAAGCCTGTAATCTCAGCAGTTGGGAGGCCAAGGTGGGAAGATCACTAGAGGGCAGGTGTTCAAGACCAGCCTAGCCAACATGGCGAAACCCCATCTCTACTAAAAAAAAAATACAAAAATAAGCCGAGTGTGGTAGCACACAGCTTTAATCCCAGCTACTTGGTAGACTGAGGCATGAGCATAGCTTGAACCTGGGACATGGAGGTTGTAGTGAGTCGAGATCACACCGCTGCACTCCAGTCTGGGCAACCAAGCGAGACTGTCTCCAAAAAAAAAAAAGAAAAAAAAATCTATATTGATGTTCTTAGCTTTTCTTTCATGTTAATGAGTCTCACTGTCTTTTCAAATATAAAATAAAATGAATCTTCATAAAATCAGCTTTAAAATTGTGTCAAAGTAAAACTAAGAACTAATTTGAAATTTAAAGAATAATGAACATTATAGAACTCCCCTATACTGTTGTGTAAATAAGCACGGATATCTGCATTAAAGAATTTTAAAACTCTTCCCGAAGTTCCTTAGTTTCACAACTTGAATAAAAAACGCACATTTCTATATTATATTTCATCCAGGGGCTTTACATTAAACTTTATCTTTGCTTTTACAAGTGTTATAAATTCATATGATTATTAAATAACAGGCATTTAGCTCAATGTAGGATGTATGTGGCAGTATGCCCTAAATCATTTTTATAAATCTTGTTTATCCTTTTTGGATTCATCAACTTAGAAGAGATTTACACTTGGTTTCGAGAATTTCTTCAGAATAAATTTGAACTTCAGGTTTTATTGGGAAGGGATTGTGGCATCAAAAAATCACAGAATTTCAGTACCAGAAAGATAAATGTTTATGTTTTATTGACTCATTATTGGTAACACCCCAAATGTATTCTTGTTGCTCATGAAGTTTTATTTGTTGTGGATTTTTAAAGGAGACGTTTTTAGGAAAGGGACTGTGGACAGATACAAGGAGATATTACTAATTTCAAATATATAATTATTTTTTGATGTGATATGCCTAAAAGTTTTTTTTAATTGTTTTTATTATTTTTTAATAGATAAAGGAAGCAGCAGACATCATTCAGAAGTTGCACCTAATTGCCCAAGAGTTACCCTTTGATAGGCAAGTACATTTCTCAAAGAGTTAATTTGAATGTATAGTATAATTTATAAAATAAAATTGTGTTTTTTCCTATACGATTTTCTTTGCTCATTAATTAAACAAGAATTTATTGAGCACTTGCTGGTTCATTTACTTGCTAGTTCGTTCGCTTTGTACAAGGTGCAGTATAAAATAGTTTGTTGAAAAAATGTAGTCTATTCTTAATATCTAAATTTAATGATAGGCCTTGAAATAATTTCAGTCTCTGTCTTCTAAAAAATTGGATGGAGGATTTTGAAATTGACTAAGGTAAAATTTGGATTTTCATATTTTGGACTTTGAGAACCAGGTAGGGGGTAGAGAGAACTTTTTCTTGATGAAGGTTCTTATGCTTTTGGGGGGCCTTGGGTACCTTTGAAAAGCTGATGAAAGTTATCACCTTTCTTCAGGAAATTAAGATACACACAGATTATTGTTTACAATTTTGTGGAGTTTTAGACTTTATCCACAGAACTCTTCTTAGGAACTTCAGGTTAAGAACCCCTTTTTCAAAAAGGCTGGACCCAGAGCCATTGCTAAGTTAGATTTCATCCTAAAATAAATTATCCACTGAGAAGGAGATTTTTTCATGATTTCTTCTAGTCTATAGAATGTCAGACTCTTTAATAAACTCTTGGTAAAATAGTACTTCATGTGAATATTTGAAAGAAATATGATTTACTGTATTTCGAATAATATATATTAAAGTTATTTTTTGATGATACTTGAAAATCTTAGGAACAGATAAAATATGGACATATTGCTATACTTAAAGTTTAACCATTATCTCCCAAACATGCAGTGGAATTCCCCCAAAAATGTATCTGTTTTATTCTGAAGTCTGATAACCATGAAGAATTAGCAAAAATGATCATCTTGTCATTCTTAATAATAATATGGTAGTTGCCCAGCATTATGATTTAACTTACTGTAATAATTTTTAAAGTCACCCACCAACACTTAACACTTCTCTTTATCTCATTTCAGAATTGGACTGTTTACTTTAATGGGTAAAATGTCTAGCTCATAATAGGTTCATGATAATTATTGACTTCACCCCCCCCATGCTCTCTTCATTCTATTTTTCCACTCCAGAACACACATGCATACACACACACACACACACACACACACACACACACATACACACACACAGAGAGAGAGAGAGAGAGAGAGAGAGTCGTATTCACCACCACCCAGGTACATACTTCTCTTATGGTTTTGTTTTAGCCTCTTCACCAAGCCTTGGAGTTGAATATATATCCTATTTAGACTTAATTTTTTCACACAGATTAAGATAGCCTTATATGTGATCTGGTCTGCTATGACTTTGATACATCATTGTATAACACTCTAGATTTTTATTTCCTTCTTCATTTGTCTTTGGTGTCTCTTTTGGTAGCTACTCTCTTCAAACAATTGCACATGATCTTAAAAGATTTCTTTTTCATGCTATGCATTTCACTTTGATATTTAAGATTTGAAAAAATCCTACTGTGTGGTATTTTAGCTTTTTAGTTTGTAAAGATTGAATGGCTACTCTGCTAGGCTCATTGCTGGGTCCTTTTATCATTTGTCATTAATATATCATTATCATATAGTATATTATTTGATCATCGATCATCTTTTTCTTTTAAATAATGGTGATGGAACTTTATGTTTAAAAATACCAACCATGGGAGTGGGGAGGAAGACAAATAATCAAGTATATTTAAAATGCCAGCAAATATAAGTAAGAACGGTAACTCAGTTTTGGGACTGGCTGTTAGTGCCTTATGCAGAGCAGTTGATTCTTTTAAAAGGGAATCAAATTTCAATGTGTGAATTTCCTAAATGAGAACCAGCTACCCCATCTGAATTACCTACATTCAGTTTTATCACCTGGCATGCTTCTATGAGTATTTTCTCTTCTGACTTTGTCTTTTTTCTTTTTACAGTAAACTTTAAATTTTGTAATGGTTTTGGATTTACAGAAAAATTGCAAAAATAGTACAGATGGTTCTCATATAACCTGCACTCGGTTTTCACTTTTGTTAACATCTTAAATTGGCATAGGATGTTTGTCACAACTAACGAACCTCATCGTTGGCTTTTGTCTTTCAGATTTTCAGAAGTTAAATCAAAAATTGCAAGTAAGCGATGTTGTATTTATTTTACTTTTCTATAATAAGTAAAAAAACTACTTAGGTAAAAATAAAACAGCAGAAGGAGAAAAAGTAGGAAAAATGTCATCTTCCTACCCCATCTCTGAGTTTGATTTCTCTTCCCTGAAAACAACCATTACCAATTTTTTGGATATTCTTGCAGAATAATCTATGGATATACAAGCATAAGACGTAAATTCTATATATATCTGTGTGCATAAATATATGTGTGTGTATGTATAGGTATTTATATGTACTTCTGTCTTCATTTATTTCTAAATAATTGCTACCATACTATAGCTTTATAACTTGCATTTTTAATTTAACAGTGCATTTTGGAAATTATGTGCTTCCATACATGTATCTCTGAATAAGATTCTTTGTCTCTTTTTTTTAAGATTATATAAGCATTTTGGTATCTATTTAACCCTTTGCATGATTAGTTTGGTTCTTGCCAGTCTTGTATTTTATTTTAGGTTAGATCATTCTAGGTTTTTGAAAATACGACTAAATTTGCAGATTCCATGGTAGCCAGGGTGACTGTCTAGAGTGGGCCACTGCATAGAAGATTCAAAGATTCATGTATTTTCTCAAAAAAGTCTTAGAATAAGGATGACACAGCTAGTTAGACTTGCTGAGAATATTTTTGATCACAATAGATTAGTTTGAAGTTCAAGTGTTCATTAAGAACTATACTAACCTCAAGAATATAGTGAATAGGGCTGGACACAGCTTACACCTGTAATTCCAGCACTTTGGAAGGCTGAGGCGGGCAGATCTTCTGACGTTAGGAGTTCGAGACCAGCCTGGCCAACATGGTGAAACTCCATCTCTACTAAAAATACAAAAAATAGCCAGGTAGGGTAGAGGGCACCTGTAATCCCAGCTACTTGGGAGGCTGAGGCAGGAGAATTGCTTGAACTTGACAGGTGGAGGGTGAGACAGGAGAATCGCTTGAACTCGGCAGCTGGAGGTTGCAGTGAGCCAAGATCACATCACTGCACTTCAGGCTGGGTGACAGAGCGAAACTCTCTCAAAAAGAAAAAAGTAGAAAATAGGAATACTGCATATTATCAGGATGAGATTTGGTGTTCAGTCATCGGTCCACTATTGTTTATGGTAGAGGCATCAGAACTCTATGAAAGAGTTCTGTAGTCCTTTTCACCCTTTCCATAGCTTCATGAGTAAGATTTTTCATATATATTGCTATCAGAAATAGCATCTGGAGGATTTTTTCCATTCAGCTGTTGGTTTAAGTAACAGTGGCAAATGACATTCAGACTCTGGAAATCTCAGCAGTTTCACCAGTTTGGAAGTCTTTTGTTTTGAAATTGTAGATTTGTATGCCACAGTATATAACAGGAGCTAGGTTCACTGCCTGTAATCTCATGTTGTTTTTGTTATTCCTTCAAAAGAAAGCTATAGTCATAGTTACTATATTTGTAAATAATGTAGATACTCTTAAAAAACTTGGATACCTTGTATGCCTCAGTGTAACTGAATGACTTTATTTTTAGGTAAATACCATGATTTAGAATGCCAGCTGATTCAGGAATTTACCAGTGCTCAAAGAAGAGGTGAAATCTCCAGAATGAGAGAAGTAGCAGCAGTTTTACTTCATTTTAAGGTAAATAGTAAGAATTACAAATGAAGACTAGTTTTCAAGGTTATGGAAATTTTACAAGTTCTATATATTGTAGTCTCTGATTTTCCCCCATGCGTTATGTAACTATATCACAGTGATAATTTTTATTGTTTTTGGTAATTTGTACATTTTATACTCTGTAAGTGGTATTAAATGTTAGATATTTAAGATTTTATATTAAATAATACTAATATTGAATTAAAATTGATTTATCAATTAAATATTTTTATAGTTTGATAAAGAAAATCATATTGTTTGCCTTTTTGCTTTTTGTTGGTTGTTTTTTTTTTTTTTTTCTTTTTTTTTTTTTTTTTTTTTTTTTTTTTTTTGAGACAGAGTCTTGCTCTATTTCCCAGGCTAGAATGCAGTGGCGCAATCTCGGCGCACTGCAACCTCCACCTCCCAAGTTCAAGCAGTTTTCTTGCCTCAGCCTCCCAGGTAGCTGGGATTATAGGCATGTGCCACCATGCCCGGCTAATTTTTGTATTTTTAGTAGATACAGGGTTTCACCATGTTGGCTAGGCTGGTCTTGAACTCCTGACCTCGTGATCCACCCGCCTCAGTCTCCCAAAGTGCTGGGATTACAGGCATGAGCCACCATGCCCAGCTTGCCTTTTTGCTTTTACGTATTATGATATAGATGAAAAGAAAGAAATCTTAACTGTAAATATCTGGTAGAATATAGGAACCAGGGAGCAGATGGAATATGACTAGTAAAAGACTTAAATCCAGGGGACGTCAGGAGGCAATACAAAAGAATGTTGTATTATGGAATTGTTTTCCTAGAATGTGGACTTGGGAGATAATTCCTGTATAGGAGTATATTTATGCAAAAAAGTACTTAAAGAAATGATTCTTCCTTCAATTTGTTTATTTGATTTGTATCAGATTGGGGAAAGGGAAGCTATTTTTGTTGGACTTTGCATTTTGGTACAATCTCAATGAGTACCGAGAATGGCTCTTGAGACAGTAGTGCACTTCTTATGTTGCTCATGTTGCACATGGAGGCGTGTGCCTGTAGTCTCAGCTACTTGGGAGGCTGTGGCAGGAGGATCACTTGAGCCTGGGAGGCAGAAGTTGTAGTGAGCCAAGATCACACTATTGCATTCCAGCCTGGGTGATGGAGTGAATCCCTATATATATACTTTTTAATTTATATATATATATATACACACACACTTTTAAATACATAGATAAATATTTTTATATGTATATAAAATACATACATATATATGTAAAACCTTTTCCCACTCATTGTGTGTGTGTTTGTGTGTATGCATATGGGTAGGTGTGTGTGAGTGGGTATGTTTTGTAGTGGAAGGAGATGGCTGGATGATTATAGGACAAAAATCACTCTGAAGAACTCAGTTATATACTTCAGCTTTCTTGTTTCAGTCTAAGGTTCAACAAGGACATGTACCAACTGATAAATTTCATCATAGAAGTCACTAGGGAGAAGATGCCTTTGTTAAGTTATTGGTTTTCTACAGTTAATTTTATTTAAGTCCAATAGCTGTTGCTATTGGCCATTTACTAGTAAATAGATATAGCTTTATGACATGTAACGCTTTTATTGAAATAATAATTATTATAATTTAAGCAGAATAATAACAATATGTTTCTTCTTTGTAGGGTTATTCCCATTGTGTTGATGTTTATATAAAGCAGTGCCAGGAGGTAACATAATAGTACATTTTATTGGATTTTATTTTATGCTAATTGGTCTTTTAAAATCATTTAGAAATTATATATTCACTGTGTAAAATGCCTCTGCTGTTTAGGGTGCTTATTTAAGGAATGATATATTTGAAGATGCTGCAGCACTCTGTCAAAGAGTGAACAAACAAGTTGGAGATATCTTCAGTAATCCAGAAACAGTACTGGCCAAACTTATTCAAAATGTATTTGAAATCAAACTACAGGTAATTTTAAATAGTAACAAATAGTTCTTAAAGCAATGTGTAATTTTTTTCCCTATATTTTAAAAGTATCTTTAAAATTTAGTTTACTTATATAGTGACCTTAGAAATAGTAATGTAGTTAAGGAGAAAGGAACCCTCCTGCTTTTAAAAAAAAAAGTTTTGTTATTCATAAAAGTGCTAATCAATAAGTATCATCAGAGAACACGCTTGAAATTTTCGTTTCATTGTAATAGTAATATAACATATTGTGGTAAGATAGCCTTGGGGATTTTTCTTTTTTTTGGTCCCTGCCTTCACCAATAGATGTCATTTGTGAAACTGAATAAGAATTACAAAAGCTGTCTGTAGAATTTTTTAAAATATGGTACTAACATGAAAAGGGAAAACACAGCAATTTAATTTATCCCCGATATCACTGTACTTTTAGACAACATTCCCTAAATTATGTTTACCACTGGATTAAACAACATTCAATAAATTTTTGCTTTTTTTTTTTCTTTTAACACAATTCAGGGCTTTTGATAGTCTTTTAATGTACTAATGTGTGTTGTAATTCTCTAGAAGTGGGGTTGTAATATACAGCATTTCACACGTTTCCTGTCCAAGAAAGCCTATTTTAGAGTCATGCTTATAGATGTCTGAAAGAACACTTGTTGCCTGGGGCTCAGTTTGGGAAATGGCTGCTTTAAAGAATTCACTCTACTGTTTGTACTCTCAGTTTTGTTTTTTGTTTTTGTTTTTTTGATGTACCTCACAGAGCAGAATAGGCCAGTTTAAAAGAAAAGGTATTTCTGAATTCTTAGTACTTACAGGTCCTCTACAGGTAAATATGAGAAGCGATAAATTTTTAAAACCTGTTTGAAAATTTTTTCTGATTTGTCTCTTTTCTGTACATTGCCTATTTGGTTGGATTGTAAGTCAGAAAAGTTCAATACTGTGGAGTGAATTTTAAAGAAAAAATATCTTGGGAAGTTATAGAATTTAATATTTACCTAATTAACAGAATGTTCACCTTTTTCTTTTAGAGTTTCGTGAAAGAGCAGTTAGAAGAATGTAGGAAGTCTGATGCAGAGCAATATCTCAAAAATCTCTATGATCTGTATACAAGGTAAAATTTTTAATGATTAGAAAATAATAGATATCAGATTTTATTTTTTTTGATAAATGAGGAAGTATTCAGGTATTTTTGAGTAAGCTTGTCAGCAGTTTACCTTTTAGCATTTGCTTGGCTGTATAGACTAGTATTATACAATAATGTATTGTAGAACATTCTTAATACATTAACTTGAGGAGTTGGATATGGTTTATCTTGTCTCTATTAATGTAATTACATTTATCTGCAATCAAAACTTTAGAAACTGCAAAAGGAAGTGATGTAATCTTAACAAATGATAATTTCAGCTGTAGGAATTTGTCTTGTGCTTCTGTAAATGTCAGTGTTACTCTTAGAGGTTGTCTCAGAAGCTTCATACATAGTTTTGTTTGTTTTTTTTCCTTGACTTTTCCCAATCCTATTACTATTCTTCAGTGTCTTCATTTTGGGAGAAGATTTTTCCAAATGAGGAAGTCCATGTCAATAGCAACACTGTTATGACCCTATTTTCAGTAATGGGAAATAGAAAATTAGAGGAAAGTCCACAGGGACGAAGACAAAAGAGGGTGAACAGACAGTAGACCTCTTAGTACTCTGTTTTGGGTACCATGTGATAAATAATGGCATTAGACAGACTTGAGGTCAGTGTGCCATTGTCACTATTTCTGGACTGGTACATTGCCTTACATTTTCTTTTCCTAGGAATTTATAACAGTTCTCAAAACCATAAAGTTGTTCATAATATTACACTCTATATGTAACCCCGTGGAGTTGATTTCTGCATCCTACGTACTCTCCCATAGTTTAAGAAATGGTGGCTTAACACAAGTCATTAAAGTCACATTGTAAAAATTTGTATTCCTTAGTATTGTTACTAGACCTAAAGCATGTGTTAATGTTTTTCTTCCTCTTTTCCATGAAAAGAACCAGCAGTCTTTCCAGCAAGTTGATGGAGTTTAATTTAGGTACTGATAAACAGACTTTCTTGTCTAAGCTTATCAAATCCATTTTCATTTCCTATTTGGAGAACTATATTGAGGTGGAGACTGGATATTTGAAAAGCAGAAGTGCTATGATCCTACAGCGCTATTATGATTCAAAAAACCATCAAAAGAGATCCATTGGCACAGGAGGGTGAGTGTCTTTGTTAAATATTACTATTAAAACTAAAGACATTAATAACTTTATTATATTTGGGCAAGTTTATCAAAGGTTGACTATCATTAGAATTTTCTATGAAGAGTTCTTTTAGATTGTTATGTTATCAATCAAATCTTGCTCTTAAACCACATGTTGAAATGACCTAACATAACATGATTAAAATGTAGGCTGGGCGAGTTCGCTCGCACCTGTAATCCCAGCACTTTGGGAGGTTGAGATAGGCGGATCACCTGAGATTTCGAGTTTGAGAGACCCACCTGGCCAGCATGGTGAAACCCCGTCTCTACTAAAAATAAAAATTAGCTGGGTATGGTGGCAGGCTCCTGTAATCCCAGCTACTCGGGAGGCTGAGGCAGGAGAATCACTTGAACTCAGGAGGTAGAGTTTGCAGTGAACTGAGATTGAGCCACTGCACTCCAGCCTGTCTCAAAAGTAAAACAGAACACGGTAATACAAAAGGTTCCATAGTTTCTTTCATTTTTTTTTTTTTCTAAATAGAATAAATTCCAGGTTATTGACCAGGAAACGCATCATTTTTTGGTTATTGTTGCAGGTGTGAAAAAAATAGAAAATAGTTTCCAGTTTAAGTAACTTGAATTGATGAGTTTTATTCAGAGACTTTAGCGTAAAAAACTATTAAATTAATACCTTAAAGCCTGCAATTGTTCACAGACTGGAAGAAAGTAACTTGCTGTAAGAGTAGTTGGCATCTCAGCTGCCAGGCTTTAACTGCCTAGAACCCAGTTGATTCTAAAAGGAGACAGAAGGATAGTGGAGTCATGCAGAGTCCAGAATCCCCACACATATGTATCCAAACTAGTTTCTTATTTCCCATTTTGTTGTATGTTAAATAATGATTAGAGGGAGTTAAAATTAGTAGTAAGAGGTAACACCTGAAAGGTAGTAGCAAGGAAGGGAAAAGAAAAACTAATGAGTAATAGGAATTTTTTTTTTAGTGAGTTTATAGTAGTCTGGAATTACACATCCTAGGAGCAAAAAAAGTCTAACGTTCCAAAGATACCCCATGTAAGTGTTTCAGATGACCCTCAGTAATTAAGAATAGCTAAATTATGTTTAATACATCTTGTTTAATATCATGAATAAATGTGAAAAATCTTAAAATGACTATTAAAATTGTAAAGTTTCCTTTTTAAACAGAACTATTTAGTTATTTAGAATGCTAATCGATTTGGAATAGCTGACTTCCTAAAGAAACCCAAGAAGTTTTGCTATTGAGTCAGAATTGTAAGGCTGAATTGTAAGTGACTTGAGAATTAGAAGTCCAAATGTACTCATTTATCAGCTGAAAATCTTCTGTTTAGAGATCAAGGCTTGCTTTATTTCACAGAACTAGTTATTGGAATTAGAACTGAGGTCTCTTGGCCATTGGTCCATTTTTGTTGTTGTTGTTGATGTATATTAAGTTTGGAAGTAATTGAAGTTGAAATCTAAGTAAAGTGTTTTCTTTTTTTCATTTGTCTTTATGACGTACTAGTATTCAAGATTTGAAGGAGAGAATTAGGCAACGTACTAACTTACCACTTGGGCCAAGTATCGATACTCATGGGGAAACTTTTCTTTCCCAAGAAGTGGTGGTTAATCTTCTACAAGAAACCAAACAAGCCTTTGAAAGATGTCATAGGGTAAGAGTGATTGTAAATTTACTGAATATTTTTGATCTGTGGCTGGTTGAATCTGCTAGTGCGGAATCCACTATAATCCAGATAAGGACCTTACAGATATGGAGAATTGACTGTATGTAGTTGTGTATTTTAAGTCTTACCTTGTTTTACTAAGATATAAATTTACTCTCTGATTAGGAACAACTATGTTTTGTAATAAAAGATAGGATTTTGTTTTGGAGAACAGAATAATTTTAATATTAGGAATAAATGTGAATATAACTTGAAAGTTGAGCAGGTCAAATTTTTGTCCTATAAGATTAAATGAAGATGTGAAAGGGTCAGTTAGACTTTTCTCACGAAGAAATGGTACATCAGGGAAAAAATGGTGTTTTAAGAACATCGACATCAAAGAGAAAGAATGAACGTATGGCTCCAGTAAAACTTAGAATTTCCTCTCTAATAAACACACTTTAAACAAAATAAACATGTTGGGTACCAGCCCCAACCGGGTATGTGGGTGAAGAGGGATTGAGAAAAGGAAGTAAAGACAGAGACACAAGAGTAGAATTTATAGCATGGGTCCAGGGGACCAACGCAAGCCTGGGAACCCAAACGCTTTTATTTTGTGCATAATCTCATTGATCTTATGGGCATGGAAGTGGAGGGTGAAGGGGTAGGTAAGATGGGGAGGGGAGCACTTGAGATCCTTCTAAGACATGCTAAGCTGGTGTTCTGAGCATTTAACAGTACTTGAGACCTTCTAAGATGTGCTAAACTAGTACTCTGAGTTTATCACCGATTGTTATCAGGGTGTGGCTGCATCAGAAGCATAGGGGATGGCATCCTGTCTGACCACACCCACTGCATCAAGGGGCTTTTGTCTCCGGAGCATTGAGGACACAGAGCAATTAAAATCACTCCATATTCCAAGAACCTAGGCTAAGCCTGAGGCGTTCTGTGATCTCTGCCCTGCAAGGCTTTTCTCCTTACCAGCTCCCATCTACAAAGACCCTCCCGGATCTCGTGAGCAGAGGTCACCTCCCTTCTCAGAGATCTTTGCATAAGCCCTCTTTATGAGACCCCCATGCGGTCTCCATGTTGAAAAGGTATTCGTGGGACCAGAGCATTATTTCCTGCTGCAACCACCACCACCCACCCCCGTGTTCCCCGGTGTTACTGAGCTCTCAGATGGTGTTTACCTTAGGCCTCCTGTTGCTACTTGATTTCTAATTAACTGTACCAATAATATAGTTCAGTGTATAAACTTCAGTATACTCTGAGCCAAGCAAGCTTATAATTATTTAGCTAGAATTAACATAGGTCTCCCCCTGGCCATCTTGACCCACAAAACAGATAAGTCAGAGTGAGAAAGTATTTGTGTGACATGGTAAAAGCCCCATAAAACCGCATACCTCAACCATACCTTGGCTTTCTGTTGAAACTGCTCTCTGTAACCCCAAATGTGACAGGCAAGCAGTCCAAACCCACACCATCTTGGCCCCTGTGACTTGTAATAAGTAAGTAAGGTCTGTGATTTCTACTATACCCAGACAATGTGTAAACAAATGCTTATCTTGACTTTTGTGAACCACTTAAGTAACAATCCGAATGTCAAAAGTCCCCTGGCCCTCAGAATGTCGGGAGTCCCTCACCCTCATCTCCGCTGAGGAGGTGATTTAAAGAATCCACTAGCCTTTGGAATGTCTGAAGCCCTTCACCCCCATCCCTGCCCCTCACCCTCACCCCCGAGGTGGTTTTACGGGTATAAAATGTCTTGACACCCTCCTTTCAGGGCCACGGATTGGAGAGATGCGAGTCTTCCGTGGCTGCCGGCAATAAAGACCCTGCAATTTGGCATACTTTTGTCTTGGTGTTGACTTTCTATGCTCGAGCCAGTACAATATTTGTAAATGATACTACTAGCAAAAGATTGTATGAAATAATAATAGCTAATAATTTTATAGTACATAATATGTTCCAGACACTCTTATTTTTTTTTTTTTTCATTATACTTTAAGTTCTGTGATATATGTACAGAACATGCAGATTTGTTACATAGGTTTACATGTGCCATGGTGGTTTGCTGCACCCATCAATCCCTCATCTACATTAGGATTTCTCCTAATGCTATCCCTCCCTTAACCCCCCAGCCCCCGACAGGCCCCAGTCTGTGATGTTCCCCTCCCTGTGTCCATGTGTTCTTACTGGTCAACTCCCACTTAGAGTGAGAACATGCAGTGTTTGTTTTCTGTTTCTGTGTTAGTTTGCTGAGAATGATGGTTTCCAGCTTTATCCATGTACCAGAAAAGGACATGAACTCAGTCTTTTTTATGGATGTATAGCATTCCATGGTGTGTCTGTGCCACATTTTTTTTTATCCAGTCTATTGTTGATGGGCACTTAGGTTAGTTCCAAATCTTTGCTATTGTGAACAGTGCTGCAATAAACATACATGTAGATGTGTCTTTATAGTGGAATGACTTATAATCCTTTGGGTTTACACCCAGTAATGGGATTGCTGGGTCATATGGTAATTCTGGTTCTAGATTCTTGAGGAATCACCACACTGGCTTCCACAAAGGTTGAACTCATTTACACTTTAACTAACAGTGTTAAAGCATTCCTATTTCTCTGCATCCTCTCTAGCATCTGTTGTTTCCTGACTTTTTAATGATTGCCATTCTAACTGGCATCAGAGGGTATCTCACTGTGGTTTTGATTTGCATTTCCCTAATGACCAGTGATGATGACCCTTTTTTCATATGTTTGTAGGCTGCATAAATGTCTTCTTTTGACTCTTATAAGCACTTGAAGTGTGCACGTGTGTGTATGTATATATATCTTGCTTGTATGTAGATTACATACCTCACAGGGTGGTTATATGATGAAATAAGCCTACATGTGTGTATGTATATAAATATATGGTTATATGGTTATATAATGAAATAAGCCTACATGTATATTTACATCATACAGGCTTATTTCATCATATAACCATATAACCACTCTGTGAGGTTATTTTGCAAATAAAGAACTGAGATACATGGCTCTTTAGTGGATTGAGAGTTGAGACAGTCTTAATTATTTATGTTGACGTATATAATCTATAAGTATTGAGACAGTAAATTAAATTATACATGTGAATGTAAATCAATAGAAAACAAGTCAAAGCAAGCACATATGCAGTTTACAAAAAAGAAAATGTAAATCACCAGTACAATACTCAGTCTTAATAATAGGGAAATGCAACTTAGAGAAATACCATCCCATTTTCATTAGGTTGGGTTAAATTAAGAAGTCTGATGACCAAGTATTGTTAAGGAAGTGGAGCAATAGCAGTTGTTGCACACCACCAATGGGAGTGAATTTAGTACGGTTACTTTGAGGACTACTTTGGCAATTTCTTAGAGAAACTTCATAGGTTCTTACGATATGTCTAACATCATAACAGCATTTTTTGTCATGGTGAAAAATTAAAAGCAAACTCAGTGTCCATCAAAAAGAGAATTGTTAAACTGGTATAGTTCATACAGTAGAAGACTATACAATTTGAGTGAAGTAGAGCTACATGTATCAACGTGAATAAATCTCAAAAATACTAGGTAGTGATATAACTGAATCATATGCTGTTTCAAGAAACTGCCAAACTAATAGTGTGTAGTGATACCTCATTATAGTTTTAGTTTTCATTTTCCTAATGCAATGATGACTGATGTTGAGCATCTTTTCATGTGCTATTTGCCATCAATATATACTCTCTGGTTTGGTGTTTTTGTTTTTGTTTTTGTTTTTGAGCACTCTGTATTGTTAAAATTCATCAGGTGTGATTTGCACATTTTTTTTCTATCTGTGGCTCGTCTTTTTATCCTCATCAGTATTGCAAAGGATAGATGTTCTTAATTTTGATGACATCCAATTTAATAATACTTTTCTGTTCTGGATGCTGATTTTGGTATCATATACATATAAGAAATCTTTGCCTAACCAAAGTTTACAAAGATTTTCTCCTATGTTTTCTTATAGCAGTTTTATAGTTTGAGGCTTTACATTAAGACATATAATCAATTTTGAATTAAGTTATACATATTGTGGATGAAAGTTCATAATTTTACAATTAGGCATCCAGTTGTTTCAGTTTCATTTATTGAAAAGACTGTCCTTTCCCCACTGAATTATTCTAGAACCTTTGTCAAAAATCATTTGACCATTTATATGTGGGTCTGTTTCTGAACTCTTCTGTTTCTGGACCCTTCTCTTTCATTGGTCTGTCTTGTATGCCTGTAGTATACTCTCTTAATTGCTGTAACTTTATAATAAGTCTTGAATCAGGTAGTATAAGTCCTCTAACATTTTCATATAAATCATTTTGTATTATGTTTTATAGTAGCTTGTCAGTTTCTGAAAAAGTCTGAGATTTTCACTGGAATTACATTGACTCTATAGTTCTACTTGGGGAAAGTTGACATATTTAGATGCTATTATAGTGTAATGTAAGTGGTCTTTTTAAAATTTATATTTAATTTCTAATTTAACTTAGTTGTTAGTATATAGAAATACAATTGATTTCTGTATGTTGCTCTTGTATCCTGTGGGAAAGGAAAATAAATCTCTGGACCCCAGAATCAGTACTGTAAGCCAAAGGGAAAAACTCAAGCCGGGAAATGCATCAGGCAGACCCGCCTCCCATTTTATTCCTAAATAAGATAGCTATAAAGATAAAAAAAGCTACGTATCTCCCTCACAGTTTGCCTATAAGGAAATTCCTGAGGGCCTCAAGATCTTTCCCCTAAAACAGTATTATTGAATGACACCTTGGCAATGTAAATTGATAGCTTATCTTCACAGTTGCAGCACAAAGAAGAGAACTTAAGTTATCCTAAGACAAATACATATCTGATTGCTTCCTCTGTCCTATTGTTTATGTAAAAATATAGATTCACTGATCCAGATTAAGGCTTAAGTGATTATTCCTCTACCCACCTCTGACATACAAATTGTATATTCAGTGAAAGGGTGATCAAAGACTCAAAAGAATACAACTGTTTGTCTCTTATCTACCTGTGACCTGGAAGCACCCCCTACCCCTTCGAGTTGTTCCTCCCTTATGGATGGAACCAGTGAACATCACACATAATGATCGACGTTTCTTGTCTCCCTGAAGTGTGTAAAACCAAGCTGTACCCCAGCCAACTTAGATGGGCACATGTCGGCAGAACTCCTGAGGCTGTGTGACAGGAATGTCCTTAATCTTGGCAAAATAAAGTTTCTAAATTGATTGAAACCTGTCTCATACTTTTGGGTTCAGACCTGCAACCTAACTAAACTCACTTATTGGTTCTATTTGCTTTTTTTTTTTTTTTGTATATTCCACTGGCTTTTCTGTATAGATTATCATATTATCAGCCCACAAAGACAGTTCCAGTATATATATTTTTTATTTTGTTCTTTTGCCTTATTGCAGTAGCCATACTTCTAGTACAGTGCTGAATAGAAGTGGTGAGAGCAAATACTTTGCATTGTTTCTGATCTTAAGAATAAACCATTTAGTCTTTCACCATTAAGTATATTACTAATTGGGTTTTTCATAGATATTCTTCTTCAGATTGAGAAAATTCTTTTATTTTACTTAGCTGAGTGTTTGCATTGAGGATTAGATGTTAGATTTTGTGCAAAATTTTTTATTCTCTTAATATAGTAAATTATAGTGATTGATTTTCAAATGTTGGCCTTGCGTTCCTTCTTTGATAAACTGCAATTGGTCATCAATTGACTTTTTGTCATATTTATATATTGTCGGATTAGCTTTACTAAATGTAAAAAAAATTTTAACATCTGTGTTCATAGGATACTGACTTTTTTTTCGCCCTCTTTAAAGTTTTTGTCTGGTTTTAGTATCAGGGTAATGTTGGCCTCATAGGATATGTTGGGAAATAGATCTACCACTCCTCCAATTTTCTGGAAGAGTTTGTTTAGAATTGGTATTCTTTCTTTAAGTGTTTGGTAAAATTAACAAGTGAAGTCATTTGGGCGTGAATTTTTTTGTGTGTGAAGATTTTAAACTACAAATTCAACTTCTTTAGTAGATACAGAACAATTCAGGATATCTACTTCTTTTTAAATCATCTTTGGTAGTTTGTATGTTTTAAGCATTTGTGTAGTTCACATAAATTGTCGAATTTATTGGAATAAAATTATTCATGACATTTTCTTGTCCTTTTAATATCTGTGGAATTTGTAGTGATGTTATCTCTTTCCTAATATTAGTAATTTGTGTCATTTTTTTTTCTTATCAGTTTGGCTAGAGGTTTATTCATTTTACTGATTTATTTCCCCCACAAGGAATCAGCTTTTGGTTTCATTAATTTTTCCCTACTGTTTTTCTGTTTTAAATTTTATCAGTTTCTACTCTTTATTACTTCTGTTATTTTGCTTACTTGGGTTTTATTTCCCCGGCCCCCGGCCCCTGTTTTTTTAGTTTCCTAAGGTGGAAGCTTTGAGAACTTTCTTCTTTCCTAATCTAATACAGGTGTTTTGTCTTATAAATTTCCCTGTAAATACTACTTGAGCTGCATCCCAGAATTTTTGTATGTTGTGTTTTATTTTCATTCAGTTCAAATCCTTTTAATTTTGCTATTGATTTGTTTTGGCCCAAACATGATTTAGACGTGTTATTTAGTTTCTAAATATTTAGGAATTTGTTAGATATCTTTCTGTTACTGATTTTAAATTTGATTTCATTGTGGTCATGAAGCAGGAGCAGCCTTGAGAAACAGACCCCTTGGACACGGAACTAGAAAGGAAGAGGTTTTATTATTACGGCCTGGGAGCAAGGCTTTATGTTTTGTCCAAATGGCTAAGCTCCCCTAACAAAGAGAATCTCTGCCTTTATAGAGGCCTACACTCTACATATTACACGTGAAAGGATCTTAGGTTTACAGCATTAGAGGTCTTGGGTTTACAGCTTTAGAAATCACATATGAAAGGGTCTTGTGTTTACAGCTTTAGGAATTACATGTGAAAGGGTCTTGGGTTTACAGTTTTAGGAATTACATGTGAAAGGTTTCTGGTTTCCAATGGAGGAGTGGGGTAGGGATTTGATCTCAAGTAAAAACCGTGTCTCCTGCTATCTTATAGGAAGGTGATTCAAGAGGCACTCCCCGTCAGCCAGCCTTTTATTCTATTGAAATGCAGTGTGGAGGTCAAGGGGGAGGTCCTAGATGCCTGGGTCTCCTTCCTCAGTCAGAGGACATACTTTGTGTGATGTAAACCCATTTTAAATTTATTAAGACTTCCTTTTTTTTTTTTTTTTTTGGCCCAGAATATGGTCCATCTTTTTTCTACGCACTTGAAAAAAATATATATTGTGACGTTGTTGGATGGAGTATTGTATAAATGTCAGTTAGGCTTAGTTGATTATGGTGTTCAGGTCTTCTATATCCTTACCAATTTTCCATCTGCCTCTTCTGTCTGTTACACATGGATGTTTGGATGTAAATTGGTGGAGTGTAAGAATGGCTTGTGAAGAAGGTAACAGCATTTTCGAACATCAGTGATTAGACAGGGAGGGTGAATGTTGGAGTAGAAAGGCTGATGAGGGAGGGTTAATGGTTGGGGTAATTATTAATAAGACCACAAAGGAAGCTGAGTAATACCAAATCAGTATTTATAATCAGTGGGAATTCAAAGTGGGTTATAGAATTCTTTATCAACTTCAAATTTAATACATCAGATAATAAATATTAACCCCAAGAGGGTACATTAATGAAGACAACAAATAGGTTTGACAGAAGCAAAAATCAATGTATAAATAACATAGAAAGCCATTATAAGAAGTCAAGAGTAATCTTCTGACTGTTAAAAAAGTATTTTATTTTCCCAGCATAACTAATAATTGTTTTATGAAATAGCTAGGTTAGTAGCAACAGCAGCACCAAAATGAATATTGTAAGCTCACTGTGTGCAAATACTGTGCTAAAACACTTTATGCTTTTCTTTTGTATTTTGTTCTCACCTCAAGGCTAGAATGTCAATACTGCTAATATTATTCCCATTTTACAAATGAAGGAGTTGAGGCACTGATGGGGTTAAATAACATCTCAAAGATTCACTTAATCAGGAAATGAGAAAACTATTATTTGAGCCAGTCATATTTTATAGTGCATCTGTTATTAATTTCTCCATCTCCACTCCGCAGTAAAACAAAGCATTCTTTTTGTTCTGAGTTTTACTAGACTGTTCTTTGCTCAGTCAGTTGCTCCCAAACCTCTTCAATCCACAGTAAGAAATGCGTTTTACATGCTAGCCCCATGTATACATATATATGTGGGGGGGTATGTATTTTATGATAGTATACTTGGATTTTACCAATGGATTGTAATGCATATTTGAAAAACATTGCTCTAAGCCAGGAGAGTTACAAACAAATATGGAGCATTTTAATTGTATGTATGTGTGTTTGTGTGTGGGGGGTAAGGGGAGAGCTGTGAGTTATTTTGATACCTGAAATACTGACTGTATTTATAAAGAAATGGATTGCTTAAAAAATTGGTGTTTTAAAAAGGTAGACTTGAGGAGTGATATTGCTTGATTTTTGTTTTTAAGCTATCTGATCCATCTGACTTACCAAGGAATGCCTTCAGAATTTTTACCATCCTTGTGGAATTTTTATGTATTGAGCATATTGATTATGCTTTGGAAACAGGACTTGCTGGTGAGTGTATTTGTGTTACCCTTGTGTTAAATTCCTTTGATCCTGCTTGTTTAAACTGTATACAAAATGTTGTTTTGCATATAATCATCTCTGTATGTCAGATTCAGTTCAGTACAATGAAGTTTGAGCTTTTATAATGCAAGGATTTGCCAGGTGCTGAAAGCTATACAGAAGCTCTCATATTGTTTACATACAGCGTAATAGAATAATAAGCTACCTAAGTCACTAGAATGTATGACACAATGTCTTACAATGCTGTAAGTTAGAAAATGTCAAGGAAAAAAATGAAGGCGAAAACAATTGTGTTTGGGGAATTGAGCAATGTAAGATTTAGAAAGAGAAGTATTCAAAACTTCTTCGAGAAGTCTGGAAAAAATAGATTCAAATTAAAATTCTTATTTTGCTTTTGGTCTTTTGGGCTTAGTAGTTAGTAGCATAATGATGACTTGAGTCCAGTCTCATTAATTCAGTTGTCTGTTTCATCTATTCAGTGGTGATCTCAAACTTAAAATAGCCAAAGTGAAACTCTTTATTTTCCCTCTAAACCTGTTCTTTTTCATTCTTCCAGTGTCATTAAAAGGCATTACCAATATGAATGATTATTATATGTCAGGTTTTTTTAAAGGGCATTACCATTTTACCAGTTGCTCAATGCCCCAACAAAACAGAGGAGTTTCTTAATTCCTCCTTTTCAGAAATCAGTTCCGATAACCAGTCCATCAGCAAATCCTCTCCATATACTTCCAGGCATAAATCAAATTCATATACTTTTCTCCATCTTCACTGATGTCACCCTAATTTAAACACCGTTTACCTCTGTCTACTTGTCACTAGTCTCCCTGCATCCATTCTTGCCTCTCCATGTTACTGACTCATGTAACAGCAAGTTTAATTTCATTTCCTTATTTAAAAATCTTTAGTAGTTCCCTGTTACTCTTGAGGGGAAAACAACAGCAAACTCTAGAAAAACATGACTTTTCATCTGACCTAGTAGGCATTGATCATCTCTCATTGCATTTCTTTTCACTGCCCCAGTCACTCTGACCCTCATTGTTTTTCCTTGCTTAGTCTTTTTGAACTTGGTTTTTCCTTATCCCCAAAATTCTTTTGCCTCAGCTCTTCTCATGGCCTGTTTTTTTCAACCTTCTGATCTCGACAAAGATGTTATCTTCTCAGAGGCCCTTGCTGATCACCATAGATAAAGTAGCCCTCTTTTTCTAGCCTAATTATCCGCATTATCTTATCATTGCATTAACTTAATTTATAGCACTTATAACAATGAAATTTTTATCTGTTAATGTCTGCCTCCACTCACCAAAATTCATTCATTTAACACATGCTTATTAAATGCCTACTCCTGAACCTGTGGAGTTTACATTCATGTGGAAAAGATAGACAAATGATTAGAAAGTACAATGAAGAGAAATAAAACTGAGAAAAAAATGAAAAAACAAAAATGTGTAATATTTTGATATGCCCTTATTTTTTATTTTGGAGACAGGGTTTCTGTCACCCAGGCTAGAGTGCAGTGACACAGTCATGGCTCATGGCCTCTTTGAACTCCTGGGTTCAAGCAATACTCCTACCTCAGCCTCCTGAGTAGCTGGAACTACAAGTCCATGCCACTGCGCCCAGCTAATTTTTTCTTTTTTGGTAGACAGGGAGTCTCTTTTTGTTTCCTAGGCTGGTCTTGAACTCCTGGCTCCAAGTGATTCTCCCTCCTCAGCCTCCCAAGATTTTGTTTTGATTTAAACTATTTTCCTAAAGGTTTCATTTCCTGCCAACTTAAGCTGCTGCTGGACTATTTGTGTGTGCCAGTTTCTCTGTAATTATTGAATATTCTTTAAAAATTTTTAATAATTTTGTGGTTAAAACCGTACATTGTAGCTGATTTCTGATGCCTATAAAGAAAAAATACATCAATATTGCCTTAATTTTTATGTCTTTTATTAATAACAAGGATTCATATTTTATACATATGTATTTTATTTTTTTCTCTTGTAAAGTTCATTTGCAATTGGAGCCTTCAATTTTCTTACAAGTTGGTAATCTTGTCTTTTATTGAGGGTGGAGGAAACACCTTTGTTTTCCTTTTTTTTATTTTTTTATTTTTTATTTTATTTTATTATTTTTTTGAGACAGAGTCTCACTCTGACACCCAGGCTGGAGTGTAGTGGTGCTATCTCAGTCCACTACAATCTCTGTGTCCCAGGTTGAAGCGATCCTTCCACCTCAGCCTCCTGAATAGCTGGGACTATAGGCATGCACCACCACGCCCGACTAATTTTTTGTGTGTATTTTTAGTAGAGACAGGATTTCTCCATTTGGCCAAGCTGGTCTCGAACTTCTGACCTCAAGTGATCCGCCTGCCTTGGCTACCTGAAGTTCTGGGATTACAGGCGTGAGCCACCATGCCCAGCCCTGTTTTCCATTTTTAAGACAAAAAAAATCATTATAGGACAAATAACTTTAGGTATCAAGCCTGTATTTTCTCATTTAGCTATGCATATCTTCCTTAGTCTAAGTCTGTTCATTTTAGCTAGAAACATAAACATCTAGGACCTTAAAGTTCATCTGTTATTCTTTGCAAAAAGGAGGACATGGAAATCCAGAGAGATCAGCTGACATTTGAGGTCAGAATATGGAGTGGCTTGATTCTCTTTTTATTTTATTCTGAATAAATTCCAGAATAAAATCAGGAATTTATTTTGTAGTCAGTGAGGACATTTTGAGTATTTTTTGAGGAATTAGTGGGGAGTACAGTAAAGCAAATGTGTCCGTTTGGGCATATTACTATGGCAGCACTATCTAGGATAAAAGATAAAGAGACTTGAATGAAGAAGACTAATGAGAAAAAAAGGCCTGTTTATAAGAAAAATGGTGCAAGTGTATTCATGGCTCATGTGAATCATGAAGTCTAAGTAGATGGTGAAAATTGGGCATAAAAATAACTTTGGATGAGTTTTACTAATATATTAATAAGCTTAAGCTTGATTTTCCTCTTCTGTCCACAGAAGTCATTATCGATGTATTAAAACAGTGGTTACATTTATTTATGTTATAGATTTAAAAAAAACATTTTTTTTCTGTTGCCAAAATGAATTTCTTCAAGGATAATTCTAACATATGTATGCCTTCCAATTTTAGGAATTCCCTCTTCAGATTCTAGGAATGCAAATCTTTATTTTTTGGATGTTGTGCAACAGGCCAATACTATTTTTCATCTTTTTGACAAGCAGTTTAATGATCACCTTATGCCACTTATAAGGTTAGTCAAATTATCTGATATTTATTAATATTTCAGTGAATAATACAGTATTCTACATAATATTCTACATATATTTTTATTAAATTTAAAAAGTACACGTTTACAAAAATGTCAAACTGGACAAGTGGTATAAAATAAAAATATAAAAGTTCTTAGGAAATAAAATATTGTTTCTTCTTGCATTTCTGTTTTCTCTTTCCACTATATTAATTTTGGTGTATTTCAAAAGATTTAATCTGTCACCTAAAACCGAAATCTAATGTGAAAGAGGACCTCCAGCTTAGTGAAACTCAGCAAATTTGACATCTTTTAAAAGATCTGATAGACACAGTTCGTGTACCCACTTGATGTAATGTAAAGACATACAAATAATTTTCTGAGATCAATAGGACAGATTTTAATGAGGTATTAAGTAAGGTTTGGTTTGCATCTTCATATCAATTTATGTGAACTTATAAAGCTTATGAGAATTGAATAAGATGGTGTGCATGTGAACATGCTTTACAAAACTATCCCTTTAGTGTTTTTATGGAAGAAGAAAAATACATAAATTTTTTTGACATTTTGTTGTGAACATTGATATGCCAAGACAAGTCCAGAAACAGTCTCAGAGATAAAAATCACTTGTAAACCCTGAATCATATTTTGGAAGGAAATTTACTTTTTAAGAGCTGTTATACCACAAAGCAGAGAATTCACACAATTATTAGGGTTGCCTATTTCTTGATATTTTGGGTCTTTTGACATTCCGATAGCATTCAGAAGGCAAATATATTTGTTAGGGTTTTAAAGATTTAAAAATACAACTGGATTGGCTGTTACCCTCCAAATTTTATAGTATGATTTACTGTATTATTAAAACCCTAGTGATAGTCTGTAACTTTTCTTATTATTACACTAGATATTTGTTTATAAAGAAAACCAAATAATTACAAAATTTTAAAGTCACATTTATATTCTTCAGAGATGTCTTCTCAGAGATCAGAATAACAAATTTAAATAGTCATTGTCTTTCCCTTTTTTGAGACGGAGTCTTGCCGTGTCATCCAGGCTGGAGTACATTGGTACAGTCTCAGCTCACTGTAATCTCCCTCCGCCTCCCGGGTTCAGGTGATTCTTCTGCCTCACCCTTCCGAGTAGCTGGGACTGCAGGCACACGTCACGATGCCTGGCCAATTTTTGTATTTTTAGTAAAGACAGGGTGTCACCATATTGGCCAGGCTGGTCTAGAACTCCTGACCTCAGGTGATTTGCCCACCTCAGCCTCCCAAAGTGCTGGGATTACAGGGGTGAGCCACCATGCCCGGCCCTTTCTTCGCTTTTAATTGGTTGTATTTAGTCTTAACTAGTATAATGAATTGTGCATAGTGAATGCTAAATAATTACTTTGCTTGTTATATGCATCTTGGGTTTGTTAACAGTATTAGTCTGTATATATGGATGTATTTATAAATATATATAACGTAATACCCACAGATATATGAAAAACTTATAGAAAATATTGGATTATTAATATGATTCTTTATCCCTTTTAAATATACAATAGCTCTTCCCCTAAGTTATCTGAATGCCTTCAGAAGAAAAAAGAAATAATTGAACAAATGGAGATGAAATTGGATACTGGCATTGATAGGCAAGTTGTTGGTTTTGTCTCTTGCATTTTTTTAAATTATAAAAACACCATATCATAGCAGCGTGAAAATATTTCTTAGAGAAGAAAAATTATTTGTCTTAATTCTACCATCTTGCTACAACATTTGATTTTATTTTTACTTAATTGCCTTCATCCTTATTAGAATGTTGTCTTTATTGAATCCTGAAGGTTTTTACTTTGGCCGATCTCGGCATTTAACGTGTCTTCCTCACTAAACTTAATCATTACTAGGTTTTGATTTAAAGTGAGAAATATGTGACTTTTTCAGTTGAACACTTAGAGGCCATTGTAGGATTATTAATTGTCCTAATTTCAATTTTATTGTGTTTCAAGGAATAGGGAGGCCCAAGAAGAGGGAGAGAGACAGGGAAACAGCCATTAACTGGAGTAGTCAGAACACACACTATATTTATCACTGAAGTTTACTGTCTTATATGGGTATGGTTTGTGGTACCCAAAGCAATTAAAATAACATCAGAGATCACTGATAACAGATCACCATAACAGATTTAGCAGTAATGAAGTTTTAAATACTGTAAGAATTATCAAAATGTGACACAGAAACACAAAGTGGGCACATTCTGTTGGAAAAATGGCACTAATACACTTGCTTGACACAGGGTTGCCACAAGCCTTCAACTTGTAAAAATAAAACAAACCACAGTATCTGAGAAACACAATAAAACAAAGCAGAATAAAACAAGGCATGCCTGGATATCCAGAAGTGGGGTTGTTGGATCATATAGTAGCTCTGTTTTTAATTTTTTGAGGAATTTCTGTACTTTTCCATAATGGCTGTACCAATTTACATCCCCATCAACAGTGTGCAAATGTCTGTATGCACTCTTGACAACACTTGTTATCTGTTGCCTTTTTGAAAATAGCCATCCTAACAGGTGTGAAGTGATGACTACATTTTCCTGATGACTAATGATGTTGAGCACCTTTTCATATACGTGTTAGCCATCTATATGTCTTTTAGAAATTTTTATTCAGGTTCTTTGCCTTTTAAACATTGGCTTATTTGTTTTTTTGCTATTGAGTTGTTTGAGTTCCTTTTATGTTTGGGGTGTTCTTGTGTCTGCTGTATTGTTTGTTGTTGTTTAACGGGCAATACAGGTATTCTAGTGATGTTACTGTGCTGTTTAGTTACCTTGAGCATGTTATTTTTTCTCTGTATTAATGGCATGTCATCTTTTTTACTGTTAAGTACTCATGTGTGAATAAGTATAAGAAAATGATTGCTTATTGGTAGCATGTAAATTCAATGTCAGGAATGTTGGTGATGCCAGATAGCCATGGATTGTCCACATAGGTGGCTGAGTGACATCTTTGTTTTCTGATGGCTCAGTGAATGGGTTTCATGTACAAAACTATTAAAATATTTTATAAAATTACCTTCAGGCTACATGTATATGGTATATATTAAACAGATGAATTTTGTGTTTAGAATGGGTCCCATCCCCAAGATATCTTATGTATATACAGATATTTTCTAAAATCTGAAAAATTCCAAAATCCAAAACACTTCTGGTCCCAAGAATTCTGGGAAAGGGATACTCAACTTGTGTATAGTTTTGCTTTGAAGATCCTTAGTTGTTAAGGAATTGAATTAGTGGCAGGCTTCTAAGATTTTAGGATTTCCTTGAAATACTGCACAAAGAATCTGCTCTCTGTTTTGAGCAGAAAGATAATAAAACCAAGAGCTCTTTCATATTAAGACCTAGAGCTTGCTTTTTCTAATATCTAAAGTTTATCAATAGTAAAAGAGTTTTATGGTGATAGGAAATCAAATAACTAATTTAATTTACTTTGTTTTGTTTTTTGGTTTTTTTTTTAGAGATGGGGTTTCACCATATTGGTCAGGCTGATCTCGAACTCCTGAGTTCAGGTGATCCGCCCACCTCAGCCTCCCAAAGTGTTGGGATTACAGGCGTGAGCCACTGAGCCTGGCTACTAATTTAATTTAGTATAAATAATATAATTAAACAGAAACCTAGAATAAGTTAGATGGGTTAAATAATGTTGTATTCTCAATTCTCTAGGACATTAAATTGTATGATTGGACAGATGAAGCATATTTTGGCTGCAGAACAAAAGAAAACAGATTTTAAGCCAGAAGATGAAAACAATGTTTTGATTCAATATACTAATGTGAGTAAAATGATTGAATTTGTTAATATTTGTTAACATTTTTATTGATGTATCCTGTGCCCTAGATGTTTTTCTTTTATACTTACAGATTAATGAGAAACTATGTATTTCCTCTTTAGCTAAGCTGGTATATATTCCTATGTAATGAGTGTAGAAACTTTTATAGGCCTGTGTAAAAGTCTGTGCTTATGTAAGAAAACAAGTGGAGAAGATTAAAAATTCCATGGATGGGAAGAATGTGGATACAGTTTTGATGGAACTTGGAGTACGTTTTCATCGACTTATCTATGAGCATCTTCAACAATATTCCTACAGTTGTATGGGTGGCATGTTGGCAATTTGTGATGTAGCTGAATATAGGAAGTGTGCCAAAGACTTCAAGGTATGTATACATAAAAACATCAAACTTGCAAATAGGCCTAGGAACATAAGTCAGATCATTAAAAATTGATATTTACTTATAATTAGTAAAAGGTTTATAAGTTTTGTTGATATTGTATGAGATAGATTAACACATTCTATCTGAAAAAGTGTTGTTCCAATCTTTTTTTTTTTTTTTTTTAATTTTAAATTTTTATTTTCTATTTTTTTCAGATGAGTCAGGATCTCACGATGTTGCCCAGGCTAGTCTCATACTCCTGGGCTCAAGTGATCTGCTGCCTCAGCCTCCCAAAGTGCTGATGTTACAGGCATGAGCCCCCATGCCTGACTGATCTATTCAATATTAAACACATTTTTGCTTCATGCTGCATTTTCAGTCCTACAGTCTTTGACTTACTGACATCCATGACTAATGCTGTATATGTCACACATTAGGAAAATAATGTTTTGTCTTCATTTATGTCTTGAATTTTTCTCTAACATTTAAATTATGAAAAATGATATATACTAATGATAATTAGTTTTAGTCCACTGCAGTATATATAATTCTTACTATTGAAGAAAATTGACATATGGATCTTTTCGAAATATTATAGCAAGTTTATGTAGCTACCAAAATCTTTAAGTTTTAATGCTTTGTGATCTTAAAAAGTTCTAACATGTTGAACCCCTCCTACACTAGTAAGTCCCACCTGACTATGTAAGAAGTTACAGGCTAATTGTAAAACTGGAACCTATTTTGTTTCAATGTTACTTTCTTTATTCTCTCAATTCAGATTCCAATGGTATTACATCTTTTTGATACTCTGCATGCTCTTTGCAATCTTCTGGTAGTTGCCCCAGATAATTTAAAGCAAGTCTGCTCAGGAGAACAACTTGCTAATCTGGACAAGAACATACTTCACTCCTTCGTACAACTTCGTGCTGATTATAGATCTGCCCGCCTTGCTCGACACTTCAGCTGAGATTGAAGGAATTCAATGTCAATTCCTTTACACAAGAATGTCTTGTTTTTCAGTAGGCCTCGGTTGATAGAAAGCACAGGAGATCCGTTATGACACAGCCAACATTTTGTGAAACAATGACTGGAACAAAACAGCAGCCATACTTACCTTTGAGGTTTTATTTCAAGTTTGGACGCCGCTAGCCATATTTTGTTTTTTTTCCCCTTAAGTTGAATTTCAATTCTATTCTTGAATGTAGAAATTTCAGATTTTGTAAAACTACATGTCACCGTTTTCATCCTAGAAAATGTTGCTGTCAGAAGGCAAAGGAAATGTTACCAGTCTTTTCCATTCTTGTACTTTAACATATTCCATTTAGAAATGTTGCCATTCTGTTTTGCATTAATAACAGTTGAAATGCAGGAAAACTACATTTATTATTCCTCAGTTTTTAATGACCTTTTCAGCATCAATTGCTAATCAGATTATTTTAGGTTTTCCTAAATAATTTTTTGCCTCTTTCAAAAGGTTAACAATTAAGCATACTTTCTGTAGTTGGTTATCTGGATTTTTTTTTTTCTGAGGTACAACATTAATACTAGTCCAAGAAAATGTCATAAATTAAACTGAAATGGTGAAAAGTTTTATGTAGACATTAGGAGTGGATCAGAATACTTCTGCTTTCTGGGTAAAACTTAAAAGTTTACTATTTCTTATTTGGTAAATAGATTTTAAGCCAATTCTAGTAAGAAATTAATAAAACTACCTTATTTATATTTCACTTAAGATGGAGGACCTTAACTAAAGGACCATATTTATTCATTATTTTAATATAAGGGAGGTAAAAATGAGGTATAGTCTAAATGGTGCATATAAGAAATATTGACAGTGTTTAGCAACAGTGCAGCCCTTTAAGATTTCTGTCATAATGCTAAACTTTAATAAGATGGAATGGCTGAACATACAGTTAGTCTTTTATTTTAAGAGGAATTGAGAATGATAGATTTGGAGATGAGCTTTGCAAAGACCGATTGCTCTTCATGTCTGTAGGCCTGTGATTGTCCTTTTTCAAAACATTTCTGAAGGTGTTCCTACTTGGGTAGAGTTATGGAATTGGCTTAATTTGGTGACATAATAAATCACATAAAATTTTAAACATCAAGTGAAAATTTAGAAAGGCCATTACTATTCTATAAACCTTATAAACTTGCTCTGGGAGAATGCATTTTAAATTATATATAGTGTTTCAGCTCTTATTGTGTTGTTCACAGTCTTCTAGGAACAAATAAGTATTCAATTCACTCTTGGCATTTTTTCTTTAATATAGACTTTTTAGCCTATTTTTGGAAAACTGCTTTTCTTCCAAGATCCTTATTCTAAATGTCATCAACTTTACCAAACTTCCTAAGTCCAGAGCTAACTTAGTACTGTTTAAGTTACTATTGACTGAATTTTCTTCATTTTCTGTTTAGTTCACTGTTACCCAGGTAAGCAAGGGAATGAAGTATACCAACTTCTTTCAAAGCATTTTAGGACATTAAGGCAGCTTTAGAAGGCTGTCTTGTTTTCTAGCCAAGGGAGAGCCAGAACAGGTTTTCAACACTAGAGAAAGTCATATGCTTGTACTGTTGCCATTTTAGAAAGCTCTGATGTGAATTAAATTTTACCTCTGTTACTTAAAGCCAACAATTTTAAGGCAGTAGTTTTACTGGCCATTTAAGCTCTTTGTACAGTGTCAATTTGTAAAAAAGAAAAAAAGAAAAAAAATCTCAAATAAAACATGAGATAACATTTTAAGACTTCCAAATCAGAGAAGTGCTTCAAATTATTTTGTTTGGATTAATTTTTAAAATGTAAAGCATATACTTGTTGCTTAGTTATTTTGTTAATTATTTTCATGCCTGAGTTCTGTGCAATATTTTCTATTATGTCCATTGATAGGACAGTGACAAAATTCATAAGTGAATACTTAATTTAGAAGTGTTAACATTAATGCTCAATAAACAAATTCCCTGCAGTTGTTTTTTTTTTATTTCACTCTTTTTATATTTTAGAGCCATCCATCCTGAATTTTATAAATGATTTTTTATTTAAAAATTTAAGATTTAAAAAATTTTTCACAGCATAGGTCTTCTCACTTTCCTAAACAAGATTAGAAATTTAGCCTAAACAGAGATGGTCTTCCTGTAAGGGGGTAAAAAAAAAGTGTCTTGTGAAGCAATGTGCATTCTTTGTATTCTGATTTTTTAAAATATTTTCATATTTATAGCCATCACAAAATTTTACCCAAAGTTCATGGCTCAGAAGAGATGATCAATAAGTAAAATGTTTTTCATTTGCACATGGTAGAATTTTAGGTAGAGAATGAAGCTTTGTATATTGGTAACTTTAACCAACATTTAAATAAGTGCAATCTTTGCAGTATTCCACAGTATCACATGAGCTAAATAATATGCAGTATTTAGGTAATGCATTGAATGAAGTTGAAAATACACTCTAACACACTGGACATTGTTTTTCTAAAATTTGAGAAATATCTGAAATACAGAATACGAGTTTTCCTACCTTATGTAAATTATGATGTTGAAAATGACAGTAAACCAGAGTAGATGAAATGTCCTTATGAAGAATTATTAAATAATAGCTGGAAGGATCTTTAGACAGATGACCACCTGCCCATTCCAAGACAATTTTTGGTCCCATTTTGAGGGTTGCCATAGTTGCAAGTCCTTAGGATCTTTCTTGTTTTAAAAAGAACTGTCAAAGTAGGTTAAATTAAAATCTAATTTAAATTAGGTTAATTTATATTACATTGTAGATTGTTCTTTTTTTTCTTCTCTTTCACTTCCAAATATTTTGCTTTTTAAATACTAGCCTTCTGGTTCACAGTGAAATAATTTAATTATCAGTCAGTAGATTAATTCCAAGTGGAGATTTCACTGCTTCCCTAAAATGCGTTTTTCTTATCTATGATGGTGCATATTTACAAGGATCTGGATAAAGAGATTTTGATTTTTGAAATGCCACAAAACCCCTTAAAGTGGTTAGATTCCTAAGGTAATGGCTAAGGCGTGCTTGAACTGTGCTGGAGAGACATCAGGGCTCAGTGAGTACATAATTGGTTACTAACAAAGCTCACATCTGAAAGATTTAACTTTTTTTAATTCAAAAATATTCTGCACATTATCCATATATTGTTGAATTTTACATACAAAGCATTTTGTGCTTTCATTCAATTAGTTTATATTCAGTTTCTGTATTATTTCTCTCTGATCTGCCCTGTAATACATTATTATGTACTTTAGAAGAAAAGATCAGTCCATATTGTTAGACTGAATAATTATACATCAAGTTAAAAGTTAGCAATTTTAAAAATTTTACTGCATAATAAAGATAATTATATTTACATGTATTCATTTAAGTCTCACACACTGTGTTAAGTCCTTTGCATATATTATTTGATTCTAGAGCAACCCTAGGATTTGGATACTATTATTTTCATTTGACAGATGAAAAACCTAATGCATAGAAAGGTAAGTAGACCAGCCAAGGTCTACAGCTAGTAAAATCCTCAGATTGAAACCTAAATCTTTTCTCACTCACTTATAGGTTCTATATGCTATTCTCTTTATGTAACATTAAATTGATCCTTTAGTTGGATAGGTTCATTAGTTTTGCTTAATCTTTTCGTCCAATGTGAGTCTTATTGTGGCATTTATATTATGTGTTGGCATACAGGGTCAGGATCTAATTTACTGTTGCGTTTTTCTTAATATGTTCAATGTGTAGTCATACTTTTTAAATCTGATTTTTAAAATTTTATAAGTGGTCATGAAACTTTAATATTAAGTTTGTACCTAATGGAAATATGTCTATCACAAATTTTATTGCTATTATTTTATATACTTTTCCAGCTTGATAATTTTCACAATAGAAAGAGACCAAATATTTTGTACTATATTTTGTGACATAGAAGTAAATGACAATTCTACCGTGAAGATATGAAGAAATCAGTGTTTTTATGTTCCAAAACTATTTTAAATGTCATAGGCTTGCCAATTGTGTTAACTATTTAGTGCATTGGTAATTTTTAAATAGCTAATGCTGTAGTGAAAATATAAGGCAAAACATTTAGTATATTAACAGTAGGTAGTTATTTTCATGTAATCAAAATTGCATGCTAAGGGTTTTAAAGGCTGTCATAATTCTTATTTCTACCACTGATCAGTCATTCTCTTTATAAATTTAGGGAGGAAACAACTGTTCAAATATATATGGGAAGGAAAGCTGACATTTAAAGAAAAGAAATTTTAATTGCCGAATTAGAGCAGCTAGGCCACCCTTGGGCTTAACAAAATTCCTATTTTTGAACTAGGCATTATGTATTTTATCATTATTATTTGATAGGTACCATTAACTTTTGCTTTTGTGATTACTTTTGGGGGAAAGATGAGTAATTAAACACACTTGCTCATTTTCTAAGTGGTTTAGAAGGTTGCAGTCTGCTTCACCATACAAAGCCAGTTTAAATAGGAATATATCACATACTTCAAATAGCAGTCAACCTAGAGGAAAGTCATTTATTCAGAAGGCATAGATTTGTGCTAGACAGCAGTGATGCATTACAAATATATAATTATTTGCACTAATATTTGAGCAGGTGGAATGGATTAGAACATGGTCAACATTATGCTGCTGATAACATGTATTTTTCTGTATTAATATGTACTGTGCAACATGTATTAAAATTGTCAATAATTCATTTTAGCCAAGATACTAATATTTATATTACTGTGTTTATCCAACTGAGCCACTTTTAATTTAAAAGTCTGAAACTGGAATTAAGTTTACTTTCAAAAACCACTTAAATTACTTTATAATCAGTGAAAGGTCAGTAAAACATAGAATTATAAGTGCCTAGTGACTTAATAGGAGGAAATATGGAGGTTTAAGAAAGGAAACAGGAATCTGGAATAAGAAAGTTAAGTTTCATTTTTGGCTCAGATGAGTGACTTTCTTTGTTTTCACCATTGGGAATCTTAAATGAAGAAAATGTCATATCCCCTCTAGCGTATCTTTATTTAATAAACTTAAGTGAAGGTTGGTTAGAACTAACAAAGGAATTAATCTCCAATGATGGACTTTCAGAGTTTTGAGATTAAGCTTTGAGAGGTGAGAAGCCTTCCTGATGCCCCTGTAAATCGATTGGCAGATGCCTTTAAGTAAGGCCGTCCTTCTTTGCCTGCCTACCATTTTAATCTTTATGCTGTAACTGGTTCCTTTCAACTCTGGCCTTTTATTGTAGCACTTTTATCAAGTCTACAGCTTCCCAGCTACTTGGGAGGCCTAGGTGGGAAGAACACTTGAGACTAGAAGTTTAGGACCAATCCTGGGTAACATAGTGAGTCCGTGTCTTTAGAAAAATAAATAACTCTTAGCTTTTTCCTGTAGAAAATCTCCAAATAGAGTCTGGACAATGCTGGATGTAAAGAAAACTGTGAAGCTACCTCTAAGTATATTATTTGTAAATACTGTGTACCATTTAGAGGATAACATGGGGGATTCACATGAAATTATGTGAAAATATTTTATAAGGAATAATACCTAAGTGCCTCTCTATTACAGTTCTCCAGTAGAATGTATTTTCAGTTTTTGCCACAAGAGGGAGAAGTTATTTTTATAGTAATATGTACATTTTTTAATTTTAAAAATAGAATTCACATAACTTTACAGCATCTATGAACATTTTGGTATCCTAATTGCATGTGTGTGCATATTTGTGTGTATGTGTGTTTAAACGTGATTCAAAAAGTCATGCATGAAAAAAATTTCTAATAACAAAACCAAAACAGTTTTGAAGAACATGTGCACAATGGACACAGGAACTGAACAAAGTTTACCATGATTAAAATTATGTTTTCTTAATTATATATCACATTGAAACAATCTGAGACTTACAGAAGGGTTGTAAATACTGTACAAATAAAATTATTCCCTTTTGAGAATAAGTCGCTGTCATGATGCTGCACCACCCTCCACTACTTTTGTATTTCCAAGAGGAAAGAATGCTCCAGTATAACTACAATACATGAAAATTAGGAAGTTAACATTGACATATTATCTAATTCTCAGACCCCAATCAAGTTTTACTAGCTGTCCTAATTCCTTTTAAGGATCTCAGTTCAAAATCGTGTTGCTTTAGATTGTAGTGTCTCTAGTCTCCTTCATTGTGACACAGTTCCTCAGTCTTTCCTTGACTTTTGTGACTCTGGACACTTTTACAGGTTATAGGGAAGTTACTTTGTAAAATACCCCACATTTGGATTTCTGTTTCCTCGTAACTAGATTCCATTTGTGCTTTTTGGCAGGGGTACCACAGATGCAATTCTGTTTACTTGTTGCATCCTGTCATGTAGTACACAATTTCAATTTGCCCCATTTCTGTTGATCAGTTTTATCACTTTAAGGTACTATTTACCAGGCTTCTCCATTGTAAAACTGTTACTTTTCCTTGTGTAAATATTTTGGAGGTAGATAGATATTAATCGATAGATTTATTTATTTAGAGACAGAGTCTTGTTCTGTTGACCAAGCTGGCATCCTGTGGCGCTATCTCAGCTCACTGCAGCCTCTGCCTCCTGGGTTCAAGTGATTCTCCCACTTCAGCCTCCCAGATAACTAGGACTACAGATGCACACCAGCATACCTGGCCAATTTTGTATTTGTAGTAGAAATGGCATTTTGCCATGTTGGTCTCAAACTCCTAGCCTCAAGTGATCTGCCCACCTTGGCCTCCCAAAGTGCTGGGATTACAGGTGTGAGCCACCTTAACCAGCCATCATATGTGTGTGTGCATGTGTATGTATGTGTGTGTGTGTATAAATATATGTATTCTAATCAGAATTCTCAATGTCACTATGTATTCATAGTTTTCTGTTTGATTATCTGTTATTTTACCAAATCTCAAATTATCCCAAATTTGGTCAGTAGGAGCCTCTTCAGGTTGTCTCCTGTGTTTTGGCATGTTCCCATGATTTTTATAGCACTTTCTTCTAGGCACAACAGGATTTTCCAAGTTCATCTTGTACTTGCCTTGCCCCAGCTCTTTAATCAGCTATTCCTCCACCTTTTAGTGAAACTGGCAATTAGAAACCAATATTTGTGCATGAGATGCAGTTATTATTATTGAGTCTGACCCTATTCTTTCTCAGTAGATAGTTCTAGGGGACTTTATGTGTGTATATACACACATATTTTAAATATACACCTGCACACACACTCTCCTCTGCAACGTCTTCCTCACCTCACTTGAGCTTCAGTACCCCATACTGGGCTTCCCCTCTCTCTACTCAGGAGGAGACCATCCTCATCTCATTTAGCTCTTGAAGGTTGTTTGGCTTTAGAACCAAATTGAGGGAGTAAGAATGGTCATTCCAGAAATCATGTAAGGATTTAAAAATACTAAATTTAAAAATCACTTGAAATTTTATCACTCAGAAACAACTACATTTTTGGTGGATTTGTTTTGTTTTTAATGTAGTGAGCAAATTAGTAAAGCTGAATTGAGGAGGGTCAAGTGTTATGCCAAAGACACAGACCTTACATTTTGAAATAATTAAATTTGAAATGCATACCATGTTTTTCTATTATAATAATCTCCTTGCTACTGTAATTGCTATTTAATAAATAAGAGTGCATCAGAGAAACTGTATGAATGGAAACCTGACCATTAAGCACTGAATACCAATAGGATATTTTTACTAATAAAGTTCAAAGGAAAAATGATCATACAATTGTTGTTTTTGTAGGCCATTAAAAAATATATGTCAAGTCAGATTTCATGTGAGAAAGGAGTCTCTATCTGGGCTGGATCTATTACAATACATGTTACAATAAACAATGTGAAATAGGAGTCAAATGGAGGCACAAAGAAGTTAAATTCATCAAAGTTACATATCTAAAAAGTAATAGAGTCTGAATTCAAACTCATATCCTTAGGCTTCCATAGCCTATGTTTTAACCACTTCGTTACCTCTTCAGATTTCACAAAAGAAATAATGTTTTAGCTGTGCTTTAAAAAGGCAAATAGCATTTCATAAGTGGGGAAGGAGAAGGGGAATTCTAGGCAGAAGTAACTTGTAAGGAGTGGAGGCACGAGTCACTGGTATAATGTCTGAATGGGAAAACTGCTGTGTGAGTAGAACTCAACGTGTGGGGTCCATCAAAAGGGCAAGTAAAACAAATACTTGGGTTGGGGTTAGCTTATTAAGAGTATTTAGGCCTGGTGCGATGGCTCACGCCTGTAATCCCCAGCACTTTGGGAGGCCGATGTGGGCGAATCACCTGAGGTCAGGAGTTGGAGACCAGCCTAGCCAACATGGTGAAACCCCGTCTCTACAAAAATACAAAAATTAGCTGGGCGTGATGGTGGGTGCCTGTAATTCCAGCTACTTGGGAGGCTGAGGCGAGAGAATCGCTTGAAGCCAGGAGGCAGAGGTTGCAGTGAGTCAAGATCACACCACTGCACTCCAGCTTGGGCTAGAGAACGAGACTCTGTCTCAAAAAAAAAAAGTCTTTAAAATGTTATCCTAGTTAATTTAGGCTTTATCATAAAAACAGAAAACCACTGAAAATTAAGTGAATGACATGAACAATTTTGTGTTTTAGAAGAAGATAACTAGTCAGAATGTATGCAGTGGACTACAGGAGAGAAGAGAGCAGAAACCAGCCTACTGTATTTATTAATCTGGTGAAGGCCTGAACTAGGGGAGTAGCACAGGAATAAGGAGGAGGTGATGGATTCAGGAAATATTTGGAAGATTAAACCAATAGGACTTATTAATTGTTGCTTTATTAGATGGGGGGGGATGCAAGAAAAGGAATCAAAGATGATCCCAAGATTCTTAGTTTATGTATCTTGGTGAATAGCAACACTATAGACTTATAATATATACATTAGGAAAAGTAGGTCTAGCAGGAATGTCAGTGGCTACTGAAAGAATATCTCTTTTGCTAGAAATTGTTTCAGGCCATGCAAAAAATTTAAACTTCATAATCTGTTAGAAGTTGTGGCAGGAGAAAAAAATCCATCTATGGCTTTGAAATAGGAGAATTATTTTGAAATTTTAATAATATGTATTTTGATAAATGTATAATTGCTTTTTTCTACTTAAAGCAAGAAAAAAAATTTTTAAAGCTTTCTAGCATTTTAGTGCTCAGCTATAATGGGTAGACTCAAATGGAATAACACCTGTTGCCCTTTTTGATGTCAGTCCTTCAGAGAGTGTACATTGGAAGGTCTAAAGATGATTTTCTCTGGTTGGATTGTTCACATGCTAGGAATGCTTTACACTGTGATTCAAATTCTAAGCCAAAATCTTCCACTTCAACACTTAAAACATCAAGTATTCTCTCCCAGGAAGATACTGCAGACCTTGAGACCCTGCAGATCTATAACACAATTATCAGCCATTAACTATAATCTCATAGGTTGCATGTTTATCTTAGTAAGGTCAACAAAATGACTCTTTGGCAATATTATGTGGAAAGTGTAATTACAAATTATGGATATACCACAAATTAATTTTCTTTGACTTCATGGATTTCAGATAGGTGTTTTGAAAGTATGCTTAAAAAAAATTATTTTCACGCCTGTAATCCCAGCACTTTGGGAGGCCGAGGTGGGTTGAGATCAGGAGCTCAAGACCAGCCTGGCTACAATGGCAAAACCCCATCTTTACTAAAACGGTGTGGTGACAGGCACCTGTAATCTCAGCTACTCGGGAGGCTGAGGCAGGAGCCTTGCTGGCCCTGGGTGGCAGAGGTTGCAGTGAGCCTAGATCACGCCACTGGACTCCAGCCTGGGCAACAGAGCAAGAGACCATCTCAAAAAAAAAAAAAAAAAAAAAAAAAAAATCATTTAGAGATTTAATATAATCAGGTTATTTAAAGCAGGCTAGTAGTTAACCAAAGGATTAGCAGATTACTTTGGGGGTAATTTTATTTTCAAATCTGGTTGGAAAATAGCCCACATTGTCATTCTTACATTGCAGATGCTTTCTATTCTACTTTAAGAATTATATTAATACAACAAAATGAAATTACTTTTAGTGTGATTACTAATGGCTTCGACCAAATGAACATTTACAGAATATTGAATATTTTAATAGCTAAAAATTTATAGATATAAACTTCATTAAAATTCTGAAAATACATTTAGTCAATATTTTAATTTTAATGCATATTTAACTTTCGTTAGTAAAAAGAAATGTGTGTTTAAAGTAAAAGTTTTAATTTTTCTATTAAGGAGATTATATAAAACTAAAAATGTCACATAACCACAGAGTACACATTCATTTCAAGTATACGTGGAAATTTACAAAATTATGTGCCGGACCACAGTCTCCTAGTAATTTGTAAAAATTTGAAATTATTCAGAGTATGTCCAGTGACTATAGTGGAATTAAGCCAAAAATAACAAAAAGCTTACTAAAGTTTTTTATACATTAGGGAATTGATGTAATTTTAAATAACCTAGAAGTGAAAAAATTACAATGGAAATTTTGAAATTTTTCATTGAATTATAGAATTTATCAAAACTTGTGGGATGCAAAACGCATATACTAGGGAAAAAGGAAAACTGAAAACAATTATTTAAATCTCCACTTAAACTTTCAAATTAAACATTAAGGAAGGAAACAAGAACTAGAACAAAATAATACCAACAAGTAAGAGAAAGGAGAAACAAAAGTTTATTTTTTTGGTGAAGACTAAAAAACCTCTGGCAAGACTGATCGAGAAAAAAAAAAAGAGAATCCACAATCAACCAACATCAAGAATGAGAAGGGAAACTTCCATTTGTTCTACAGATATTAAAAAGAAAAAAGGTTATCACCAACTCTGGCCAACAAACATAAAAAAAAAGATTAAGTGGTTATTTTATTTCAAAAAAGTTTAATTTACCAACATTGATATAAAATAGAAAATATTAACAGTCTTATATCAAAAATAGTGAATCCATAATTAAAGACTTTCCTGTGAAGACAACTTAAGCTCCAATGACTTTACTGATAAATTCCTCCCAACGTTAAAGGGAGAAATAATACCAATATTGTTAAACCCTTTCAGAATGTAGTAAAGGAGAGAGAACATCCCAACACATTTTATGAAGCCAGCGTAACCTTGATGTGAAAAATTAACAAAGACATTATAAGAAAGGAAAGTTACAGAACAGTCTCTCTCGTGAACATAGATGCAAACATCATAAACAAAATATTAGTGACCCAAACCCAGTAGTATATATATTAGAGAATACATTGCAACCATATCAGACTTATTTCAAAAGCAGGTTGATTAGATATTTGAAAGTTAATTTACCTTATTTAAAGAATTTTTTAAAAATCGTCTCAATAAGAAGTAGGACAAAACAGCTAGTGAAGTTCAATACCCATTAATTATTTTTTAAAGAAACAGCAAATTAGGCATCAAAAGGAATTTTCTTAATATGCCAGAGTATCTGCAGAAGATATATGGCAAACATTACAATAATGGTGAAATACTGAAAGCTTTCTTCCAGAAGTCAGCAATTAAGCAAGGATCTTTGCTATCACTTCTGGTTAGCAATGTGCTGGAGATCCTCACCAATGCAATAAGGCAGAAAGGAAGAAATAAAATGGTCACTATTTGCAGGTATAACTGTCTACATAGAAAGTTCTTATAAGATAAACTGTTGAATGAATTTAGCAAGGTTGCTGGATACAGAGTCGATACACAAGAAACTAAATATTTCTTTACACCAGCAATAAACAATTTGAAGACAAAATTTTTAAAATATCAATTTTAAAAGCACCAGAACATCAAATATATAGGTTTGTGAAAAACTATAAAACATTATTGAGAGAAACTAAGGGCCTGAAAGGCCATATTCATGAATTAAAGGACTCAATGTTATAAATCAGTTCTCTACTAAGTGATCCATACATTTAATAAAATCCTAATCAAAGTCAGCAGATTTGTTGTGGAAACTGACAACCTGATTCTAAAATAAATATGAAAATGCAAAGGTCCAATAATAGCCACTGGATACCAACACTTACTTTAAAGTTACAATAATTAAGACAGTTTGATGTTGGCCAAAGATAGATAAATAGAACTATTGAGCAAAATAGGAAGTCCAGAAATAGACTGGCAAATGCACAGATTTATTACATAATTGGCACTGCAGTGTAGTGAGGAAGAGACAGTTTTTTAAAAATTGTCAACTGTTTCTCACTCTAGATCTTGACCCCTACTTAATAGTATACACAAAAATAAATTCTAGGTGTACCCAAATGTGAAAGATGAAACAATAAAGCTTCTAGAAGATGACTTTTAGAAAATCTTTATATAAAGCTTCATGATGGTGTAGGCAAAGATATCTTTATAGGTAACAAAACAACAAAACTCAAAATTAGGAACTTCTGCTTAGATCAGCTTGTGGACTCATCTGGACTTTGAGAAATCCCTTCTACTGTGGAAGAATTTTACTGACTGGATTGTGGGAATCAGATCCCCCTGTGAATGGGTGGGTGGCTTTCATCTGGAAGGAAAAAAGTATTCCCACCCCCAGTTATCCTAAGGTAGAAAATGAATAGACTTTGGAATTAAGGGCAAAGAAGTGGGATTAAAAAGGGTCTCTGAATTTTTGGGACCAAGAGGTTAGGGAACTGGATTTAGAGGTATAAAGATTCATGAAAAGTTTTGTTGATAGGAGATTAAGAATTGAAAAGGCAAAACAAATATTTGCAATATAAAATATAGTTGACAAAATATTCATATCCAAAACATGTGAAAAACACATAATTCATTCAGACGAAGACAATTCAATAGAAAGATGGGCAAAACATTTGAGACTCAATCCGCAGAAGAGAATATCCAATGCCCAATGGACATATGAAAAGGTGCTCAACCTCACTGGTCAACAGAGAATTACAAATTAAAACCACAATGAGATGCTATTACACATCCCCAGAATGGCAAAAATTAAGAAACCCTAACAATTCCATGTGTTTGTAAATGTGAAGAAAGTGGAACTCATTTATGTTTCTGGTGAGAATAGACAGATATAGTGCTATTTGGATAACTACTAGGTTCCACTCTTTGAAGAGAAGATGGCGTCTGAAGAGGGCAAGAGGGTAGCTTCTAGGATGTTTTATTTCTTGATCTGAGCAGAGTTACATGATTATATTCACTTGGTAATAATTCACTGAGAATACATTTACAATTTGTTCACTTAAGAATTTAAGTTACATTCTAATAAAAAGTTTATTTTAAAAAAGTAATTGAAAACTACTTCAGTTTTTTATTCATAGCCATTAATGGTGCTGTAAAAAATACTATAGAACCTAAAGGCACATTTTTTAGAACTTTCTGGATAGACTACAACTCCTAGCTTGTACTGCTTGTTAATATTTAACATAATTTGACCTTGAAGCATAAAAGCTATTGTAGTAATTCCTGTAGATGGATTAAAACACATGTATATATAATATTTTTATATTAACAATATATTTTTTCCTGTTATCCTTTCATTGTACATGCTATAAATACTCCAAATATTATAGAAATATACAGTATAGTATAACCAGAAATAGATAGTGTAGTGTATTCCTGCTTTATTGGCTTGGGCTATAAAAGGTCAATTTTTATTAAATATTAAAATTGTAACGACTCCAATCCAACACCCTGAATTCCCCTTAAACCTAAGGTTTTAGGGGTTAATAAAGTTTTACTGCATGCTTGGGGGATAACTAAAGTATAGCTCCAAAGTGATTTACTTTGCCTTTGGCAGTGATTTTTCTTCATTTCAACAGCCCCAAATTTAATATCAGGGACCCTCTGGAGTTTCTGTCAGGCTCCAGATGTTGAGGTCAACTTAATGCCCATCAATAAAACTCTCCAAGAACTTTCATGCTCCAAATCCAGACTCAGAGAAGCTCTTTCTGCCCCACCCCGTCAGTCCTGATTTCAAGGCCCATTCATTGTTCTGCCTTGAAATGACTGAGAGTGAGCCCAGAAGGTCAGTCACAATAGAGTGGGTTTCTCATATCTCAAGTTAATTCATTTTAATATCACCACATAGGAACACTGAGAGTCCTGTCTAAATCTACACAGAGCAAAGCACATCTCCAGAGCTTCAGCAGCCCAGCACGCCAGCTCCATATCCAGGTACTACACGGAACTCCTAATGATGACAGCTAACACTCATGGAGCATACTCTGTGCCAGATGTTAGTGTAATGATTTCGTATTCAATCTACACAAAAATTATATGAGTTAGATGCAAATACTGTTATCATGTAGAGACATGGAGAAACCCAATGCGAATCCACTCAGGTAGAGGATTGAACATAGGCAGTCAGACACTGGTACCTGTTCTATTGAACACTTTGCTGCATTTGCAAAATAAGTTGCTCAGATTGTAATTTCGGGATTTGGATTTTCTATGACTTCACATGTTCCTTTGAGATCAGCTAATGAATTAATAAATTTATTTTGTATAACAAAAGAGCCTATTCTGAATAAATTTCCTCAAACAAACTGAACTCAGAATTTAATAGATGTATCTACTATCAGAAGCCCAAACTATCCAGCAATCCCCTAAAAAGCAGATCACTTAAACAAAATTTAAAAAGTAGAAAATCCCAATAATCCTGCCCCTCATAGCTGAATCCTGTTAATAGTCATGCCACACATTTTTTGATTGACAGTTTTGATTGACATAACTTCCAAAACTCTTCTTTACTCTTGGAAAATCTATGCTTTTCATGCTTAAATATGGAGCAAGTTTAATATCAATGTGGCCCTTCATAGCATGAGCAGAGGTTAGAAACACCTGCACAAACAGAGTTTAGGGAATAAGCCTTTTCTTACTCCCGTTACTTAGAGAATAAGCTCCTTTCTAAGCTACTGGGTGAGAATTAATGGGCCAGTAGGTAATAATGTTGCCGGAATGTTGGACTAGGCTAGCCCCAGAGCCTCTTCTGGAGTTCACTTTATTAGTTTGCCAGACTCTCAAGCTTGGTCAAGGTTTAAAGATGAGCGATAATGACAACTTGGGCCTAATATAAGGCTTTTACTCAGTTATCTGACAAACCAGCAAGTGAGCAACAAAACAAGTGGGGGCGGGGGGATGGGAGAGTCCCCAGTTGTCTCCTTTGTTCTCCATGGAAGGGTGCCGAAAGTTCAGAAGTCAATGCACGCGTTTCCATTGAAGTATCACCACAAGACTCTACCTCACAGGGTCTTATGATCCTAGGATAGATGCCCAATTAGCATTCAAGGGTTTATATTATCAGTTGTTCAATTCAGTAAACGTTTATTGAGCACCTCCTATGCACTGTCCTAGGCATGTGAGGTACATCAGTGAACAAGGCTGCAGACATTGCTGAGCTTACATCCTAGCAGCTGGAACCAGACAATCAACGTAATTAGTAAAGCAATTCTACAATACATTAGAAAGTGGTGTTTGGGAAGGGAAAAATAGATCAAGGTACAGGGAAAAAGAAGAGTTGGTGGGGAAGAGTTTCAGTTTTAAATACGGTGGCCAGAATGGCAGGGTAAGCTTTGTATATGTGCGACCTGTGCAGTTGCTCAGGGCTCACTAGCCTCCAGAAGAGTCTGTACTGGGTGTAATGCCCTGCTGTCATCGTCCTGAAATTCTTGATAATTTTATCTTGGAAACTATGTTCTGCTAAATTAAGTCTGATGGGACAATGGAGCATGTAAGCAAGCAGAGGAGATACGCACAATATACATGTCTGCTATGGTTTGTTGACATCCTAATTGAAACTACGCTGCAATGGTATATTAATTTAGAGAAGATTGGTATTTTTATAATATTTAGTTCTTTCCATCATAGAAGATAGTACATCTTTTCATCTGGTTTTATGTTCTTTAGTGATATTTTTTAGATTTTTAAAAATTTAACATCAGCACATTTTAAATTTATTTGAATTTAAATTCTACTTGGGCCTGGGTGCAGTGGCTCATGCCTGTAATCCCAGCACTTTAGGAGGCCAAGGTGGGTGGGTCACCTGAGGTCAGGAGTTCAAAGCCAGCCTGGCCAACAAGGTGAAACCCTGTCTCTATTAAAAATACAAAAATTAGCCAGGCACCTTCGTGTGCACCTGTAGTCCCAGCTGCTCAGGAGATGGAGGCCGGAGAATTGCTTAAACTCAGGAGGTGGAGGTTGCAGTGAGTGGGGATCACACTGCTGTACTCCAGCCTGGGTGGCAGAGTGAGACTCCATCTCAAAAAAAAATCTATTTGGGTTTATTCCTAGGACTTTGAGAAACAGTTGTTTCAATGCAAGCCCCATCTTTTTCATATTAAAAACAGACATTTGTCCTTTGACATATAATCATAGAAGAAAGTTTTGTAGAAAAGTTTGGAAACATGCCTGTTTCCTGGCATGTTGTCTTTCTAATTAACCTTTGCTTGCAAGTTTTTTTTTTTTTTTTTTTTTTTTTTTTTATGAGAACCTTTCAGGAGAAGACGGATCAGTGAGTTTCACAGAGTAGCAATGCACAGGACAAGGCCAGTGCTGGCCATGAGAACAGACTGCCCTGTGTGGCTATTTCTTGTTATAGCCATGGTTGTCAGTAAGGCCAAAGAGAAGTAACCAGAGAGGTCCATTGACCTTCTAGCTTCTTGGGCGGGGTTTACATATGTACTTTTGACACTGATGGCCAGTGAGGAATGAATGCTAAGAGCAGCACAAGCAGGGGCCACAGGGGCTGATGTGATGTGTGGTCCAGACATGATCTGTGCAAACCAGAGGAAATGGAGCTCATGCCAGATCAAGGCTGTAAACCTTATTGTAAACCACAACAGACATTTACTTGGCAGAATATTTTGCTTCAGCAATGTGGAATGTGCCAGGGCACAGAGATGGGAAAGCTAGATGAAAAATAAGAGAAACAGCATCATGGCAGAAAGACATGGACATTCTAGACTAAAATTAAGAGGATACAGAAATGTTTAGTGTGCTGCTACAGCCCTCCAGCATAGTGATTCACGAAAGCAATCAGCCAGGCTAGGGCAAGCAGGGATACAAGAGGGGGAAAGTCACAGAGAGGAAGCACAAGACTAGGTTGAGACTGATTCTATCCACTCTGGGCTAGAAGATAATACCTAGCCTTAGAGAAAATGTACGGGAAACAGTGTGTTCGTCGTCCCTAAACCAATTACCTTAGTGAACCCACCTGTCATTTACTCATACAGATATTATTTCGTACCAATTTATTTCTTTGTTTACAGTGACCAAAATCTTCATTCGGATGTTAGAATAGAAACAAAGAAATGTTCCATACCAACTAACTTTCAAGCCATACTATTTATTCCAACCAGGACATTTAATTGTCAGGCCCCAGCTTTGTAGACCACTGCAGATTTGAGGTTATGGAAAGGTAGAATGGGAGGGTGTTATTCAGATACAGGAATGCCAACACTACTCTTACGTATTCATTTTTCAGCTGAGCAGTGAGTGAGCCACAGGCCGGGAAAGAATTAAGTATGTCAAACTGCTTATGTGAAATAACAAAGAGGGAGAAAGAAATGTTACCAGCATATTTTTAAACAAAAGACAGGAAAATGGCGACTCTTCTGGTTATGGAAAAAATTTTTCTTTTCCTACATATTGACAGCTCAAGGGGGTTATTATTGAGAATACGGGTAAAGTTACTGCCAGTTTCTGCTGGTACTCATGTTTAAAAAGAAGCTATGGAAACCAGGAGAAGGAATATTAATTAAGTTCAAATTTGGAATGTCTTTGCCAGGAGCAGATGAATGAACTCAATGAGGCGACCTGTTGGGTTGTAATTCAGTGTTTTGTTAGCATTTTAATAGAATGCTGAACTTTTCATAAATTAATACTTTGTTTTAATAATCTTATTAAAAGGTTATTTCTTGATAAGATTAATCCTGGAATGTGATTTTTTTAAACTTAAAGAACCAGTATTTATTTTCTTTCTTTTTCACAATTTTAAATATTCATAATTTACTAAAAAATTGTTGTAACTAAAAAAAAGTTTAATACATTTAAAAATATGGACACATTTACATGTCGATAAAAGGACAAAATAATAATAGACAAATAAAGTGTCTTTCCCCCTCCAAACCTTCAGTCTCCTCCTACCTCTAGATGAAGAAATCTGTTATCAGTTTCTTGTGGATACTTTGGAGAAGTTATTTGCACTTACTGTTGGCCTGCATGGGCCTCAACTACTTTGAGGCCCTTTGATAATTACATCTTTTGAGTTTTATTTGCTAAGAACACATGCTTTTTAAGAGAATATTTTCTAATAGTGAAAGTAATATGGATGCCTGGAGAGGGTAATGCTAATGAGAAAATACAAAATGGGGAAATTATTCACCTGAATAAACCTGGAGCGTTTGCAAGTAAAGCTTCGCTGGTCACTGCAGGGTTTAAAGGAAGTTCCCACTTTACAATGTAAATATGTTGCGGTCGTCTTAGTTCTTAGACTAATTTGCTTCTTTCTGGTGGGGAGGATGGCAATGTTGAGAAAACACTGACTAAACTGAAAATCGGCTCCATTTAAATGTGAAGCTGCGTTCTAAACACAAGCATAGTCTGCTGAAGGGCTCAGAACATTAAGCTGCATGCCTTGCTGAGTTTTATTCCAAACAGACAACAGCAGATGGTAACAATGCACTTCTCATAGATGGTAGGAGGGAGGCAGTCTTGTTTCAAGTAATACTATTTCTGGGCGATAATCCAAAATGCGCAGTAGGCAGAAGTTAAAAGGAAGCGCTTGCTTTTAGGTTTTAAAAATATATCCCTTAATCCTGGGTGATGATTGACAATCATGATTTAGAGTATGAGGGGCCTCTCTTTAATCCGTCAAGTTTGATGTTATTTGCGTATCTAGTAGGGCTTTTATTCAACTAAAACTAAGTGGAAGCCTGTGCAATTGATGCTGCATTTCAGAATTGATTCTTGGCCTGGTACTCTATTTACGGATTAGGAAGTACACAGGATCTGTCCTCCTCCTCATCTTTTTGAAATTTAAAGGTTCTAAAAGGCACTTTTACAATTAAAATATTTCTTGCTGTGTAAGAGTATGACCAGGAGATGACTTTTTTCCGTATAATTTAATTTCTTGAGAAAAGCAGTCTATAAGATTATATTAATCCTGATTTGATTATCAAAATATGATATTAGCTATTGGTATTTATAAATGATTAAAATGTTGTCATTACTGGCTTCATGTGGTTTGTTACAAGTTCTTTGGAGAAATTTTAATGAATTACCTCCAACCCTCTTGCTCCTATTAGGTTTCTAGCAAAGCTTTTCTAAGGAATAGATCAATGTTCAGCCATTATATTACAATTGTTTTATCAGCTGTGAACAATAATTTGATTTGAAATCACATATTGAAATAAAAGTAGTTAAACTGTAAACTCCAAAACAAGATATAATTAAGAAAGGAAAATATACAGGAATGAAAGTTAACAGATGAATTTTACAGCAGTTAACAGGAGTGATTTTTTTTGAGGCATTTAAGCACTGCGGTCAATGTCTTTGTCACAGTTCCATTCCATAAAGTGAAATAGGCTGCATGTGAAGCCCAAGTGATACAGTGTCTTTCCTGTATTCTCATGATGTTTTAAATTATGTAGTTTTTTGGAAAATGTTTAAGAAGTTAAATATATTCATTACAGAAAAATTGGAAAATACAGAAAAGTATAAAAAGAAAGTAAACGTTACCCTGATTCCCAACAGTCACTATTGTGCATCATCTATTTTCGTTGTTGTTATATTTTGTTGCCAGGTTTTAGATTTAAGGGCTAAAATATACTTTCCAGGAGACATCCTGGCTGCTTGGAGTGTGGAACATTCAGAAAGGTTTCCTCTGGAGTGGGGGTGAGTGACACAAACTGCTACAGGTTTGGTCTGTGTTTTGTAAGCTGCATCAGCAGAGCTATTAAACCCCAGTGATGGGATCTTTTGTGTTTAGAATATACTCTAACCTAATAAGTTTGTGTTGATAATAACTCTTTCCGTTAACATTCCAAAAGCCCGTTTTGCTGTAGAATCATGCATTTGATATTTAAAAGCTAATAAAACAAATCCAAGTGATAGAAAAATACTAGGAAAATTCTAGTTGTATATTCATTGCAGAATAGTTATTTAAACCAATTTTCTTTTTGCCTTTGGACTCATAGTTTCTTGCCAGGAAATTATTGAGTGATTGCTACAATGAAAACACTACTTGCCTACAGCTTAGCTCAATTAATTCCTAAGGACTACATAGGTAATTCATTAAATCTTAATGAAGATTTGGATATAGGAAAGTATAGTAGTTGGATGTAAATCTACAGGCTCAAAAATTAAATCCCAACCCCTTAGACTGCCAAATCCAGAGAAAAGTCCAGGCCAGCAATGGCTATCATCCTAGAAAGCTAAACTGTGGCATGGTGTTTCCTCTGCTTGGAACGCTCTTCTCCTACCTGCTTCCCACCCTCACGTCTCACACTGCAGCTCTTCCTTCCAGAAACTGCTCAAGTGTCTCCATGAAGCTTTTGGCTGCTGCCCCCCTCCTTAAGGTCCTGGCTCCCTTCTCTCCACTGCCAGGGGACCACAACACACACACACACACACACACACCCTCCATGCAGCTCTCATCACCTCTGGTTTCCATTCTTTGTTTACTGTCTGTCTGTCTCCTTACCTGTGAGCTCTCACCATCTAGCACAACATTAAAAAAATGGTTTGTTGACTGAATGACTTACTAAAATAGATGAATAAACAAATGGATGGTTGAATTTGAATTTGCTCATGAGACAAGGGTACCCACCACCCAGCACGTGTCTAGCACATAGTACACATAGGAGCAATGACAATCTCCCATGCTATTACTTTTATTGAATAGTTATCAGACATTGCATTCAGTGCTTTTATGACTTAACTCATTTATGGTAATCTTATTGCTATCCATATTTTACAGAAGAGGCAAGTCCAAAGTTTAGAAGTAGTAAATCACGTGTCCAAAGGCAATACAATAAATAGCTCACAGGGCGGGCACTCAAACTCATGCTGTCTCATTCCAAAGCCTGTGTACTTGCCAATATGAAATACCGTATTACCGCACCACTTTTTTCTGCAGCAGGCAGTCAATACTTGAATGACTGAGTGGATGGATGCTTCCCCTCCATGAAAGAAGCAATGGCAAGAAGTTACAGTAAGCACTTAGCACAAGGTGCACAGCAAGTGCCCAACAAATGGCAGTGCGATTGGCTTTGTTATTTTATCATACGGTCTCCCTCAGAACCACCAGTCCAAATAGCATCATTGAAAATCAGACATGGTATTAGGGCTGCATTGAGATATGTAAGCACCAAGTATGTTGAAAATCATGGTTCGACATCTGTTTAGTGAGGAGTGATCCATACTGGCAAGGATGTTTTGTCTTGTTTTGCTTTCTTTTCCCGTCTCTCTTTTAATCTCTTCTGAAAGGTCATCTACTTTAGTAGAAATGGGACCATGATACATTTTGTCCTTTATGTTAGGATGCATATATAAAGAACTGAGTTCACTGGCAACATAATTCCATTTTTGTTTTGTTTTGTTTTGTTCTTTAGCATTTCTAACATATAAGCGCCAGAGGTATTTGTCTGATTGACCCACTCTATAATCTGGCCTTGAATAAAGAATGATTTTATGACAAGTGCCAAAAAAGGTCTCAAATGTCAGGTGATCTTGCTGGCCCAGAGATTCTCAGCCCTAGTTTTGAATCACCTCATTTGGGGAATTTAAAAATTCTTCAGATTCCCAGCACCCGATCTCAGAATTTCCGATTAAGGAGAACTGCAGGGTTATGGTTGACACATGTACTTTAAAGTAGCTCAGTCCTGTGAATTGGGATGAGCAGACTGTGTCCAGAACTAAGGAGACAAAGTACATAGAGGCCTCTTCTGTGGCTGGCATGTAAATATAAATACAAACCCCCCTTACCGGAAACACGATAAGTAGGATGGCAGACAGAAAAAGACAGTAAGAATTATATCCAGCTTTGTCTGGGGAAGAGGGCAATCTGACTGTGGCTGTGCAAATCATTTGCACAGACATAGTTCAATTAGAATGACCTTGTCTTTTTATTGGAATCACCTGTGATAGTTTAAAAATTAATCTGCAAAAACCATAATCTGAGTTCATTGGCAACATGTTTCTGTAATATTTTTAGCATCCCTAAGATATTGATGCCATGGGCTCCCATCCCTGGGGATTCTGACCCAATTGATCCAGGGTGTGGCCCAGGTATCAGGATCCTTGAATGCTCCCAGGTGATTCTAATGTGCAGAAGAGTTTAAGAACCACTGGTCTGGTAGAAGAGACTGCAGCAGACGTGAAGTCACTGACTCTTTTTGGCAGTTTCCTTTCGATGAAGATATCCTCTTGGATTGTTCTTTCTGCCGCTCTTGAAGCATACCTCTCAGAAAGCAGGCCTCTGTTTCAAAGGTAAGAAGAAAGGGGTGCAGTGATTACGGCTAAAATGTAGAACTCTCTGGTTTCCTAGAAGTTCTAGACGGGACTTCTGGAAACATTTTTGTGGGGGCACTTCTTTGATATGTATATTTGCTCCATCTTTATCCTCACAAAGAGAGCTCCTGACTTTGTAAGCTAAGGTGTGAGGCTGGCCAAGAGGAGGAGTCCATTTTGCAGTCAGAGATATCAGTAAAAGTGAGTACGGCAGGGTTATGACTTGTGTGGTAGATCGGTATGAGCCAGCTCACGAGGGCCTGATCGCCTTCTGGTACAATGATAAAACTGTGGATCAGAGTCTGCAAAACTGAGAACCAGACTTTGCTTTCTCAGTGATCCTAACAAATTGCCATCCCATGAGGCTTGTCAAGAAAACGACAGCCGTCTCAGGTCATCTCTTCTAGAGAATGACCTGGGAACCATCTCCAAAGCATTTACTGGTTAAATAAATCATGGCACTTTGCTCTCTTAGCTGAATGCTTAAAGTTATAGACACGGATTTGGTCAAACCTAAGAAGGAAAACAACCTGCCATCATGGGGAGAAAAAAGAAATAGCTGAAGGTTCTATTTGCCACCAACATGAACACCACACCAGTGAAAGGATGGTGTTCCTGAGAAGGAAATCATGAGACGGAGTGATTCTAAGCCAAATGCAGGTGTCTGAATGATCCTCTAATTGCTGAACCCATGAAGCTCACTAATTAAGATGATATCCACCTCTGCAGGGAGCAATTTCTTTTGTTTTTAGGTTTTGTGTGTGTGTGTGTGTTTTATTTTTATTTTTTTGAGATGGAGTTTTGCTCTTGTTGCCCAGGCTGGAGTGCAATGGTGCGATCTCAGCTCACTGCAACTCCTGCCTCCGGGGTTCAAGTGATTCTCTTGCCTCAGCCTTGTGAGTAGTTGGGATTACACGCAGGCACCACCATGCCCAGCTAATTTTCTATTTTTTAGTAGAGACGGGGTTTCTACATGTTGGTCAGGCTGGTCTCGAACCCCCGACCTCAGGTGACCCACGAGGCCTCCCAAAGTGCTGGGATTACAGGCGTGAGGCACCACACCTGGCCAAAAGGGAGTAATTTCAACAAAGGAGTCTTCTCTAACTCTTCCTCTTTTCTTCATCAATCATGTGGCCTGCCTAAAAAGCCACTAAGGCTTTGTTATGATATAAAACACAAATATTTTGGGAAACAGTAATAAGCCTTCTCATTAATGTATGTATAGAGATTTCCAACCCTGGCAGCAGGTTAGAATCACTTGGAGGAGGAGAATTGGTTTGGTTTGTTTGTTTTTATATACTGATGCTAGAGCGTGGCCGTCGGAGATTGTGATTTAACTAGTCTGGCGGGGAACCTGGACACTGTTTTGTTGTTGTTAAGGTGATTTTAAATATGCAGACAAAGTTGGCACCCATTGGTCTAGAGTGTGAAAAACACCATATTCTTTCTGGAGGGCAGATTTTGACTGGGAAGAAAAGAAAACTGAGTCTTTAGCCCAAAGGAGGTAGGAATAAGTACCTGGGGTTTTTATAGAAGATGGGGGAAGCGGAGATTAGGAAGAGAGGTAGTGCTGAAAATAAACTTTTATTTGCCAGTTTTGCCTAGGGCTGGCTCTGACTCAGGACATAATAGTGATAAGAGGCACAGAGGAGAAAGAGCTTATGAGAAAAGTGCACCTTAATGAATACACTTCTTTTCTTATTTGAGATGGAGTCTCACTCTGTCGCTTAGGCTGGAGTGCACTGGTGCAATCTTGGCTCACTGCAACCTATGCCTCCCAGGTTCAAGTGATTCTCCTGCCTCAGCCCCCTGAGTAGCTGGGATTATAGGCACCTGCCAACACGCCCAACTAATTTTTGTATTTTTTAATAGAGACTGGGTTTCACCAAGTTGGCCAGGCTGGTCTTGAACTACTGACATCAGGTGATCCACCAGCCTTGGACCCCAAAGTGCTGGGATTACAGGCGTGAGCCACGTTGCCCAGCCATGAATACATATTTAAAGTGGTCTCAATAAGTATTCTTTGAGTTTCTATCACTGGAAACTGACCACCTTCAATAAAAGCAGTTTTAGTTCCTATAGCACTTGTTCTTCCTGGATAACCCTAAAACAAAAATTTTGGCAAAATTGAGAATTAAAATATGTCTCCTGGAGAGTGGTGAGTGTTCTGCTTAAGCATCTCTCAGGATCGTTTATGTAAGAACCTTTAAATGTGAGCTCAGAGAAATAAGTCTCAATCTGTCATTGTGAAATCACAGTGCAAACGTCTGTCTTTTTATTGTATTTTTTAAAACTCCAAGTATATCTTGTTTTTGTTTGCTTCTCCATCATCTGCTGGCCAAACAGCTTGCCCCTTGGCCTGTTGTCTTGTTACTTGGCCAGGCATGAAGAATTTTAATTAGTTTTTTTGGTTGACTTTTGTTCAGAACCATTTCTCAGGGCTGCTGTTGTACGTCTGTTCCTCGGCCTCTGAGAGGCAGTGTGGCATCATGCATCGAGCTTGTGCGGCCTGGGTTTGAATCTCGGTTCTCTGACCTTGGGCAAACTTTGTTGGATTTCTATTTCCTCATCTGTAAAATGGGAATGATACTCACACTAACACTCACAGAATTGTGAGAACTGAATGAGAATACATGTGAAAATTGCTTTGTCAACCATAGCATGCTGTGCAAGGGACTTTTCTCCCCCTTTATTGCCCCATCCCACAGGGAAGAATGTTCAAGTTCTTCAGAAGCACATAAAAGAAGGATAGGCTACTTGGGATATTTTTAAGGTATCAGCTCTTGGTCTGTGCATCACTTCAGAACAGAATAACTGAGATCATCCTGTAGCCTGTCTGAGGTCACAGCTCAAGGGTCATTGGCACCAGCCTCTGAGAACATCATCTATTGGATGCTCTGCCCCAGAATCTGGCATCAGATTTGTATGGGCTACTGGGTTTGTTAATATGACTTTGGGTAGGGCTCTGGATCGACTCACTCTAGCTTTTGTTAATCAGACAGTGAGCTGTGGAGCTTTTGAGGATGTCGGACCAGAGTTTCCTCTTAGAATCAATATCTTAGCTCCAGGTCTACCCATCTCTCAGCTCTTAAAGGACCCCATTCTTGATCCATAACTTCCTGGGGTTATGAGGGTCTATCAAGGCATCAATTCAAGGCAAACTTGAAGCAAAAGCTTTATTGTTAGGATTTGTGGTTGTTCATCAATATTATGTGATGGAATCTGACATCTAAGTACAATTCAGGAGGAAACAGGAGTTTCTTTTCCCATTCCAAGGCTTTCCTAGTGTTGATCTAGAACAGCTGTGATTCTCAAAGTATGATGCCCAGGCCAGCAGTGTCAGCACCAACATCAGCAACAACATCAAGAGAACGTGTTAGAAATGCAAATAAATCACTGGCCCCACCCCAGGTCTCTTGAATTACAAATGCTGAGGGTAAGGCCCGGCTGCCTCTGTTCAGCAGAGCCATCCAGGTGATTCTGATGCTTATTAAAGTCTGAGAACCACTGATCTAAAAGCTGTGGCCACCTGTGTTTTCTCTTGGTTCTTTAGACATAGAGATGATGAGCTTCAGGGGATTCTCTCGGGTACCTTCATTGTAGTCACCTGCTTGGGGAATTGAGCTTTATTTGAAATGTATTGGTTGCTGTCTACCATATTGACACAAAGTTGTAAACTACTTGAATTTGCAAACTATGTCTTTTCTTATAGTATACCTCGATTCTTTCAAAACAGTGAATCCCGGGGCAAAACTCTCAGCCTGGTTGGCAGTAGTGGGAGAAGAAGATGGGATTAGGAGGGAAAAGTAAACATTGTCTGGAATTCTGTTCAGGTATAAATCCACTGAGGAGCGGGAGGAGGATTGGGATGTCAAAGAAGCACTAAGAAGTTGTAGGTCCTGTTTACCTGGATAGCTGGCTGTGACAAAGGACGGGCTTGATTAGAGTCATAAATTGTTTTTTAGGCTGGGCGTGGTGGCCCAGGCCTATAATCCCAGCACTTTGGGAGACCGAGGCAGATGGATCACCTGAGGTCAGGAGTTGGACCAGCCTGGCCAACATTGCAAAACCCTGTCTCTACTAAAAATACAAAAATTAGCTGGGCATGGTGGCACACACCTGTAATCCCAACTACTTGGGAGGCTGAGGCAGGAGAATCGCTTGAACCCAGGAGGGACAGAGCCAGACTGTCTCAAAAATGGTTTTTTTTTTTTTTTTTTTTAAATTAATTTATTTTTATTATAAATGGATCCAGTTTTTAATTGTATATAGTTATATGGTACAAAGTGATGTTGTGCTTTATGAATACAATGTGGAATCACTAAGTGAAGCTAAGTAACATATTTACCACTTCAAATACTTATCATTTTTGTGATGAGAACATTTGAAATTTGAGCAATTTTGAAATTCATCATACTGTGCAACAGATCTCAAAAGAAAATAACTTATTCATCATATCTAACTGAGGCTTTGTCCCCTTTGATCATCATCTTCTCGTTCCCCCACCTCCTTACCCCTGGTAACCACCATTCTACTCTCTGCTTCTATGAGTTTTAGATTCCATGTCTAAGTGAGAACATGTGGCATTTAGCTTTCTGTGCCTGGCTTTTTTCACTTAGCATAATGTTCTCCCATTTCATCTATTTTGTTGCAAATAATAAAATTTCTCTTTTTCAAGGCTGAAGAGCATGACACTGCATATATATGCCACGTTTTCTTTATTCATCTGTTGATGGGCACTTAGGTTCTTCCATAACTTGGCCGTTGTGAGTAATGCTACACTGAACGTGGGATGCAGGCGTCTCTTCCACATACTGATTTAAAATCTTTCGGGTAAATGTTTATTGGGATTGCTGGATCACATGATAATTCTATTTTTAAGTTTTTGAGGAATAGTTATACACTTTTCCATGATGGCTGTAGTAATTTACATTCCGACCAATAGAGTCATAATTTTGATTCAGTTCCAAGGTTTAGACATGTAAAGAACAGAGACCAGGACAGCCTGCCTAGTTAAGTTTAATTTCTGATCATAATGTTGTACTCGTGGAAAGCATTTCCTTTCTTTTGAAAGTCAATTTAGCCTTCCTGAACTAGAGACAACGTAGTTTATTAGAGAGAGGACTGACCTGGGTGCGGAGCCATGTGTTCTAGTCCTGCCTCCCTACCAGCTTGCTGTGTATCGTGGGCAAGGCAGCTCTCTGGAGTCTGTAAAAAGGGATTTGACTCCATGATCCGTCAGGTCTCTCTTCCAGCTCTGAAATTCATGGATTAATTTCTCCATATCCCAAAAGCACTTTGTAGTAATCTCAGTTGTCTGCTTCCCTCTTAATGGCACAAACCATTTGATCCCACCTTTTCACCACATCTTTTTTCTTAAAATGAATCGTGTTTAAATGTGATGAGAGGAGCGCAAAGACTCCCCAGTCCTGTGTGGTGGCTCCAAGGGTGGCTTGTCACAGCAGCCTTCAGTGGCCCAGCAGTGGGCTTCCATTGCAAAGCCCCACACAGCTTGGCTGCCAGAACCCTAATGGCCAATGAAGGAGCCGTGATCAATGCCCTGTGCTCTGAAAGCAGCCTGACTGGCTGCCACAGGATTCTCTGTCTCGGGAGCTGTTCTCTGAGTGTCGCTTCATCAACTTCCTGGGTTCAGCTGCTTTGACTTTCAGGACTCACAGTTTTGGGAAGAAAAGCCTATGATTTCTCTTCCTGGGTAAATGTGCATTTTGTTATCTGACCTCAAGAAATAGCATGAAATTAACTTATTTCCCCTACCCTTGGTTAAAAGAAATGTAATTTTGTTCTGTGACTCTTCACACGTTTGGTAATATCTGACCGTAAATAGTTTTAGGAGTAGAGAGGGTCAAGCAAATAAAACAGCCTTGCCCATAGGCTGGGAAAAAAAATTCTGCCCAACAAATTTAAATTGCCTTTCCTTTGATCATAAAGCATATTGGTGGCCTGAAGGGGGATAGTGCCACTGTGCTGAAGGCTAAAATTTCCATTTCTATCACTTTCTCTTTACTCCTGTAGTGGCTATCCAAAGGACTGCTGGTCATATTCTCTCTCTAAGTAGGACTCTGTGTCAGTTTCTGCTTTCAGAGTGTGCTAGAGATCTGTATAAAATGTCACTTTTCAGCGATAGCTAGTAATGTATATTTTCTTGTTGTGCATATGATCACCCCTCTGATATTAATAACTCACTAGTCACATTTGGCATAGAAAAAATACATTTCTTACTTTATTACTGTTCTTAAGCCCTAAAGGATAGTTTCTCAGGTTCTAATTGATAAGACAAAGAGATATTCAGGACCTAAAATTCAAAGGTGGTTTCTGAATATTATTCGACTCTAATATTCTATGAGATAAGTCGAAGACTAAGTAAGATTTTCCTCTCCATTTAATAATGAATTCAAGATTATACTGTGTGGTATAAGCCCTGTATCAAAGCTTTAATGCTAACATGAAAATACTAGACTCTTTCATTTCCTTGCCAACAAATACTTAAGGGAGAGACAGTGATTTCTGGCTTTCACCCCGTTTTAAGCCTTTCTTTTGTCCTCATTACCCATCATAATGTGACAAGTGGGGGTTGAAAAAAATAAATTGGCTGAAATATGGGTCACAGGGTTACAAGAAAATGGCCAGAGCACGCTTGTTCAGCTAGCTGCTGGGTGCTGAAAATGATCCATCCAGATCCATCCCTTTGCCAGCTGGGGTTGGCACCACCCATGATTTTTTCACTCTGGCTTATGTTATCAATAGGAATAATTCTAGGTCTGGTGGGTGTCTGGGACTGACAGGACAATGACAGCAATTTCAAAATTCTCCCGATAGTTGCCTCTCCTCTCTTTGGCCAGTACTGAGATTGGCCTAGGAAGATCCTGGGAGCTGGGGTCCCACTCTCCAAGTCCCTGCTTCCCAGAGTTTTTCCCTGAGGCCTTGCCCTCTTCCTGGGGAAGATAAGAACTTTGCCCAGCCCCATCTAAGCATGAGAGCTGGGGGAAGACAGGACCCATTGCCAATCTTGGTATATTTGAACTAATGAGGGTTTTCTGTATTTAGGCTGCTAGCACAACAGGAGGTAAGAAAATGCTCAATTTATGTTTACACTGAAGTTGAGTTAGGTTTATGTTTAAGTTGAGTTGTAAATATAAGTAACGTACTCCTGAAAGAAAAATTCTAATTTTAATTAAACATTTAATTTATTCTCCCTCATTTTCTTGTTGCACTTTACATGATGGTAGGGTGCTGCTGCTTTTGTGATCTTTTTTTCAGATGAGAAATCTGAGTCACAGAATAGGCAAATGGCTTGTCTGAGATCACACAGCAAGACAGCAGTGGAGAGAAGGTGAGAGTCACTGCTGGTGATTAGCCCAAATCCTTTCCACCTGTACCTTGAAGCAATGAATGTCAGGCAGCATGTCAGTGGTATACCTGAGATGCTGAACATTTTTTTTCTCCTCCCCACACAAAGAAGTTATCCACACAATGGTCTAGCATTAATAAAAACACACATACCTTGTTAAAATAACAAATGTGAATTGGACTCAAAAGATGACATATTTTTATGTATGTGCTCCAAGTTTCAGAGATGGTTTTATTCATGGCCATGAGCCTAGCACATGCTTTTATAACTTCCCAAGCTCTGCATCTGCTGCCCCAGTACACCGCAGCCTCTGCAAGCCCCCTTGTTACCTTCTTTAAGTTCATAGGTAAAGCTGTGTTTCATTTTGTTTATTGAGAATGTTTTGAAATTAATTTGTGTCTAGGAGAGATTGCAATGGATTGGAAACCATTAACCTGTCTCATTACATAGCCAAATGCTATTTAAATGAGCAATTATTTAAAGTAGTCCAAAGCAGTATTTTTTCCCTTCTAAGGAAGATTCAATTTTATCACCATTTCTTTCCCCAACTCTTTTATCTTCACCTTCAAAGAAATGAAGATTTTTTTTTTTTTTTTTTTTTTTTTTTGAGATGGAGTGTCACTCCCAGGCTGAAGTCACCCGGACTGGAGTACAGTGGCACGGCCAGGTCTCACTGCAGCCTTGACCTCCCAGGCTCAAGCAATCTTGCCACCTCAGCCTCCTGAGTAGTTGGGACTACAGGCATGTATTATTTTGCCTGGCTAATTTTTTTTATTTTTCTTAGAGACTGGGCCTCACTATGTTGCCTAGGCTTGTCTTGAACTCCTGGGCTCAAATGATCCTCCCACCTCGGCCTCCCAAATTACTTGGATTACTGTCTCCTGCATCTGGCCAAGTTTTTATATTAACCTGTTAATTGCTTTTCTTCTGTTATTCTTTATTATTTAAATCAATCAGGCAAATATTAATCTTTCTAGTCTGAGACTATGGGAATAAGGAATGAATGATTTGATCTTATTATTGGTACACTCTGGAGAAAGTAGACTGGTAAAAATATCTTAGTTCAAGGTTGAGATTTCAGTGATTTGACTTTAAAGTGTATGGATAAAAAATCAACTGTTTCAAAGAGTGTATCCTGAGTTCTGTGCATCAGATGTGGTGTTTTTGTTAGGCTTAGAGCAGACCTACCAAGAAGTTTCTTTTTGACAATAAAAATCTGTGTTGCAAGCTATGTCCCATGCTTTTCATCTAGGACAGGGGTCGGCACACTTTTCTAGAAAAGGCTGAATAGTAAATACATTAGGTTTTGTGGGCCATAAGGTCTCTGTTACAACTGTTCAACTCAGGCACTGTGATATAAAAGTAGCTGTAGACAATATATAAAGAACATGACTGTGTTCCAGTAAAACATTATTTACAAAGAAAAGCAGTGGACTAGATTTTGGCCCATGGGCCATGGTTTGCTGACATCTAATCAAGAGTTTCTTAAGATAAATTTGTTGTATTATTCTGTGTCAGAGGAAAACTATGAAGGTCAGTCAGCTGTAGACAAGGAGTTATCACTTCACAACTCTGACTCCTATGATTCAGTCTCTAGAACTCTACTTTCCAAAGACAGATCTCCTGCCCTTGAATTAGGAATTAGAATGAGTGATTAAGAGAATTTTAAGGGGTTCATTTAAAAATACAACTTTTAAATGGGGTTTGTTTCTCATAAAAAACGCATTACATATGTGTGTGTTTATGTGTATATCTCTGTTGCATATGGTTATTTATACATCTAAAGTATACCTGTCTAATATGCTGGAAACTCTATAATGACTTTTGCAAACTTTATTTTTGTTAGCTGCATTCTCAAATAGCAAGACTGGGCCCCTCCTTGTCCTTCTCTAGGCACCAAGTGTAATAAACATCCCAAATCCACCATATGTCTGTTTGTGATTCCGGGGCTGGTCTGCTCCAGATGAGGGCTGACCACGGGGCAGTATGTGGTATCTGTGGGGCTAAGACTGCTCCCTGCCAAAGTGGTTGTTTGCTAGGTTGTTTGATCAAGGTAAAGAGCTAGTAATCAGAGCCCAGGTCATGAATGCAAGAACTGCAGTCTGCTAATGGCTGTCAAATGGACAGGTTAGATGGATGGGTAAGAGAGGCTTAGCAAACTGAAAGAAGGAAGACGGAACAAGATATAATACTGATGAGACAGCAGTTCAGAGGCGAATTCTGTGAACTCTGAATTTCACGTCTTTTAGGATATGGCTTTGCCAAGGTGACCTGGCACCATTTCCTGGCTGGAGGCAGGCTTTTATAATGACTATCCTGAGAGTTATGCAGTGACCCATTCTAGAGATTCGTAGGTTCCTGAGGATCCAGTTCACCTTGGAGTCCATAGAAATAAAGTTGACTGGCCAGAATGAAGGCTGGTAAAACTGCCATCAAACCAGTATGAAGCACAGAACCTCCTTGAATTGTCAGTGGCATTTTCAACACACGTTGAGGTGGAGGCATCCCTGGAGGCAGTCAGGTTAAGAGCAAGAGCTCTGTCATTCGGCTCTCAGGGTTCAAATGGCAGCTCCGCCACTTATCAGTGTGTAATGGTAATGTAACCCATCTTTCTAAAATCATCTACTCTGTAAGATAGTCTATTCTTCTTTGTAAAATGCTGTACGTGCCTGCCGACCCATCGACTGCCCCATCTCCCCACCCCAAGTATTTGGCTGCCACAAATTGCTGGGTGGAATCATATGAACTCTAAATTACTTTTAAAAATTGACATTGCTTTGCTGTAAGCCAACTACTTCATAAGCTGTGTCAGCTAAAGGTCTCCCCACCAGTGAGTCTAAAGAAGTTTTTGCTGTCATATCTGTCCTGTTAATTTAAGCAGAAACTGTAATTAGATGTAAGTGGTCTTGTTCCCACAGAAATGAATGGCAGCATCTGTAGAGAGAAAACCGTTCCAAAACCTTTTGGCTACTGGTGCTCTACAAGTTAGCAGTATGGAGCGAGGCCCAGATCCAGACTTCTGTCGGCCTAATTTTATATCTGTGGACGCACAACACTAAATCCAATATTTCTAATGCCTTGCTGTGATGGGTGCAAAGCCAAATACATTCCAGACTTCCACGCTGGTGGCTCCCCCTGAAAAGGACACATTACTAGTGTGTGTGGGGGTGGGGTGGGGAGGGAGATGTTCTAGTTCCCTAGTCCCTTAGCCTAGACAGGAAAAAGTGGGGTTTCGTAAGTAGCTATGTGGAAAACCAGGTCATGAGAAAAAGTGAATGCCTGTATTTATAACCGAGCAATTGAATCACAAAGATATTTCGTACTTTTGTTTACTTCTCTGATGAAGGAATGTACTACTCGCATTTCTGAAAGTCTGGCCAATAGCAGAGCCAAGTGCAAGAGTCTCCTGTGTATATGGGGGTATATTCCAGGGAGGAGTATCTGTGGCAGACAGGTTTATTTCCAGGCAGTTAGAGAAATCTGTGTTGAGATACTGCATAGTGCTCTAAAGCTTCACCAAGCAATGAAACCAGCAGCTGATGAGTATCTCTCCTTTATCCACTCCATACTAGTTGCCGTGGGATTGGGTTATGCAAGAGCCATAGAAAACATGATTCTTCCTCTCAGCAAACTTGCAATTAGGTTGAGGGTTGAAACAGACAAATTTAAAAATAATACTATATAGAATTGAGAAGAACTAGAGTAAGACTCTCTCCATAATGAGAAAAGCATAATCCAGAAAATTCACTTGCTTGAAACCTGGTGTTATATTGCAAGATTAATGAAATAACCAGAGTGAGATTGCCCAACTAGCCAACCATCTGGGAGCTGCAGCGGTCCGTGGCATCTAAATCCATCCTGGTCCTGGCCACAGTTTGGTGTTACCCGGTGGCACTTGTCCATTCCAGCTTAGAGATACGTGGAAAGCTTCTGGGTCCTGTGGTGGGCAAGACTTCTGGGAAAGATGCAGTGATTTCAGGAATTTTGCAGATAGTTGGAACCCATTTTGTCAGCTTGATCCAGGGATTTTGGAGACACGGGGACCACCTTTGGCTTGCTCCTTCCTGATGGGATAGCGGCAGAGCTCCTTTACCCTTCTTTTTTTTTTTTTTTTTTTGAGACGGAGTTTCACTCTTGTTACCCAGGCTGGAGTGCAATGGCGCGATCTCGGCTCACCACAACCTCCGCCTCCGGGGTTCAGGCAATTCTCCTGCCTCAACCTCCTGAGTAGCTGGGATTACAGGCATGCGCCACCATGCCAAGCTAATGTTTTATATTTTTAGTACAGACAGGGTTTCACCGTGTTGACCAGGATGGTCTTGATCTCTTGACCTCATGATCCACCCGCCTCGGCCTCCCAAAGTGCTGGGATTACAGGCATGAGCCACCGCGCCCGGCCTCCATTTACCCTTCTAAGCTCCCCTTTTTCCCACCCACTAATGTCTTTGAGAACCACACTTGTAGGCAAATAGTAGCCAATTATTAATTTTGTTGTATTAAAATTTACCTTTTGTGAGAGAGACTTTTTTTTTTTAACTTTATAAACTTGGGGAGGGGTTGTTTCAGTGTAGGTTGTAGCAGCAAAACTTTCTTAAAAGAAGTTAGGCCTTAATGAAAAAGGCATTCCAGGAAAGGCAAACTTTATAATATCAAACAAAAAATATTCTTCTAGCCAAATTTGCAGTTTTCTAGAAAGCATTCACCTGATTTAGCATGTATTTGACCAAGACAGAATACATCTGGGGAACTTTAGAATCATTTCGGGTAGTTGTCAGGGACAAGACTCCATATTAGCACCTGATAGTGTTTTCTAGCATTTTGGCGGTAGAGGAAAAGCTTTTCACAGGTAAACATTGAGCTGTATCCATCCATGACATAAGATGCCATCAAATGTGATATGTTTGGATGTGAGGCTCAACAAATGACAGAAAGATACACACACACACTGAGAGAGAGAGAGAGGGAGAGACATGTATACACACACATACACACACACACACACAGAGAGAGGGAGAGACATGTACACACACACACACACACACATGGAGAGAGAAAGCACCAATATTTACCTAAGAACTGACTTATCTTGGATTTTTTAATTAAAAAATTGGGCTTTTCCTTTTATATAAACACAACAGCTTTGCCTGGAATTTTGATTTCACTAAAATCTCAACCAGGCAAACTACAGATACTCAAGGGATCAAGACAGGAAATCTAAGTTTATAGCAATCGCGTAGCTCATTTTTAGTAAAGGCTTACCGTCTGGTTGATTCACTTGTTATTACCTCTTCCCTTGGTGATTTTGTCTATTCCTCCCTATGGTTAATACTTTGCTTTTTAAATGTAGTGCATTTTAATCTTTAAAGTGCCATGCAGGCAAGAATTAATCTCTGGTGGAATTTTTCCATTTTGTCGATGGAGGAGATAACAGAGAAGGTGTAATAGATTTTCTGGAATACCAAAGTGGAAATATTTTCAGAGCTAGGATTCGGTGAGCAGTCCCAGTCCTAGAAATTCCAAGGCAGTGTTAATATTTCTGTTTGCTCCTGTATTATAAATCCTCTTGAACCAAGTTCGTGGGTATGTGTGTGTGTATGGTATATATGTTTGCATGGTGTTGAGAGATGACCGATGGACAGAGTTCAAATGATGTGTTTTCACTTGGTCCAATTAAAAAACAAAAATAGACCACTCATGGTGGCTCACTGCCTGTAATCCCAGCACTTTGGGAGACCAAGGCTGGTGGATCACTTGAGGTCAGGAGTTTGAAACCAGCCTGGCCAACATGGTGAAACCCCATTTCTACTAAAAACGCAACATTTGAATGGGCGTGATGGCGCATGCCTGTAATCCCAGCTGCTTGAGAGGCTGAGGCACGATAATTGCTTGAAAGCAAGGAGGCGGAGGCTGCAGTGAGCCGAGATTGCGCCACTGAACTCCAGCCTGCATAACAGAGGGAGACTCTGTCAAAAACACCACCACCACCAAAAAACAAAAACAAAAACTCAGCACCTGAACCGGAAACTGCTGACAACATCAGTAGCAATAGAAAGAGCTCCGGAAAATTACTTTACTCCTTTGAAGAATAGCGCCCATCTGTAAAAACAGAAACAGGGATCATTTACTGAACAACTATGCATTGCCATATGCCCAAAACTAAATTTGATGCCTTTTGTAATGGTCACTAAATGTCTCAAAAGTCCAGTATCTTAGAAAAAAAAGAGACTGGGAGAGACGTCGGGACTTGTCACAGCTCATTTAAATAAAAGGCGGAAGAGTGACCCAGATCCAGTGCTTTTTGTGGCACATCATAGCTACTTCAAAAGAGAGGGCAAGATGAAGTGACCTTTCCAATCTTGGACGGCTCTAATGTCACATGATCCTATGACGTCTGAAAGGGACAGCTCTGTGAGTTAGGATGGAAGACAACGATTAAAGAGTAGATCCTGGCAGGGATTGTTTGTTGAGGTAAGAGCAGTGGTTCTCAATCTTGATTCCACATCAGCATCACCTTGGGAACTTAAGCAAAGTCCTGATGCTCTAGCCCATCTCCAGACACCTTTAAACGTGGAGGAGGGGCCAGACATCAGCCTTTTAAAACCTCCCCTGGTGATTCCAATGCGCAGCCAAGGTAGAGTTCAATTGCTTTAGACTTAGGAATTCATGCCAGTGAACTTCCTTTCTGGAGGTTATTGGATACACCCTCCTCTCCTTCTCCCAGACTTTATCTGCCTGGGTTCTTGCGAGCAATTGGGAAGGACAGCAATCTTCAGCTTCCTTGCTTTTTCTCCTTCCGCTTTACAATAGAACGTGGTTGCTATAGGGGTGGGGAAGAAAGAAAATTAATAACAACAGGCATGAACAACAAACTTTGGCAACAGGTTTATTCCTGACAAAGACTTAGCAGTGCATAATCATGACATGCCAAAACATTAGCAAGGAGACTACTCACGCGTGACTTGCTCGGGTAGCTTTGCCAGCAGATATCAACGGACTCTTGGGAGTAGCTTCCACCCAGCGCAGCTCCTCAAACAGAGGATGTTGTGGCTTTACTTTAGGGAGAGAAACAAAAGCGACGTGCGATGTCAAAGCATTCCCATGTTCAAAATGACCCAACACCATATGGGATTCTATGAGCTAGAAAATAGTTGATTAAAATTTCCACCCTCTTCACAGACCCAAAGGGATTTTATCCCTAAATCTGGCATACCTCAACTGTGGCTACTTCTCAGGTAGATTATATTCTCATGAAAAATGAAGGGTTCTTGTTCAGAGTTAGGTTCCTTGTTTTGGAACCCAATTTCAAACTCTCTGATGGATGGAAATCCACATTTCTTGGAACAATAAGCGTGGCAGAATTATGAGCAAATACCTAGATGGCATTATGTTTAAAATGTAAATACATTTCAGTAGTAAAGTGAGGAGCATGGTGGTGTTTGGTAAATCATTTCCACTATTTCCCTAAATTCAAATGTGTAAAAAGTAGTTTTTAAATGAGTCAGTCTTTTCTTAATGGGTGAGACAGGAATAGTGAATGCGCAAATCTAGAAGCTTCCAAATTTAGGAGCTGTTCCCCAACTCGGAGACTATCAAAAAGAATAAAAGATGGTTTCACACCTTTCCCAACATTTTGAGTTTCAGTTACTAGTGAACAACACAGCAGAAAGTCATGCTTTTAATAATTTTTAACTTTTTTCTTGTATCAGAAAAATGTAAAAATAAAAAATATTTAGCTCAATGATCTATCACAATGAACATTTGTGGATCCACCACCAGGCCAAGAGATAGAACATTGCAAGCCTTTCTATAGTACATTTTTCATGTAGGAAAAGGCCATCGTTCTATCTTTCCATTTGGAAAAGTAAGAAAATAAACATTTGAAGTTGGCTCTGAAAGACTGGTAAGAGGAAAAAGGAAGAAAGGTCTGTCGATGGGAAACGCTGGGTTTACCTGAGGTGTGCAGGACCCAGCTCTAGGCCAATTCACGTTTTCACTGTTGCCTGCACGCATTCCTGTGCTCTCTCTGTTGGGAGAGGCTTCATCCTGTGGGATTTAATAAAACTTGCTAATCTCTTTCTAACCAGAGGCTTATATAATTATGTAACTTAAATATAAACTAAGGCCCAATGGCCCTGTCTGTGTGGAGTCATATTCTGAAAAGTCCAGCAACCACTAGAAATGTATCTGTGTCACTTACAGAACATTTTGGGGGTATATTTTATCTCCCCCAATGACAGCCATCCCCTCTTCCCCTCTCACTTCTTCACACACTGCAGTGGTTCTGGAGACTGACTTACAAATCCTACCCCAAAACTAATCCTCTGGACACCTCACACTGATTTTTTCTACTGTCTCCTCTTCCCCTTTCCTCTGTTCTTTATTGTGTAGACCAAGTAAATAGCTTAGGCCTTTTTTTTTTTTAAATTTCCTTTTCAGCTTTACCTATCTCCTCGATTTTTAACAACAAAGGAGAGCGATGGAAGAGGCTCAGCCAGCAAGACTTTTTCCCATTTTTCTCTTTCTCATATCTCTTTTCTGTCTACTCATTCCTCAAATTCTGTCTCACAAAGAGACCAAACTGCTTTGGCAAATGCCAAAATGTGCTTAGAGGGTGAGAGGGTGGGAAGAAATGGACAACATTGTCTTAGCTGGTGAGGGGGTGGCGTGTGTATGTGGATGGGTTGGGGGTTGGTGGTGAATGGAGATTGGGAATATGTTAATATGTCTTATCCTATGCCTGATTACTTGACTTGAACTGAATTTTAAAGATAGCATAAATTGAATGTGGGTAGGGGTGAGTGCTGCTGTATCTTAACCTCATAAAATGAGTAAGACAGTCTACAAAATCTTCAAATGTACTAAAAGACTTTTTGAAAGTCTTTTTTTTTTGAGATGGAGTCTTGCTCCGTCTCCCAGGTTGGAGTGCAGTGGCGTGATCTTGGCTCACTGCAACATCTACCTCTTGGGTTCAAGCAACTCTCCTACTTCAGCCTCCTGAGTAGCTGGGATTACAGACATGCACCACCACACCTAGCTAATTTTTATATTTTTAGTAGAGATGGGGCTTCACCATGTTGCCTAGGCTGGTCTCAAACTCCTGACCTCAGGTGATTTACCCACCTCAGCCTTGCAAAGTGCTGGGATTACAGGCATGAGCCACCACGCCAAGCCTGAAAGTCTTATTTGAAGACTCTCTGTGGGTCAGTTATGGAAAGCATTGCTTTGCCCCGGGAAGATTCCTAATGCCTTAGGTGGTGGTAGTGGCTGAGGCAGAGGGGAAAGAATTTGAAAGGGAGGAAAAGCTGAATTCATCTGGTAGGGTAGGGGTAGCCTTCCTCATAGCTCTTTGCTGAAATCCTCTTTTTTTTCTTCACTCAAACCTGGGAGGGTTATATTCAGACCTGCCCCATGAAGGCAGAGCCAGAGGAGACTGAGATGAGTCAGACCAGTCAGACTAGACCATGAGAAGGGTCAGTGTGCTGCCCCTGCTGCCACTGGCTATGCCCACCTGGGTGATGAACTTGACAAGGAAGAAAAAGTAGCCTGAGACTGAGCGGACAGAGTGGTTGGTCCTTTAAAGTGTTAGATGACCTAAAAGATAAATGTAGCCTTGACACAAAGCCTAAGGAACTGAAGATAAGGCCAGCAGAGCACGGCATAGTGTGAGGCAATGCCCAGATGAGAAGGCCAGCTCAACAAGAAGGAAGTGATTTATTTAGAGAACAGTAACAGAAAAGATCTAGAGATTTTATTTAATAAAATTTGCTTCTGGCAACCTTATAATGTGATTGGATATTCTGAAATAATGCCCGTTTCTGAAATCTCAGTTAAACATCCACTCTGGGATTGTCCATAGTAGAATACTGAAATCTGATTCCATCCAACAGAGCACTGTCCACTCTCCACACCACGCCCAGGGACTGCTCCACAGCTGCTGTCCTCACAGGGCTGGGTCAGATGTGGGTCCAGGATGCCAAGTTCACCCTCCTACTCCTGACTGATACTATTGAATCTGAGTTCGTGGTTCCTCAGCTGAGGCCTGAGGTTTACGACTGATTACAACCACGCTTAGTCACCAGGCTTTCCGAAAGGACAGGTGGATTCAAGCTGCCCTCTCCAAGTTCCCTCCTCCTTTCAGTGGGGGCACCGGATTAGTCATCTTTTTATCCTTAATGCTATCATTTTCTTTTCTCCCAAGTCCTTTATTAAACATTTCTTTTTAATGTCTCTTTAATCCAGGACTGCCTGTGTCACCTTAGAGGCCTAGGGCAGGAATAGAATAGTGGCGTGTATACTCCATATCCAAATACTTGAAAATTATAAAAACCAAGCTTACAAACCATTGCCTAAATTACATTCCTTTCTCCCTTGAAAAATACCTTCATGATAACATGGTTTGGGTAAAGCTATAATTTACATATGACTGAAAGTTGGCCAAATGTCAAAGGCAATAGAATTTAATTGTAATTATACATGTCTGGGTGTTCTGTCGATGGGTTGGTACTGTTTAGATGAGTGATAAAATAAAAATACACATATTTCATAAGTTGCTATGTATGAATTTAATATGATTTATTTGTCTTGGCTTCTTTTCAGTCAAATCAGCCATTATGTTGTTAAAATCAAGAGTTTCATGCAACTTATATAAATGGTAACTATATGAAAGATTAAAAATAAAAATGTAATTCAAGTATGCATTTGAATCTATTTTCAGCAAAAATATAACTTGAGGTAAACATTGACAAATTAAGATTTTTTACCAAAAATAAATGTTAGTTTTCAAAAAAGGTTTTTTTCTAAAATATTTAAATTTACCTATTAAAGTTAAAAGCTAAAATACAAATAAATATAAACATTTTAAAGCAAAATTATTTAGATAAACATGATAGTTTAATTCAATTTTAAATTTCTAACAATTTTATAAAAATGAAACTGCACAAAATCTTTAGTGTATTATATAGATATTATATCTAGATCCTCAAATGAGAGAGTAATATAGATTGTTTCATATTACAAAATACTCCTCAGCTCTCACTAATTCGTGAGGACTCTGAAGCCATGGATGGAAATACAAAGAGAAGCATGAATATGGACGCACAACACTCCTGAGAAAAAATGTTTTGTTATACAAAAATTTGTTTCTTCTATGTGGAGAGGAAGTGATTGCATTTTGTTGATCCCAAGCACTTGTGCTGCTCAGGCCCTCCTGAAGTGCAAAGCAGTATATTTCCAATGTAGGTGGGAGCACAAACAGCAAATGCTCATGTCTGAACATTTCTGCATTTCGTTTACCTTAAGGGCATAGGCCAAGAAAGGTGGAAAAGCATTTCTCTGAGGCCTACAGAGTGGATTTTTAGAGAACATTCAACCCGGAAAGGCATGCCCATTGTACTCCTTACTAAATTTAATTGTTTTAATTTTTGCAATACGTGAAGGCTTCTAAAACCTTGGATCCCAAGCGGGGGCCTTCCTGCCTGGGCTGAGGGTGGAGCTGTTCTGAGATGGCTCTTCCTCTCCATTCCCCACGTCTCTACCTTAGTCCCGGTTTTTAAGCCTTGGTTTTGAAATAGCACTACCTACCTCTGGATTTGTCTCTTGCCAATCTGTGTAAATCGCCTATAAGATGAATTTGAAAATATTCTGTGTCCTACATGTTATTTCCTGGCTTTAGAACTTAGTTATCTGCCTCCTACTGGACCATGCCCTATACTGTGAACCTGCTATTCAGGGGCCTTCATTAACAGAATATCATTACCTCACCAAGTTCATTTTGCTGGTTTCCTAACATATATGTTTTGTTTAACTTAAGCCCTTTCCTTTGTGCCCCCAAACTTGTAGTTCTCATTCTTCACTCAGTAACTTTACTCAAGTGTGCCCTGCTATTTTTATCCACGTAATCTTGGCTAAGATAATATCAACCATCCTTCGGTTTGCATACTCAAGTTCTCTTGGGTGGTTTGTGAATTCTTCTAGCTGATTTGAATTTTGTTTTCCTCAATACTGGTTGTCTAACGATAGCATAGTTTTCTTATCCTTTCACTCTCTCTCTCTTTTTTTTTTTTGAGATGAAGTCTCTTACTCTGACATCCAGGCTGGAGTGCAGTGGCCCAATCTTGGCTCACTGCAACATCCAGCCTTCTGGGTTCAAGCCATTCTTCTGCCTCAGCCTCCCGAGTAGCTGGAATTACAGGCGCCTGCCACCACGCCTGGCTAATTTTTGCATTTTTAGTAGAGATGAATTTTCGTCATGTTGGCAGGACTTGTCTTGGAGCTCCTGACCTCAAGTGATCTGCTGCTTCAAACTCCCAAAGTGCTGGGACTACAGGTGTGAGCCACCCCGCCCAGCCATTGTTCTTTTAAAAACATAATATTTTAATTACAAGAGTCAATATAAAACACTGAGAACTAACACGTAACACTCTCTATCACGTCTACTCTTTTTTTTTTTTTTTTTGAGACGGAGTTTCACTCATGTTACCCAGGCTGGAGTGCAATGGCACGATCTCGGCTCACCGCAACCTCCGCCTCCTGGGTTCAGGCAATTCTCCTGCCTCAGCCTCCTTAGTAGCTGGGATTACAGGCACGCGCCACCATGCCCAGCTAATTTTTTGTATTTTTAGTAGAGACGGGGTTTTACCATGTTGACCAGGATGGTCTCGTTCTTTTGCCCCCGTGACCACCCGCCTCGGCCTCCCAAAGTGCTGGGATTACAGGCTTGAGCCACCGCGCCCGGCCTCACTTCTACTCTTATTTCCCAGAAGGCCCTATCAAGAATCTGATTTTTTTGTTCAGACCTGTTTAAATGCACAAATGCTTACATTTCTGTGTACATGTTTAAAAAAAAAAAACAATTAGCTGAAATACTGTGTTTTGTGATTTACTTTATCATGGGCATCCATGCCAGTGTATCAGAATCTCAAGCTTTAAAAGCTGGACATAATGAATATTACATGTCTATAATATCTCATCTGTAAATGAGGCTAATAATAGTATATATTTCAAAAAATTATGGTGGAGATGGAAAAGATGAAGATACTTCAAGTACTGAGAACTATGTCTAGCACTTAAGAACCAATGAATGTTATCTATTTACTAGTAACAATTATAATTATGGTGATTATCCATTTCCTTGCTGGTAGACATTTGTTTTCTCCAGTTTGTTACTTTTACAATTAATGCTACAACAAACATCCTTGCATGTATCTTTGCACACTAACTGATGATACTAATTCAGCCTTCCACCAACAGTGTGAAAGAATCTGGTTTGGTAATTTAAAAAAATGTGGCCAGGGGGTGGTGGCTCATGCCTGTAGCCCCAACAGTTCAGGAGGCTGAGTCAGGAGGATCACTTGAGGCCAGGACTTTGAAACCAGCCTTGGCAACAGGGCACCCACCTCTACAGAAAGTCTAAAAATTAGCAAGGCGTGATGGTGCACACCTGTGGACCATTAATCTACCAATCATCTCAGCTACTCTGGAGGCTGAGATGGAAGGCTCACTTCACCCAGGAGGTCGAGCCTCTAGTCAGCTGTGATTGCGTTACTGCACCCAGCTTGGGCAAGAGTGAGATCCTAGCTCAAAAAATAAACAAAAAACCAAAGTGTTCTGTTTCTGATCATCAAGTAATACATGCTTATTATAAAGAATTTGAAAAACATAAGAAATGACCAAAAAAACTAAATCCTATCCTAACCCTACCCTTTAGAGATAAAATCATTGCTAACAATTTAATGTGTTTCACTGGGGATCATTTTACTTGATACACTTATATTTTTAAATATAATAATAGAGAAAGCACTTGCCCATGACCTTAAATATTTTATCACAGAAATATACCATCATTTACTGTTCTCTGTTTGTCATTTATTTAAGTTATTCCTAATTTTTCGTCATAAACATATGTCTTTATCTAATTTTCAAACATAAGATTTTGCTCACATTTCAGTTCTACTTAACACTGGAATAATAGAAACTTTTGATGCTGTGGAGCTTTCCAGGAAGATTGTCAGCAACATCAGAGAGCGCCCATTCCAGGAACGGCCTGCGGAAGTCAGCCCCGCTTTTGCCATCTGGAAACATCCCACTATCACTGCTTCCCCACCCTCTCCTCATGCCCTCAGCCGCAGATAAGATAGTAGACATTCTGCCATGAAGACTCTGGTGGCCCATATGCTAGACTCCCTCCGTATTCACAGCTTATCACATAATATCATTTCCTGATCTTCACAGTCTTCTTTTCAAATGCTTTCAGGCAGTACTTCATTCTTTTTTCAGACATCTCCTCAGTGAACGTGTAAGATTAACATCTCAGTGAATCTAAATTCTCTTTTTTGCCCAGGCAGGCACTAGCATGTGACATTGGGCAAGCAATGTATCCCCTGCAGGAGACAGGGTCCTACTCAATGAACTAGAAATATGTGTGAGAAGCCTTTTTGCAACATGGTATTTAATACCAACAAATGGAATAAAATCACCACAAAATAAATTTGGAAGATAGAAGTTCACATGTGGCCGGGCGCGATGGCTCACTCCTGTAATCACAGCACTTTGGGAGGCTGAGGCGATTGGATCACAAGGTCAGGAGTTCTAGAACAGCCTGGCCAACATGGTGAAACCCCGTCTCTACTAAAAATACAAAAATTAGCTGGGTATGGTGGCACATGCCTGTAATCCCAGCTGCTCAGGAGGCTGAGACAGGAGAATTGCTTGAACCCGGGAGGGAAATGTTGCAGTGAGCCAAGACTGTGCCACTGCACTCCAGCCTGGGCGACAGAGCGAAACTCCATCTCAAAAAAAACAAAAAAAAAAAATAAAAAAAAAAAAAAAAAAAAAGAAAAAAAGAAAAAAAAGAAATTTACCTGTAAGCATGCCTACGATACCTGTAATTTTGTTGCCCGGATTGAAAGGTGGTCTAGGTTGTCGACCGAGCCGATTTTAGCATTTTCTTCAGGTCTGAACACTGCCTTTAATCTGTAGTGTAACCTTAGAATAAGGTAGGCAGTGAGAAGTGGGTTAAAGAAGAGAAGCAGCCAGCAGGTAATGACTGAAGAAACCTGGCATATTCTACCTATCAGGTGTGTTGATGGTTTTGGCCGAGAATTCACATACAAGGAAGTCAGGTACAAAATACCACAATTTCTTTAGCTGCAGGCGGAGAGTTTGTGTCAGTTCCTTTTTTTCCCTGCTTTCATCCATATGCAAGCAAGTGATAACATGTACTAAGTTAAATAATGCATGGTACTTCAACTATTCTTACTTTCTTTCCTTTGGTTATTGTAATTACATGTAATTTTGTGACGGATTTTCTATTTTTTAAGAAATCGCACTTTTGTACTTGATCCAGCTAACAGGATTTTCTTACATTACTTCATAAAGAGACCATCTTTTAAACTTCTAATGTTATTTCTTATTCATTAGTACATTTGCCTGTGGGGTATGTTCATAAATGGGTTAAAGTTACAAAGTTATGCTTATAAAAGCTCATGGTAATTTGGAGTATCAGGAGGATTTATTAATTTTGAAATCTTAAAAGAGCAAAAGCTAAAATGAGATTGGATTAAATATATTCTTGCATGCAGTTATTCTAAACACCCTTAAGGACCAAAGACTAACTTACAGAGGACATTATGCAAATGTGAATATATCTCTAAGTGCCTTGTAGGCTTGCTGATGTAATATTTTACATGGTTAGTTAAGTACATCAAGTAAAAGGTTTGACCTTGATAGAGTATAAAGGTGCTTATTTCAAAACAACTCAGTTATTTTCCAGGCCATTGCAGAATAATCAACATAAGGTAAATGAAATCAAGAATCTCATCATCAGCGTTTTACTCGGCCAAGCATCTGCTCCGCAGGAAACCAAATATATTCTTTATAACACGTCGATATCTTTCGTGTTGTATTTGTCATCCAAATATCCCATATGCTTGAATGCTCCTAGGGACCACACTGCTGCAATGTGAAGAAACAATTCCCAGGCGTGGCTGATCCCAAGAATTCTCTGGGGGAGTTTTAAAAAATATAGGTGTCTACATTTCATGAAGGCTCACTTCATCAGGTTTTTTGGAGGATAGCCCCCAAGAATTATGAGTTGCTTTAAAAAAAAAAAAAAAAAAGCTTCCCCACGTGAATCTGACCATCTGGTTTAGGAACCATCAGAGGCCCTACTCACTGCAATTTGATAACCTGATGTGGTATGATTGCATCTTTCCTTTGGCCACATCATCATCTCAATAGGATAAGGATATGCTTTTCTGAGATTTACAATTTCTATATCAATAGGAGAAGAATGAAGTATTAATGTGGGTATTATGACTTAAATTCTAGAAACTCAAAACAGGGAGGCCGTTCTGGTGATCTTCAACTCACCCATTGTAAATTGTCATCTACTTTGGCACCCATGTTTAGGGTGGGCTGAAAGTAGGGAAAGAGCTTAGGTGAGAGGAAACAGGAAAGGGAAACATTCCCTACCTTACTTCTGCCTCAAGTGGAATATATTGCCCCTCAAAAAGAACTTAAGTACATCCATTAATCAGTCAGTAATCACTAATTGATCACTAATTTATGGAATCATTCACTTTAAAAATATTCACTCAACCAATATGTATGGAGCACTTACAAGGAACAGAGTTCTGTGTTTGCCAAGGGGTCAGTGGTTTTAGTAACTTTCTCCATCCTACTCATTAGCAATGGGGCGAGGAGAAAGAAGAACATAAATCTGATAGGCGAACTTATTTTGGAAAAAATTATTCTGAGTGTGTGGGGCCAGGAGGGATACAAATTCCTCATTTTGAACCAACTGCATTCTTCCCCATCCTTAAGAGGAAACGTTGGTATTTCTTTGTGATCATTGTAAGCATTACTAATGCCCCAGCAGACTGAAGTAGGGACCATTGGCAGGTGGAGAAAACTGATGATGGTGGAAACGAAATGTAATTTCTTCCACTATAATCTCCACAAGCTGTGTAAACTCTCCGCAGTTAAATAAACACTTTTAAAGACAAAGATTTTACATTTTCATCCAAACGCTGCTGGTAACAACTGCTCACTTTCAGTGTTTTGGAGCTTTCCCAAACAGCCAGGAGATTTGCATTTTCTCTAATAGTCTCAGCAGTATGCTTCCTTCCAAAAAGAGAGAGAAAATGAAAACCTTGCATTTCCCTGAATGCTGAGTAGAATCACAGGACTATATTCCAGGTGGCCTACTGGATAAATATGCGATTACTATTATTATTGATTGATTGATTCGGCAAACTTCCCAAGCGTTTGAACTTCATACACTACCAGGTAAAATGACGTCATTGCCTGCATACCAATAGGAGGCCTTAAGTTGATTTTTTTCACAATAGCTAGGGGACCACTGAGCATTTCCTTAAATTGGAGTCAGTGAGAGGAAATCCTATACCTAGAGCCAGTGAACATGTGAAAGAATTGTACATGCGCGGAATGCGAATTTTCATTTCTGGAGGGCTCTGGGCCTCTAAGTTTTACAATTGTGTTAGGGAGCTAGAACATCTAAAGACAATACATGTGGATGTTTAATTCTTACATCAATCACATTCCTAAAATGAAGCCCTAAAGTGAGCAAAATGTAAGGGAGATATATTGATGATGAGTGACAGTGAATCTGTTGGCATCTTAATCTCGGGATTTCCAGCCTCCAGAACTGTGAAAAATAAATGTTTGTTGTTTAAGCCACATAGTCTATGACGCATTTGCTATAGCAACCTGAGCCAACTAAGGCAAGTTTGATTGTACATAAGCATCACAGCGGCTGGAAGAACCCAGCAAGTCTGCTCTGGGGGATGGCCTTGGCAGGCACACCAAAGAGCAAACAGTTGAAAAACATCTTACGGAGGGAAGGACATTCAGGTAGAAATGGCTGTGCAAAGCACAGAAGGTTGAAATAGGGAGTTCTAGGCAATTTGATGCCCAGAGCATGGGGCAGAGAGGAAGCAGGAGACTCTAACTGGACCATTTATTCTCCAGGCAGTCCTGGTGAAGGATTCTGATCATGGCCCAATGCGATCTGATTGGCAATTGTGAAGAATACATTGGAGTGTGGTGCAGTCTGAGGCAGAACAATGGGAAAGATCAGCTAAGATCTGATTCTCTGACATGAAAACAAATTGTGTAATCCAGGGTGGAAGGAGAAGAGTGGCCATCAAATTTCACTGCATGTTACAAAGCTGACCTATAAGTCTACAGGTTTCGTGTAGTAAATCTTAGCATTTACTATGGTCTTACTCAGGGCTTTATCTCTGATCTGAGCAATTGATGAGTTCTCAAGTGTGTGAGTGATCTCTTTAAGACCCATCTCCAGAGCCACCTCTACCTCTGTAAAGCCTGCCTTGGGCCAAATTGATTTCCATATCCACAGAGCCTCCTCTCCTACTGGCAGGCACACCTCGGTCACAGCCCTTGACTTCCTAGTCTCTCTATGGCTGGCTTCTCTGCTAGCACACAAGCTCCATGAGATCAGGGGCTACAACTTATCTCTGCATACCCAAAGCTGAAGAGTGGTACCCAGGACATAGCAGGGACTCTGAGGCTTATTGATGGAATGAAAGCAGCCTCAATTAATCAGCAATGTACATCCATGTGATTGTGTACTCATCAGGGAAGGCCGGGGTGAAGAGCTGCAGAAAGGACCTCTGTTTCACCAGCTTTATTTGCTATATTGATGAGGGGGAGGTGAGGTGAAGGAAAAGTTTTACGTGCAGAAGAGAAACAAGCAGACTCGCAAAGAAAGAAAACATATTTTCAAGCATTTCAGATTCAATTAGTAGCCTCCAGTTGAGTCAAACAAGAGAAAGAACTAGGGGAGAACCAAAAACCAGGTACTCGACAGATTTCCTTTCATGCTTTTCCTGTCCCTTGATGTATTGTCTTCTTGTGGAAGTATCAGTATTGTGTGTATACAGTGGGAAAAGCATCATCTTCAAATTGTAATGAATCTAAAATGAAAACAAGCCACACAGTTGGCCAACACTGCTTTAAAATTGCACATCAAGAACACTCCCAGTGACAAACACTTTCAAGGCAAACCAAACAGAAATTAAAAAATCTCTGTGGGGTGTAAATATGTAATTACACTCACACAGGGAGCATTTTATCAGGTAAACCATCCCACTTTGTTAATTGAAATGCTCTAGCACTGGGCTTTTTTGACAAAGCATCTGAATATGTATGTGTATGGTATAGACACGCTGTTTCACCGCAGCTCTTCCTAGCTGGGGTGAACTGCCTCAAAGCCATTTTTCCGTGCAGCTGGGAGGTCAGTTCTCTAAGCCTTCCTTTTGTCTGTTTGCTTCTATGTCCATCTAGCTGAATGCCACCAGGATGCAAACTGGTTTGGAATTCTAAATATCCGTCCAAAACACGGCTATTTTTAAAATTAGGACTAATGCTTGACTTTTATATAACTCATTTAAAATACATCGATAAGCAATCCTCTTTGGTAATTTTAAAATGTTAGAACAGCCTAACAGGGAGATGTTCTGAGAATGTGCATTAGTACAGCACGGTGGAAGAATGTCCTGAATTTGACTTCAGACTTCACCTCTGACTAGATATACGGCCGCAGGTCACATTAAAACATTTCTGCCTTAGTTTTCTCATCTAAAATGAAAGTTATTCTGTGATTGCTAAAAATTCCTTTTTACTCCAGCAAATCCTATATTATCTAGTAGTACCGCATTTGCACGAGAGTTTTTTGAGCAGTTGGATCATGAATTCAAAGACGTGTTTGGAAAGTTGCTCAAATGTGGCTCCGTCTCCTTCCTCTGGTGTGTCTGGGGCTCTGGCCTTTCTCCAGGGCCTGGCATGGCCAGTGCTGTGCCACAGGCCCCAGAGTCACTACTGCAGACTTACTGGGTGATCTCAATGTCCTACCTATGAACGTACTGCATAGGTCTAGACCTTCTGCAATGGGAGAGACACGGGGTGGTGTCTGGGGGGTGTCAGAGTAGAAATCCAGTCCCAACATATGGATCTCATAGTATAGGTAGAACTCACTCTGTGGATTCTCCAGTTTCCTGGACCTAATGTTTCCTAGGGCTTGTAAACGACCACAAACTGGTTGGCATAGAAACTTATTCTTTGTCAATTCTGGAGGCTGAAGTCAAGGGGGCAGCAGGGCCGTGCTTTCTTTAAAAGCTCTAGGTGAGATTCCGTTTCTTGCCTCTCCCAGCTTCTGTGGCTCCAGACACTCTGGGGCTTGCAGCTGGATCACTCATCTCTGTCGCCGTGGTCACTCACTGCCTCCTCTTATGCCTTTCTGTGTTTCTCTTCCATTTCTTATAACAATACTTACTACTGGATTTAGGGCCCACCTTGGTCATCTCGTCAATCTCATCTCAAGATCTTTAACTTTATTACACCTGCAAAGATCTCTTTTTCAAATCTTATCTTCCAAGTAAAGTAAGATTCATAGGTTCCAGGGGTTTAGATGTGGACATATCTGTTTAGGGGCATCATTCAACTCAGTACAACTAATCTCCGTCCCAAGACTTCTAAACGGTAGCATAGGATGTCTGGGTCTATTTATTAAAGGCATATATAAATTATTCTGATACGATTTACCACTGAATCACCTTAGCCTGTACCTTGTTTATGAGAAACCGTTGGAAAGTGGCAGGAATAAGACATGAATGGCTTTGGAATTTAGTAAGGTGAGAGATCACATGAGTACTGAGTCTGAGCACTTCTGATCTCTCCTAGCCACCATGGGTACCACAAAGATGTCTAAGAGATGGCCCTGTCCTTCAGCAACTCACGATGCCGTAGAATGAAAAGGCATCAGAACCAGAGATATGAGGGAAAAGCAAATGAGGTATATTTCTAATGGGGTAAACCAGCAAAAAGGCCCTTCCATATCCCAATTGTCAAATATTTCTTCTCAAACACATTCTTCCCAGATTGGGGGAGCGAAGAGGCAGCTAAAACATATCTTCTGAAGATAATTGCATCAGATCCTGTCACAAGTAAGGTTCTCTGAGGAGCAGACTCTGAAATGGAGATGAGCACCTGGAATGATTAGTAGGAGTGCTTTGGGGATCAGCAGTGGTGGAAAGGAAAGGGTAAGGACTGGACAAGTGGGAGAAGTTAGGCTATGATACTGTCGCCATCAATGTCTCAGGTGACCTCCTAGGAGCTCTGGAGTGAGGATGGTTCTTCAGAGTTGACCTTAGATGGGCCAGGACCTATGAACCACACATCAGTCAATTTGATATGGGGTATTCTGTGTGGAGAAGCTCTCTTCAGCCAGGACCTTCCCAGAGAGGCTGACAGCCGAGGGCACTCTACCAATAACATCCCCAGCAGCTGGGGGAGGAGGCTCTTCAGTGCTGAAGGAGGATCTGGGCTGGCACATCACAGTATCCAATTCAGATCCTTGCTCAGGCTGAACCAAACTCCATTTCGCTATTCTACGAACTTCACAATTTTTGAAGATGAATCCTACCCAAAAGATTAAACCTATCCAGATAGGTTCCTCTGTCTGTTACATATATGAATTTATTAAATGAGAAGAGAGCATGACCTGTGCTGTGTAGAACAGGACTATGACCAGCAAAAGGGATTCAAGGCAAAAAGAAACTTCGTCTTTAAAAATTCTCATTGCACACATCCGAGGCAATGCCAGTTCTGCTGGGTGGGGTGATGGGACAATGCCTCCAGATATCTCCACAGTTGGATATCACTTTCATTTCATTACCCTCTAGACAAATGTACACACAACTGGAAAATTCCCTCAGGCTGGAGAGAAGGAGGGAAATTTGAGTAAGTAGTTCTGTCTGTATGTCAGTTTAGTGGAGGGAACATGGGGTTTAAGATCAGGTAGACGCTCAGTAAACATTCATCTCTTTTACTCACTACCTCTTATCCTCATTTTGTGGAAGCAACTTTTCCTTCTTCTCCCAGTTTTCCAATTTAAGCCCTGAGGCCTTGATGTTTCTAGTTTGTTTGTTTAGAGACGAGGTCTCACTCTGTCTCCCACAGCTGGAGTGCAGTGACACGATCATAGCTCACTGCAGCCTTAAACGCTTGGGCGCAAGCAATCCTCCAGCCTCAGCCTCCCAAGCAGCTAGGGTTACAGAGGTGAGCCACCATGCCCTGCTAGCTTTTTATTTTGTGACATATCTGGCTTCAGAGTCTGCAGTCTTCCAGGACAATCTGTGTACTTACTGCCTACCAGACTACTGGACTTCATATGCTGGCTGGAGGATTTATACACCGAGTGCTCCTGGGCAAACTACCTCATCCCTCTGTGATATGGTTTCTTCTTGTAAAATGGTCATAATAATTGTGTATAATATCTACAACTGACATATACATGATGTATCTATAATGTATATATCGATAAATACATGAAATATATATGTGTATATAGATATAGTTATAATATGTATTAATGGAACTTAATATGTTGTTAAACAGCACTATTCATGACTCAAAGTAAGTGCCCAATGTTAGCCATTAATAATATTATTTCATTTGCATAATCACCAAGGTGTCCCTAGGTGTCCTCCTCTATGATGTTGACAGTGATGGTTCCTGTCTTCTCATCTTCGCTCTTTCTTTGTCATGACCTCTTCTTGGGCTCTGTCTTCCACCCTCCTTGGTGGAGACCCCCCAGACCTCACCACCGTACAGCCATCCTTCCCACCTCTGCACTCCTGTAGGACTTTTGTCCTGGATGCCAGAGCTTGCCTCCTGCGTTACATCATTACTCATCATGCCGTATGTGTGTTTTTGGGCTACCCAGTGTAAGATAAGTTGCTCATCGTCAGGTTGAAAATTGAGATCAAACATTGTCAATGAAAAGCTGAGACCCATAATACTGGGGTGAGTATAAAACAATCGATGGCTGTTTGCAATAAGTTCAAGTCTCCCAGCCTGGATGAATTCTGTGTCAATTGCTCTGTTTTCTCTGTCATTTTCTTCCTCACTTTTCCCACCATAGTGCCCTACCTGCTGCACAAAGTTCCCAGAAATCCTTCATTTTTTCCCTCCTTTCCTCCTTCATTCTTTAGGTTCCTTTCTGCTCCTGCCCCTCCATCCTTCCTTCATTTCTTTCTTTTGTAAATATTTATTATTCAACTTTCACGCACAGAGCACTGGAGATCCTTTTGTGAGCAGGCTGAGTAGGGTCCGGGTGCTCCTGGCATTTATGATTCAACAGGGAAGACAAAAGTAGGCAAGTGTGGTATGATGTGGCTGTAAAGGAAGCTTGTGAAGCCACAGACATACACAACTGGGACACTTACTGCTCCTCCCAGGGGAGGGGGAATTCCTTATGAAAAACCTTGGGCTGCATAATGAAAATAAAAAATTGGAAAAACTAGAGGTATTTATGGTAGGTGGAGATCCAAGATTCCTCCAACATCTTCCCCAGAATCTGTTTTCCTATTCTTGACCTTTTTTTCTACAGCTTTGAGCTAAGTGGTATCTACTTTTAGCTCATTCAACAAATATCCATTGAATGACTGTTATGTATCAGACACTACAGGGGGAGCAGAGACACAGCAGTGAAAAAGACAGAAACAGCTCCATGCCTGACCAATAAAGCTATTTGACTGCAAACATACTTTATCCTTCAAGAGAAGAGAGGAATGACCCCAAAAGTGATCATCAAGGCTGCCACTGTCACCACAAGCCCATGGGGCAAGAGTGCTTCCTCCACGGCTTCAGAGGGTGAGGCCCCTCCATTTCAGCAGGCCAGATGGCTCTCACAGAAAGCCTCAGGGGTGGGAGCAGAACCCTGCCTGGGGCCGTAGGGGTGATGCCACTACCCCAGTGGGCCTGGAAGGCAGAGGATCCAGCCAGAGAGGATTGTTCTCCAGCCTGAATATCTGAAGAGATTTGCCCTCCTAAATTTTAGACTTACTTGGGACCTGTCACCTCTTTTTCAATTTCTCCCTTTTACAATGGAAATGGCTATATTCTAACTACCCTGCCATTGTATTGGAAAGCACACAACTTATCTGGTTTCACCTGCTGGCTCGAATTTGGTGATGTATCGGACAGTGTATCAGTTCTAAGCATTTCACATGCATTATGTCATTTAATCTTGTGATAGCCCTAGGTGGTAAGTACTATCATTATCTTTGTTTTGTTGATAAGAATAATGTGGCACAGAGGGGACAAATAACTTACTCAAGGCTCAGTAGCTAGCTCGAACCTGGACTGTGTCACCAATAGCTGTGCAGCCTTCGCCAAGTTACTTAACCTTTGCAACAACCGTACAAGGTGGGGGCTATTCTTGTCACCCGCATTTTGTAGGTGAGACCACTGAGGCACAGAGAGACCAATCCATCAGAACACTTAGCATGGCACCCAATGATGATTGCTGTTATTATTACTGTCATTGAGGAAGAAAGGTAGGGGAATGGAGAGGTTCCAGAAGCCTGGAGATGAGCACATTTGGTTCCATTTTTAATAAGTGTATGATTCTACCAACTGTTATCTGGTGACCTGACGGAGGTACTGGGTAAGATTCTATTACAGGTGGCTGAAAGAATTATTTGTGAGTCATTAAAAAGGTAGTTTTTAGTACTTGCATTCACAAAGAGCAAGCCTCTCCTCTCTCTTTCTCAAGTTGCATTAAGTATGTTAGACAGACATGTCTCAACAGCAGCGTGTAAAGAAAAACATAGGGGTTTTGTTTGTTGATAGGCACGATGTATTTAGTCTGCTTGGCTTGTCCTAAAAAAAAATCACAGACTGGGTGACTTAAATGACAGACTTTTATTTTCTCACAGTTCTAGAAGTCCATCATCAGGGTGTTGGAGAGTTTGGTTTCTGGCAAGGGCTGTCCTCTTGGCTGTCAGACGGCCACCTTCTTGATGCATCCTAACATGGCCTTTCCTCTGTGCACATGTAGAGAGAAAGAGAAAGAGAGCTTCTTTTTATAAGAATATCAACCCTATTGGATTATGGCCCAACCATAATGTCTTTATTTAATCTTGATTACCTTCTTGTAGATAGAACCTATCTCAAAATACAGTGACATTGGGAGATAGAACTTCAACCTGTGAATTTTGAGGGGACATCATGTAGTCCATTTCTAGTCCCACAAAACTCATGTCCTGCTCACATGCAAAATACAGCCACCCATCCCAACAGCCCCCCAAAGTCTTAACCCATTCTGACATCGATTCCAAGTCCAAAGTGTTATCTAGAGATCATCTAAATCAGGAATGGGTGAGACTTGAGGTATGATCAATCCTGAGGCAAAATTTCTCTCCAGATGTAAACCTGTGAAACCAGGTAAGTTATGTGCTTTCCAATACAATGGCAGGATAGTTAGAATATAGCCTTTTTCATTCTAAAAGGGAGAAATTGAAAAGAAGGGAGCGGTGACAGGTCCTAAGTAAGTCTAAAATTTAGGAGGGCAAATCTCTTTAGATATTCGGGCTGGAGAACAATCCTCTCTGGCTGGATCCTCTGCCTTCCAGGCTCACTGGGGTAGTGGGATCACCCCCATGGCCCCAGGCAGGGTTCTGCTCCCACCCCTGAGACTTTCTGTGAGGGCCATGTGGCCTGCTGAAATGGAGGGGCCTCACCCTCTGAAGCCGTGGAGGAAGCACTCTTGCCCCATGGGCTTGTGGTGACAGTGGCAGCCTTGATGATCACTTTTGGGGTCATTCCTCTCTTCTCTTAGAGGATAAAGTAAGTTTGTAGTCAAATAGCTTTATTGGTCAGGTATGGTGGCTTATGCCTGTAATCCCAGCACTTTGGGAGGTCAAGGTGGGCAGGTCAGCAGTTCGAGATCAGCCTAGCCAACATAGTGAAACCCTGTTTCCATTAAAAATGTAAAAATTAGCCGAGTTTGGTGGCACACGCCTGTAATTCCTGAGAGACGGAGGCAGGAGAATTGCTTGAACCTGGGAAGGAGGCAGAGGTTACAGTGAGCTGAGATCGCACCCCTGCACTCCAGCCTGGGTGACAGCACAAGACTCTGTCTCAAAACAAAGCAAAACAAACAACAAAAAAACCCAAATAGCTTTGTTGTTTCATCCTGAAGAATCCCAGAAATCCAACAGCCTTCCTTCATTCCATCCTTTTTTTCTGTCTGTCCCCTTTAGTCCCAGTTTGCAGTGTTTCTGCTGGTGTCAACCCATCACATCTCTGGCTTTTGCTGAGATAACTGATTAAATCTGTGCTTTACAACCATACTGATTTCCTATCAGAAGGGTTGTTCAGACTCACTTGCAATGTCCTCTTCTAAAGTTATCTTTTCTTCAGAAGTTTTCCTTTTTTTTTTTCAGTATGGATAGGCTGAGAAATTTCCAGATCTCCAAGTCTGCTTTCTTTTTGCTTAAAAATTCCTTCAATGTATCTCTCCCCTCTCACATTTTACTAAAAGTGATAAGACGAAGCCATGCTGCTCCTTCGGCACTTTGCTTAGACATCTTAGTTAAATATCAGTTTCATCGCTCACAAGTTCTACTTCCCAGAACATCAGTCCCTGACGTTTTTGGCACTAGGAACCAGTTTCATGGAAGACGATTTTTCCACAGACGGGGCCGGGGGGCGGGGGGTGGTCAGAGTGGGTTTGGGATGAAACTGTTTCACCTCAGATCATCAGGCATGCATTAGATTCTCATAAGGAGTGTACAGTCTAGGTCCCTCACAGGTGCAGGCCACAATAGGGTCTGTGCTCCTATGAGAATCTGATATCACTGCTGATCGGACAAGAGACAGAGCTCAGGCAGTAATGCTTACTTGCCCATCACTCACCTCCTGCTGTGCGGCCTGGTTCCTAACAGGCCACGGACTGGTTACCAGTCTGCAGCTCAGGGACAGAGGACCTCTACCCTAAGAACTCATTTCAGCCCAGTTCTTTTACACTTTATAACAACAATCACCTTTTCTCAGTTTCCAATAACCTATTTTTCATTTTGGTCTGAGACCTCACCAGAATGGCCTTAAACATCCCTATTTCTACCAACATGCTGTTTATAATGATACATGTAAAGCTGAATGAACCTCGAACCATGCAGGGTTTTAGGGCACTGATCCCCACCCCTCCATGCAGTCAAAACTCTGTGTATAACTTTTCACTCTCTCAAAACTTTACTAACAGCCTACTGTTGATGAGAAGCCTTACCAATAACATAAATACTTGATGGACACGTACTTTGTAAGTTAAATGTGTCATATACTTGTATTCTTATAATAATGTAGAGAAAATGTTATTAAGAAAATTATAAGGATGAGAAACTATATTTACTATTCATTAAGTGGAAATGGGGCATCATGAAAGTCTTCATCCTCATCATCTTCATACTGAGTAGGCTGCAGAAGTGGAGTAGAGGAGGGGTTGGTCTTACTTCTCAGGAGTGGCAGAGGCAGAAGAAAATCGGCACATAAGCGGACACAAATGATTAAAACCTGTGTTATTTGGGGGTCAGCTGTCCTTTCTAAGATAACAGAGGATTTTCCTGTAGCTCTCCTCTTTTCTTTCTGAGGCCTTATCAAAACCCTGTAATATCACCTTTAATCTATATTCTCTCTATCTCTATCTATCTATCTATCTATCTATCTATCTATCTATATGATCCCTTCAAGCAATCTAGCCTTTTTCTAACACCACCTCAAAGCTCTTTGATGTATTCCCATAACCCAGTTCCAAAGCCACTTCCATATTTTTAGGTTTTTGCTATAGCAGTCCCCATACTTCACAGCATCACACTCTGAATCAGCCTGCTCACCCTGCCATAACCAAATACCACAGACTGGATGACTTCAACAGCAGACACTTATTTTCTCACAGTTCTGGAGGCTAGAAGTCTATAACCAGGGGGCCAGAAAATCGGTTTCTGGTAGTGGCTCTCTTCCTGGCTTGCAGAGGGCCACGCCTTCTTCCTGAGTGCATTAGGCACATGCAGACAGAGAGAAAGCTCTGCTCTCTCTGCTTCTCCTTACAAAGTCACCAATCCTATTAAGTTAGGGCCCTACCCTTATAACCTCATTTAACCTTAATCCTCCTTGTAGGTCCTATCTCAGAATCAGTCACATTAGATGTTAGAGCTTCAACAAGGATATACCCTTGGAGGGGGACACAATTCCATTCATAACACGCAACATTATAGTCATCAGTGTAACTCAGCTACAGAAAACGCAAACTGACTTTTAAAACATTGGCATATTGTTATGCTGATAGAAAGATGGTGCTCCAAACACTGTATCTTGTCTCATTTGGTTATGCTGACCCACTTTAAAATGGGAAGGGAAAATGAACATTGAGCATATCCTGCCTATGATACCTTATTTAATCTTCATGATGACCCTGTACATTGTTGGTATTACAGGTCCCACTTGAAAAGCTTCATGAGCAGTCTGTAACCTAAAATCACCCTGGGTATCTTGCCAGGTTAGCCAGCTAAATGAGCGTAGAAACTAGGGAGTGGCAAGGAAGGATTCTGCCCAGGTGTCAGAGGAAGCATGGCCTTCCCAGCACCTAGATTTTGGACTTGCAGCTTCCGAACTGTGAGACAATACATCTCTGCGATTGTCAGCCACACAGCTTGTGCTTGTTACAGCAGCCCCAGGAAGCGAATATGCAGCTGGTCCTTTGTGTCCTTGGGTTCCACATCTGGGAGTTCAACCAACCATGGATCAAGAACATTGGGGGGAAATCAATGAAAAATAACAATACTCTGCAGATATGGAGGGATGCCTGTGTAAAAATTTGCTAAAATTTCCAGCTCTCCAAAATAGAGCAGATCTTTTAGGCAGTGTATTACACTGCTCACTATTGGAGGTATTCAAAAGTTTTGTACTTTTGGGGGGTAGATAATACAGTGAAAATAAGCATCAGATGAACTGAAACAGATAATGAGCTTAAATGTTCTCCATTTTTCCAAGTTTTATGAAATTTTCTGTTATTATAGAAGGAATTTCACAAAAGCAAATTTTGGAACATGAAATTCTGAATATTTTAACCTCTGGAATAGAGTAGTTCAAAAAAATTATCTGACGCATAATTGTTGCTAATTGGCTTCTAAATATTTTCTCATGTGAAGATGCAGTCAATTCAGTGGGACTCTATTTGAATTACGTTACTATAATAAAAACCCATAAGAGCCATCTCTGTTTATGACAGCTGGAAACTCTCTCCCAAGTATGCCCTTGTAATTACATTTGGAGTTGCTTATCTAGGGCACATCAAAGAATTAGATGCAAGTGGTCATTGCACTAATGAAATGCTTATCTTCCTCTGCTCATCATGCTGAAGAGCTTTTAGAAATGTCTATTTGGACTCTTCTTCCATTATTAATTAATTGAATGGATATCAGGGCTCCCAAGCGCTATTAAATGAAAAGGGAGACCTAGATTAATTCTGTTTCTATGTAATAAATATGTTTGAAAGCAGAAAAAACAATTTTCAACATAGTCATAAATAGATCCAGGTCGAGAGGCATGAAAGAACAACACTTCTTCTTCCAAAGATGTTTATTTTAAATTAAAAAAGAAAAACAAAAATAAGGGCTTGAGATCTTCTTTTCTGGGTAACCTGAAATTAAACTTGCATCATTGCTCTTCCAATAAGTATCTTGTATAAATTTAAGACATGTGGATTATGACAATTCTCTAGATGTGCTTGCACTCCATTGTTTGGATTTGGAATGTGTTTGGGCCTGACAGCTCTTGGTTAAAATCTCTTGTGAGCCAAAAATACTTTTGGCTGCCATGCCCATCCCACCCATCCAAATGTTTCTGGCAAATACGCTCAATGGGCAAAAGCTAAAATCCCCCAAGAGCTCCTGGCCTGGGAAAACTTTTGCCAATACTTTATTTATCCTTAGCATCAAAATAAATGCTGGCTTTAAAAAAGAAAGATCACAGCAAACTTCTCCAGTTGGAGAATACTAGCAAGTAAAATAAAATTTTAATGAAAATGGAAGGTGGTTGGACCACTGAAAGACACTCAGATGGAGTAAAAACATTTTAATTATTCAGAGGAATTTTTGACTGCCTATGGCGTTTCAGGGTGCCTGGAACCTTGAGGCCAACTTTTGCTTTTCTTAGCCCTGCTTTTTAATATGCCTGAAAATTCCAGCTTCCTTTCTCACCTTGTATCTGAAGCCTCCTCTCCCTGCCCAACAGCCTATTTGTTTATCCAAAAGAAGACTTCAAGCAACTAGTCTAGGAAAACACTCTGCAGGGATTGCTCTGCATGGGTACTAATTATTTTAAGCCACATTTGTTTGTTATGTTTTACCTGCTGGGGTGAGCCTCACTTCCCACACAAGCTGCCACAGGCCAGCTTTTGCCGGAACCCAAACACGTGTTGATTCCACCACGACATGAAGACTTAGTGAGAGGAGCATGTCGGGCTGTTTAGTGTTGCCCCTGCCTTCCAAACCAAGCATGATGTCAGCTTTTGACAATTTCCTTTGAAGAACTTAGCCTCTGACTGAACGTGGAGGGAAAAATTTATACTCAATTGAGTAACTCGATGCTGACTAGAGTGCTGAGAATATCATTGACATGTGAAGAATCTGAATGACGCTGGAGGGCTCTATGTTTTACTTTCAGAAACTCTCAGGTTGGGTCAAGTATACAAGGTGATTACTGCCCAGTCAGGAGGCCAGGAAACCTCATATACACATGACTACAATTTGATAGGGAGACCCCAGGCATAGTCTTTGCAAGCTAATTACTTCTTCAGAACTGTTGTGTGAAACGGCTTTTGGCTACTTTTCTTTCCCGACGATGGACTGAGTGATAAATCGGTAATCATGCCGTTCTGTGTTTGGATGAAGTCTATGAAAGAAGCAGCTGTGTTGTGACTTTTCAGGGGCTCTGAAACTTCCTTTTGGTTCCCAGTCCCCGCAAAACATCTCCTTGCTAATCCTGTGAGGCTCTGAAATACTTCGACTGACAACTCTCAGGGCGGGAAAGAGCCTCCGAGGTCATGTACTTTTACTTTCTTCTCAGAGAAGGGAATCCTCTACAACAGTTTCATGCAGTTACCCAAATTTCTTACACTGTGGTTATCTAAAAGAGGAATCATACAAGGACGTCAAATGTTCCAAGCAATCGCTGTTACTGTCCCCTAATTTGCTCGTGACAGACATTATCAATGAATCTTGATCCTCTTTCTAGCTGAGCCCAGCTCCAGGGCCTCAGAAACCTTCCCCAGACTGCGCTCTATGCAGCCACCGTCGATCCTTTAGTGGTGGGCAAGAGAAGAGATCCATTTTTCCACTCCTATGTTATGACATCAAGTCCTTCACCTACATCAATTCAATTAGCCAGGCATCTAGCAGGCCTAGAGAGAAGGTTCACAGGACATGTGGATTTTCCGCTCAGTATTTTTTCTGACTAAAGTTTTTGTTTCTGTTTTACATAGTCGTGGTGTGTACGCACCAATTTTAATTAAACATGAGAAGTATATTTCTGTATTACAAGCACTTGATACACCTAATGTTAAAGGCATGTGTATCATTATAAATTCAAATTATAAATTCAAATCATATAATTTGATTAGTAGTCACTTAACTATTTCCTCATTTTCAATATTTAGTTTCCTTTAGAATTTTTCTGTTATAAATAATATGTTATAAATGTGATGAAATTAAAATTTAGAGATTTTTTCATATTTGGGATTATTTCCTTAGGCTAGATTATGAGAATTAAAATTTAGATATTTTTTCATATTTGGGATTATTTCCTTAGGCTAGATTATGAGAACTGGATTTATTGGGTCATGAGCATTTTAAGACTCTTAATAGATTACCCAGCTCTTTTCCAATGGATTATATCAATTTACGCTCCAACCGTGTATTAAATTACCTATTTCATCTATGCCTTGCCAATTTCACATATATCTTAAAATGTATAGGCAACAGTGTTCAGAGTTGAAGCTGCTTTTCTGGGATTCTTGACGTCTGTTATTTGGTGTGGTGTGCTTACCCCTCTGAGCCATGCTGTCTTCTGCTAGGGAGCTCTCGGGTCTCTGGGGCATTTAGAAGCCTTCCCTAATTTTCTAGGCATTGACCTGTGAATTTCCCTGATGTTAGGCCAGAGATTACAGTTCTCTTTGCCATCTTTATAAATTAATAGCTTGGCTCTCTGCTCCCAACATCTTCTGTCCTCACCACTAATAGTAAGAACAACAATTATTACTGCTGCTGCAACTACTACTTACTGAGCTGTAGTTCTGTACTGAGTGCGATGCTAAGTACTCCACAGGTAACATTTCATGTAGATCTTACCGCAACCCATTGAAATAAGCGCTACGATCCCCAATCCGCAAATAAGTATTGTTAAGTGAAACTCAGAGAAGCTCGGTAACTTCCCCAAGGATATTCAGCTGCAAAGTAGTACAGCTGAGAACTGAATTGAGACTGTACTTTATTTCTTGTCCCACGTTTTTTTTTTTTTTCCCCATTTATTTATTTTATTACATTTTAGGTTTTGGGGTACATGTGAAGAACATGCAAAATTGTTGCATAGGAACACACGTGGCAGTGTGATTTGCTGCCTTCCTCCCCATCACCTACA
>NW_016107385.1:6780440-6809026 GCF_001604975.1 Cebus imitator
GATGGTGGCCCGCCTCTGTTGGGGCGGAGTCTCTGCTGTGGCGGGTTGCCTTGGCAACGGCGGGCTGCCTCAGCAATGGCGGGTTGCCTTGGCAACGGCGTGCTGCCTCAGCAATGGCGGGATGCCTTGGCAACGGCGGGCTGCCTCAGTAATGGCGGACGTCCCTCCCCAACAGAGCTGGACCGTCCCGGGTTCAGCTGCGCTTGCTGTGAAACTCTCAATCCAGAGTTTCTGGTTGCTGTTCTTTTGCAGGGGTGGTTGTCCCACATTTTAAACCGTTCTGTGTTATGCCTCTGTGTCCCTCAGCTGCTCACTTCTAGCTCAATCTGTTCTTTGGCTCTGGAGCTGATCCAGTTCTGAGTTGGGGAAAATTCAGGCACTCTAGCCCAGCGTCTGAAGTCACTCTTGTTGCTAGACCAACTCTGATTTTGTGCTCGATTCACACTAAATGGACTTTTGCCCAGTGATGTAGCGGAGAAGGCACTAGGGGGACTACGGTTGATGAGAACATTCACTAGAAGGCAGCCTTTGCAAACATGGAAAGAAGGTCATCCCAGGGTGGCAACATAGCTTGTGTTTCCTCTCTCTAAAATCTAGCTATACTTCAGCTTCTGCCTCTACCTTTTTCTTATGAGCAAATCCCCACCTGATTCACAATTCCAGTGACTGTGCTTTCTCTTTAGTCTTGATAACTTCTTAGTAGCTTAGTTCCTCCAAGATCTGCAAAGGAATCATAAGATCTGGTTATTATATAGTAGCAGGAAAGGGGGAGGGGGAACACAAGTAGGAAAAACCTTGAGAGCTTTTGGCTGTAAGGCGAGATATAAGGCTACATTCATTCACGTGGTGATACTCACTCATGGATCTGGACTCAGCATTATGTCAGGTACTTATGGAGCTAGTCTAAGAGCTTGCTGGGTTAGTTCCTTAACACCTGAATTTGAAGATGGCTTCTGAAATAATGAGATAGCAGAACTCCCCTGGCATGCAAGAAGGGGTCAGAAGGCTCAAGGGTGTGAGAATGTTAGAATAGATTTATGACGTATAAACTCACAGCCCATCACCTGACTATATGCCCTAGCAGAATCCAGAGAACACTTTTCATTTTGGTAAAAATAAATGCACTGGTAGTGAGCCACTCATACCTTTGACAAACTTGGTAGTAGCTGTATTGTGTAAGCTGAGGCTCACAGAGGGGAATACTGCCATGACACTGGATTCTTTAATGTCAGATAGGGATAATGGGACTGAGGAATGGCAGAGATCAAGTGGCAGCTCTGAACTGGGTATAATGGGTACCCTGGTACTTTGCCCAGATCCTTTGCCCAGGGCCAATGCACCTTGCTGTTGAGAATATTAGTTAACAGCTCACAGATGTGTCTTTCATTGGACAATGCCTCACACAGTTCCCTAGGCATTGGTCTGAGGCTGATAACTGGAAGATGTGGATGTACAAAGGCCCTGTCCCCCTTGCCTTAATTTTGTGCAACTCTGAAGGGCCATGTTGGTTCTAGAGCTCTCTGTTGAATTAACTGAGGCCTCAGTGGCAACTGCATTGTGAGTCAGCATCCTCACCCAACACTGCCCTCTTAATTTCCCTCAGGTGCATCTCCTGAAAACACTCCCAGCAGGTCTTCTGCATGCGGCTTTTCATCACAGAGTGTGCTTCCGGGGGAGGGGGGCGGGGGGACACAATAGAAAACAATTGGTTCCACAAGACCCAGATTCTAATACGAGATTTGGGGGGGCTGGATCACTCACCAGCCACCTGGCAATGAGAACACCATCACTGATAATAGGTGGAGTATGGTCAGGCCCTGGCATGCTGTCACAATGCAATTTTTAAAAGCTTTGCCAATGGTAAGCTGGGAAGGGAGACAGGGGGTGGGGATACACTGTCGGGTGTAGTTTCTCTGTTGCCTAGGAGGTATGAGAGAAATTATTCTATGAGGACAATGGAGTTGTGTGGCTACTGTGGAGTGTTGCTGATTAGTTGAAGAGACAATGTCAGGCTTGAGGAATTAATGACCAATTCAAGGCAAAATATGAAAGCCAGAGGGCCTGCTTGCTAGCATTGAAGGGGACCGTAATGTCTTGCAGCCAAAGCCCAAACAGAAAGGAGGATCACTTTCAGGAGTTAATCATAAAAGCAGTGGAACTTCAGGTCAAGGTTAGTGTGGAGCACCATAATTTGGGATGGGGCTATCTGGGTATATGTAGTTGAAAACCTTGAATTCCCCATTTCCCTGAAACCGTTGGATCTATAGAAGGGATCCCTCCTTTTTGTCAGAAGATAATGAAACCTCTTTATTGAAGGGCATGATGAAAACTTAGATCATGCAGGTGCTTTTAAAGACCAAGCTTAGCTCTCTCTTTTCTGCCCACCTACTCCTCCCCCAACCTCCCCTCCTGCAACTGTACCAAAAATAAAGATCAAATCTCAGCATTGCCAAACTGGGGATGTGCTAGGCCAGCAAAGGAAGGAAGACTAAATACAGAAGGAGGTATGGCTTGGAGAGTTCACTTGGGTCTGGTTCCTGAGGGTGCTAAGTCAAGGGGCTAGAACACAAAGTTGGAAAACAGATAGTTTATTGAAATGGTAGTAATCTCTTTGTGATACAGGATTTAATAGCCTGGAAAAAGTGATGGCCACACTAAGTGAATAAGTACCAGAGCTGTCATGGTAGGTAGTAGAGGAAAGAACTGAAGGGCATACATAAGGGAGAATGCTGAAGTGGATATACTACATATGTTTTAAAACTCCCACTAACATATTTATGTTACCTTCTGCAGGACGTTAAGGGGCACCAGCATCCTTGAGATAGTCAGTGGTGACTATCCTCTTACCCAGCTTAGGTCAGGGATGATGGTGGAGATGCCATTACAGAACTGGGCTCTCTGTAAGCAATGCAGTTACAGTTAGCAGTGCTTAAACACCAGAAGCAAGGGAAGTGCACTTACTGAAATTAGCAGTAAGGACAGAGTTGTGCCAAGAGGGGTCTAACTTGCAGGAAGCTATGAGATGGCTGAGAAGCTGGAGCAGGTTACACTGTTGCACACAATAGTGGCAGGGAAGAATATGGTTAGTGCTCAGTATAACTACTGGTGTGGTTGTAGATTTTTTTTTTCTTTTTTTCTGAGATGGGGTCTCACTCCATCACTCAGGCTGGAGTGCAGTGGTGTGATCTCAGTGCAACCAGGCAATCCTCCCACTTCAGCCTCCCAAGTAGCTGAGACCGGGGGCGGAACCACCATGCCCAGCTAATTTTTTGTATTTTGGTAGAGACTGGGGTCTCCCCATGTGGCCCAGGCTGGTTTTGAACTCCTGGGCTCAAGCAATACACCACCTTGGTCTCCCAAAGTGCTGGATTATAGGCATGAGTCACCATGCCCAGCCCTGGATGCTTCTATGCCCAATTTTAACAATAAATAGAAAAATACAGTAGTTACAGCCTTAGAGATGACAGCTGGGATTACCTCACAGGACAAGCTGCCTGTATCAGCAGAATTGGTGAGGGGTGAGGTGTGCCTAGACCAACAGAAAGGTGAAGGGAATTTGAAATGGGTGGTAGAAGAAGGGGATGACGAGTATTAGTTACGGCCTCCTAAGTACACTTGAATTGTCCATTCTGTGTGGAGGGAGGAGTAACCTGGCATATATTAAAGAGTGTGTACATACGCTAACGGGCCATGGCAAATAGTTTGGTTGGCTAGGGAGAGGTCCAGAAGGAGCAAGACTGGAAATCTGGCAATAGGTCAGTCTGGGTAGGAGGTATGTGAAACCCTGGGGGAGTGACACAATGTGTGTGTGTCTTTGAGCCCTTGTGAATATCATCCAGAGGGAACCTATCATGGAGGAGGCTCTTCACAAACAGGTGAGGAGTCTGACCCGTCCAGTAGATGCCAACTGGCCGTTTCCCCTAGCCATCTTCATGCTTGCTTAGTGGTCCCATGAATACAGTGGCCATCATAGAAGGGATTGAAATTTTACCTGGGCCCAATACCATGAGTCTCTCTAATTAAGGCTCATTTTGCAGCTGCCATTGCTAAGTCCAGACTGCCAGCAACGGAGACAGACATTGAGCCGTCCATCTGCCACTATTCCTCAGGGAAACCAGCAAGCCACTTGGTGGTGAGTTACTTGCATTTTACCTCTTTACCTGGGGGAGGTGGAATTCAGCCTTATTGTAATCAGTATATACTTTGAATGTTGGTCTGCCTTGGCTGCCTATAGGACCTCCACTAGCATCGCCATCTGATCCATCCATATCATTTTTCCCACAAATGGTTTCAGGCCAAGTGACCCATTTTCTGGCAAAAGAGATATGAAAATAGACTGATGACCAAAGAATAACAGTGTGCTTCATCACCCAGAAATACAGAAGTAGCCTGTGATTAAATGAGAGACAGCTGAGTCTCTGGAAGGTTCAGCTAAGGTGTGGGTTGACTGGTGATATTTTGCACGGTTCCAACACTGTCTTCTGGGAAACAGTATACACATTGAACTATTGGATGGTATATGGTACTTTATTTCCAATAGCGAGAATATATGAAAAGAGTGGAGGCGGGGCATTTCCACTATCACACTGAATGACCCTCTTGTAGGATTTGTGCTTCTTGTTACCAGAACATACGGCATATACAGCTGTCCCTCCGTTCCAGGATGCCCAAGGATACCAAAATCCACAGGTGCTCATCCCTCACACGAAATGGCATGGTATTTGTATATAACCTCCTCGCCTCTTCCTGTATACTTTAAGTCATGTCTAGCTTACTTCCAATGCCTAATACTATGTTAATAGTTGTTATACTGTATTTTTAAGTTTGGATTATTTTCATTGTTGTATTGTTATGTTTTATTGCTTTTTGTCTGAACACTTTTGAGCTGCGGTTGAATCTGCAGATATAGAAACTGTGGATACAGAGGATTGACTGCATTACATATTATGTATAATTTATACATGAAATATGTATATGTGTATGTAATTATGTATATCTTCATATATCTAAAGGATACGATGGCCATGCTGTAAAGCATACATTCAAGACCCTAAAGAGTACAAATATGCCTTTCATTTAAAGCAATGTGTTACATTTATGCCAATTTAATCATTAACACTAGTAAGAGGCCAATTATACTCTTCAAGAGTAAGATGTTTTTACGAGAAAATGACAAAAAGATACATGTAATCATTGCAATGCCAGTTTGCCATCAGATAGGACGTGCAATAATCCTTTTAGCAAGCTTAAGCTTTTACATATTAATGGCAACATTGGAGAGTGGGGAGATCCCTTTTATGGCATCGCCGAGGTCCTTACAATGCAGAAATGTCTCTGCTGCTTGGCCTGATTATTGGCATGTGCTGGGGAGAATAATGCTGTTTTGTGGGCTCTTCCCTCCTCGCTACTGAGACCTGGGGTGGTTTTATAAAAGCAATGCTGTACAGAGATTAATAATGAGGAGGGGAAAAATTCATTTAGACATTTGACAACATCTCTGTGACACTCAGTATGGGTCTCATATGGAGTAGATTTGCCCTGCAGAGAAACGCTGGCAACACTTACTCTTAAACATACGATTAACCAGCTGCCAGAGACAACAGAACATTTAAAACTCCTGTTCCAATGGCCAAGTTACCATCTATAGGTCTCAGAGCTACTAAAATGTATTTAAAAGTGAGCTGCAAGACAAAATGTGTGTTTCCTGATGTGTAAGACACAGGGCGTGGACCAGATGAGAGCCTTGATGATCCCTTTCTGAACTGCAGCTTCACAGTGTAAAGGCAAATAACGTAGCAGAGAAAAGCAACTTGTTGACCAAGGGAAGTGGATAACAAACAAAATAGATTATTGGTAAGTCCAAACACAAATTCTTTTCATGGCGGAATCATAAAGGCTGCTGTCATCATATCTGAAGGCTGAGCTAAGGAGCCATCTGAAGATATTCCCTCCTGACTATCTGCTGGAGGAAACATCTGCCTTTCTTTAAACTTGAAAATTGTGGAGAAGACAACTCAAATGTCAGTGAAGAGTGGCAAGGATAACTAAATGTGAAAATCTATTTGGCGATGAAAATGAGCAGGGAACGACAAAGATAAATCTCACAAACACAATGTTGAACAAAAGAAAGACACAAAAGGACACACACACACACACACACACACACACACACACACACACACACCATATGGGCCGAGCACAGTGGCTCATGACAGTAATCCTAGAATTTTCGGAGGCTGAGGAGGGCTGATCATTTGAGCCCAGGAGTTCAATATGAGCCTGGGCAACTTGGTGAAATCCCATTTCTGCAAAAAATAGAAAATTAGTTGGGTACAGTTGTATACACCTGTAGTCCCAGGTACTCAGAAGGCTGAGATGGGCGGATCAATTGAGCACGAGAAGTTGAGGCTGCAGTGAGCTGTGTTCACCCCACTGCATTCCAGCCTGGGTGACAGAGTGAGATCCTGTCTCAAAATAATAATACTAAAAAGAATACACACATGCATATTATACGGGCTTCCTTTGGTGGCTCATGCTTGTAATTCTAGCACTTTGGGAGCCAAAGTGGGTGGATTACCTGAGGTCAGGAGTTTGAGACCAGCCTGACCAATATGGAGAAACCCCATCTCTACTAAAAATACAAAATTAGCCAGGCGTGGTGGCACATGTCTGTATCCCAGCTACTCAGGAGGCTGAGGCAGGAGAATTACTTGAAGCCAGGAGGTGGAGTTGCAGAGAGCTGAGTTCGTTCCACCGTACTCCAGCCTGAGTGACAGAGTGAGATGCCATCTCAAACAGACAAAAAACAAACAAACATAAAATAAAATAAAATAAATGGGCTTCTACAGATGCAATGAGTTCTTCTATGTACATTTCCTTGGCCCATCCTCCTTCCCTCTCATTGAAGCAACTACAGCATGAGCTTAGTATGTATTCTTCCTGTCCTTGTATTTATAATTTCACTATGCATGGATATACATGAATAACATATTTTCTTGTGGATTTTTGAAATTTACATAAATTCTGTGACACATATATTACTCTGGCAACATGTTTGTGAGACCTATCCATGTTGCATACATCAAAGGGCTTGGCTTCTTTGTGTCTCAGTTTCTTCATCAACACATATGATGAAAAGAATGGTCTCCACCACGCTGAGCTGTTAAGAGGTTGAAATGAGTTAGTATTTATAAAGTTTCTGATGCATAGTAAGGGATATATGTGCCTAAATAAATAGTCTAACTTCACCTGCTGCATAAAGTGCCATCCAATGAGTATTTCCTCATCCATTTCTCCACTGATGAACTTTCAGGGGCTTCCAATATTTAGAATTATAAACAAGGCTGTAATAAATAGCTGTATATTCCCGCCTTTTAAAGCCGTTTATTTGGCGTGTCCTGCAGACCTGCAGGGCCCAGCATAGTTTTTGGCTCTGACTTTGATAAGAACCAGAACTGGAAGGAGCCCCAGACAAGGACCATTTCAAGTGTCCATCGCATGCTGCACGTGAGCAGGGCCTCATGTCTTTGAAAAAACTCAAGGCTTTTAAGGATGAAGCTCAAGAGGAGGTGGAGGAGAAAGGGAATCATCAGCATATACTGGGCACTTAGTGTTAAGTATTTTGTCTACTTTATCTCATTGCTATACAGGCCATATAGTTTCTTCATTTGTCACACGAGAAGATCGAAGCTTGAAAAGTGAGCAGGGCCTTGAAAAGTTAAGGAATAGGCCAGGCACGGTGGCTCACAAGTGTCATCCCAGCACTCAGGGAGGCAGAGGTGGGAGGATGGCTTGAACCCAGGAGTTTGAGACCTCTCTAATATAGCGAGAACTTGTTCTCCACAAAAAGAAAAAAAAGAAGATGAAGAATGCACACAGAGAAAAACGGTCAAGAACATAATTAAGATCACACAGACTGTAAGGGGAGGAGCTGGAATTCAAAATTACTAATAAAAAATTGAAGCGTTTAAGGCCAGAAAAACATGGGTTAACAGGTTACCTCAGAGGCAATACATATGTTAAACAGCTTGATTTAGCCATTCCACAATGTAGACATATTTTGAAACATCACGTTGTACACCATAAACATATACAATTTATTTCTGTCAAACAAAATCATGATAAAAATTTAATCCCTCTGCAAGAAAAAAAGATAGAACACAGACATAAATATCCTGGGTGCACGTCATATATAGAGATAATGAGGATGATGATGATGATGGTTAATACCATTTCCACAAGGTGAAAATCCGCGTCACCAACGGATTGTGTTTGGCTGCAAAATAAATCTCAAGGAATATTGGCTTAAGGAAAAATAAAATAAAAAGCAAAAACCAAACAACAAAACCAGTTTACCTCAAAACGGGGACTAAAAACGATGCAGTCTTTAGGGCTGATCCAAGTGTTCTTTGTTAGTGCCCCTTTTGCAGCCACGCTTAGGCTGGGGCCCAGGCAGGGCTCCTCCCTCCAGATGATGCTGAGCCTTGATCAGCATCTTTGCCTAGCTCTGCCCTTTGCAAAAGCCCAAATGGCGCTGGGGTTCTTAAGGCGGTGGGGAGCGAGGGAAGAACGGGGGTGAGAGAACAGAAAGGGATATGCTACAGAGATGATTATTGAAAGTTGACAGCTGCCAAACACACTGTGTCCCTGGCAACACCTGTTGAGTGTGCCACGGTGGTGGGGAGAGTGAGATGAAGAAAGACAGCTGTCTACATGCCAGCAGCAGCAGGATGCTGTGCTGTGCTCGTGCTCTGCCAGCAGAAGAGGAGCCAAACTCACTGGCCCAGATTCAAATGGCTGGGTGTCCACTGAGTTTGCCAGTGAATAAGCCCAGGGAATACATTTGCATCAACACCGCTCTGCCACCTCCCCTGCTCCTGCCTCCCATCCCTCCCCCGCCGCATGCAACATCAGTCTTCTTCCCAGAATGTCATCTTCAGGCTGCTTTTCAGAACCTGTATTTCAGTGAAACATGAGGTTAGGCAGATGCTGTCCTGAATTGCCTCGAAGGAAGCCAGCATCAGCAGTCGAGAGCAAGACAAAAACCTCCATCTAGGGTTTTTGGCAGCTGACTAGAAAAATATGCTAGGTAATTTTAATTTTTTTGTGTGTGTGAAAAGAAAGAATAGATGGGGTTTTTCATTTTATCTCCTGCAAACATTATTCTCACCCAGACCCTTCCTTTATTTGAACACCTTGAAATCTGGGAAATTCTCAGCTAAGCTGGGAGAATTTCACGATGGCAATGGAATGTTACAGGGAAAGTTTGGTTCTGCCTGCAAAATTGCTTCCTAAGATGGAGAAGGGTCAGATATATCTAATTTCTTATCTTTTTTGAGGGCTCCAGGGAGACCCTCAAGGAATAAGAAGTCTCATATCTGGATGAGGGAGTTTTTTTCTGCACAGACCACTGTTTGTGATTTGGAAAAGAAATCTTTCTCTCTATATATATTATGGCATATATCATTTCCCCACTTCATGCCAGCATGTATTAGAGGTGGTGAGAAAGATAAAGCCCTAAGGAAGAAGCTTTGTGGATTACTGTTCTGATAGCCTTTCTCCCAGAGTCACTTAATGAGGGACTACATCTCGAATGATAGAAATTATCCCATTCTTCTTTGTGACCTTCCAATATTGCCCATGAAAAAACCCCAAAACCAAACAACTGCATTGCTTGGAAAAGGCTTTCATTTCCTTTGCATGTTGTCCCAGTGAAGGAAGATAATCAACACTTACTCTTCGTTCCTTTCTTTCTGAATGTAAATCTTTTTTGAGTACCTTTTAGTTGAAATAAGTAATTTTAGAAATTGTCAGTTAAACAATGTGCTTTGAGTCAAATATTTTAGGAATTTATCTTACAAATACACATATATGTACATAAAGACACATATTGAAGAATATTCACTACAGTATTTTTTTCAAGTTCACTACAGAAAAAGTCTAAAGAATAACCAATGGCCCATCCATAGAGCGTATTTTCTCATTGATAGAGCAGCCGTGCAAATGCTGTTATGAAACTGGTTAAAAGGGGTGAGTTGGTTTCATATACATAGACATGGGCTAGCCTTCAAGACATATTAAGGGCAAAATGCAAGGTGTAGAATAATGTGTACCGCATTCTATCAAATTTATGTAACGGGAAATAGACATCTATGCATATCCACGTTGACTCATTCTGAAAGAATGAACAAGAAGTACCTAACAGGCAGTTAACTCTGGGATTGGGGGCCCAGTGATAGGAGATGGGAGACCGAGATTTTACTGTAAGTTTTTGTACTGTTTGAACTTTTTCTATTATCATGTACATGTATCACATTTTCCAAAAAATTTTGGAAAGCAAACTAATACAATTTATTTCTAAGCTCTAAATTGAATATTAGAATTTTAAGTTCTTTTGTTTTTAAACTAGTTGTGTATGATGTCACACACCATTGGCCATTACTACATATTAATGACTTGATTCATTGAATTTACCTGGTTAGTGACTGACTAGAAAATACGAACCAATGTAGTCAAAAGTTCCATTATGTGTATAAATTGAGATGAATTCGTTTTCTTCCTTTATGTATATGAGTCACATAAATCAGCTCATATATATTGTTGCTATCAGTGAAATAAGATGGCATTTAAGGACTTAATTGCCATAATTCTGCAATAGCATTTAGGACCTGAATTAGTCCATTCTCATACTGCTATACATACATACCTGAGACTGCATAATGTGTAAGGAAAGAGGTTTTAATCAACTCATGGTTCTGTGGGCTCTACAGGCTTCTGCTTCTGGGGCGGCCTCAGAAAACTTACAATCATGGTTGAAACGGAAGGGGAAGCAGGTATATGTTCACGTGGCTGGCAGGGGAGAGAGAGAAAGAGAGAGCGAAGAGGAAGTGCTACGCACTTTCTTTTTTTTTATTTATTTATTTTTTATTTTATTTATTTTTTATTTATTTTTTTTTGGGACGGAGTTTCGCTCTTGTTACCCAGGCTGGAGTGCAATGGCGCGATCTCGGCTCACCGCAACCTCCGCCTCCTGGGTTCAGGCAATTCTCCTGCCTCAGCCTCCTGAGTAGCTGGGATTACAGGCACGCACTACCATGCCCAGCTAATTTTTGTATTTTTAGTAGAGACGGGGTTTCACCGTGTTGACCAGGATGGTCTCGATCTCTTGACCTCGTGATCCACCCGCCTCGGCCTCCCAAAGTGCTGGGATTACAGGCTTGAGCCACCGCGCCCGGCCCGTGCTACGCACTTTCAAACAACCCGATCTTGTGATAACTCACGATCATGAGAGCAGCAAAGGGAAGTCCACCCTCATGACCTAGCCACCTCCCACCGGATTCTTCCCAACAGTAAGGATTACAATTCAGCATGAGATTTGGGTTGAGATGTGGAGCCAAACCATACCAAGCCTCCAAGTCCTTATACTGAATTTTGAAAGCATTTTGACACTTTCAGCTTGTACTATTCTTGTATATATATACTCACCTGACTCCATTTATAATAAATAATGAGAGGAACTGGTGAAAATTTTCATGGACTCAGAAACATACTTGACATTTTTATCTACCTTCCCACGAAAATGCTCTCTTTCATCTCCGTCTCCCTTCCACCTTTCACTCCACAGAAAGCAAGTCGAATAAATACATTGAGAGAGAGGAAGTTTTGCCCATAGAGTTAATATTGATAAGATATCAAAATGATATTGCTCTTCTTGAATCAAAGTATGTGGAACTTTAAATTAGAGGTGAGCTTGTTCCCTTTAGGGATTTAAGGGTCAGAAAATCTGAATTTCTGTCAAATTAACCTCATACTTCTTCTAGTCTCAGTCTCTAATATAGTGGTGTCTGTCCATCTGTGGGACTGATGGGAGGATCACATGAGCTAATAGCTAATGATAGAGCCCTTTGGAACTGTAATGCTCTATTAGTTATTTTTACTGGATATCACCAACATTTTGGGTAAAGAATGAATTGTTTTTAAGTTCTTCTGCTGAATCCAATTTCTGTACAATGCTTAGAATGAAATGTCTCAGTATTTTCAACTTAATCTGTGTGTCTGCTATTGATAAGGGTCTTCTCCTAAGAGAACTGGTACTGTGGCAACATCCAATCAGACTGAGCCTGAAAAATGAAACACAATGCACATGTTTGACAGAGACAACTCTTAGAAAACTGGACTGAGCTCGTGGTGGATTTACAAGTGCACTAGGGTACAATCCTGGGAAGTACAAATAAGTTTGATGAGGTGACAATTTTACGCTTTCATAATCTTAAATTCATGCAAACAATTTTGATTTAGACAAATTGAGTAAGTTGTAAGGATCAAGGAGTCCCTTGATCACCTTTTTTCTTTCTCAGAAATAAAAGATTAAGGTTTATGTCCCATTATACACCACCCTTTAATTTCATTTGTTTTGCATTTTACTTGATAAACCTTACCAATTCCGAATTTATATTGCTCTCATTTTATATACTGTATTTTTCTGTCTAACATTTGACTTTTTTTTTTTTTTTCTGAGATAGAGTCTTGCTCTGTTGCCCAGGCTGAAGAGCAGTGGCTTGATCTTGGCTCACTGCAGCCTCAACTTCGTGAGCTCAAGCAATCCTCTTGCCCCAGCCTCCTGAGTAGCTGGTACTATAGGCACACACCACCACACCTGGGTAATTTTTGTATTTTAGTAGGGATGGTGTTTCGCCATATTTCCCAGGCTGGTCTCGAACTCCCAGACTCAAGTGATCCGCCAGCCTTGGCCTCCCAAAGTGCTGGGATTACAGGCATGAGCCACCATTCCTGGCCACATTTGACTTTAAATGCAGTGGTTTTAAGTTAGGATGCTTCTAAGTCATTATACCCCATCTTTCAGAGCAATGGTTTTAAAAAATAATTTCTTAAGTGATGGAATACTTTGTTCAAAGGAGATAACATACAAATATCCAGTATGTGACAAAGGGCAAAAGTGGAGCTGGAGTAAGTGAGGGAGGGTGTGTGTGTGTGTGTATGTGCGTGTGAGTGTGTGTGTGTGTGTGTGTGTGTGTGTTTCTTTAAAGGGTGTGGAGGTCAGTTTACACCCTTGGGCTGACCCTTCTCCACTGCTCACTTGTGACTGTTTCTGTTAATGGCCAGTGAAATCAGATGAGTATTCTCATGACATGAGATCCTTACGCTAAAGCTACACTATAATGACTTAGATTCACCTCTCTATCTTACACAGATATTAAAAAAAGAGCTGAGTGGAAATTCAGGAGGCAGAAATGTATCATGTGGGATTTCTTTTACAGCTATCTGGTCATTATGAATCATGCCAGGATTACAAAGTTTGGGATTTGAAGACATTTATAATAGAAAATATAGGAGAATTTGCAATGACTGGGTTGAGAGACAGGCTCACAGAAAAAAAAAAAAAAAGCAGGTGGCTGTTACAGTAGTTAATTTCTGAACTTCTGTGTACAAAGGTGAAGTGAAAGCCGCTCTATATTGAAAAACACTATGATATGTTCAGTTTCTTCTGTAGTTAAAGGAAGCTATTTTATATTGTATGTATCCATTTTATTTGTGTGTCATTATATTATGACATTTCCATCTCTGGCCATAAGTCATCCAACTTTTTATTTGATATAATAAAATAGAATTAATAGCTATTTATCCTAAAATGCATATTAAGATTTTTTTTATGTCCGTGCTCCTCTGCTCAAGTAAATTCAAATGCGTATAGAATGAAAGGCAATTTACATATGGCATTGTTAGTCTGCAATGTCTAAGAAAAGCATTGGAATATTTATTTCACAAAGAGAAACCAAGAACTATTGAAAGTCTTTTCTGCTTGCTAAAGGAAAAGCAGAGTTCACTATGTAATTCCTCTGATAGGGGACCATGTATGTCTCGTCGTATATTTAACACGAAAAAAATCAAGTGGCAATCTTTATCTAACTTAGACTAGGTGTTAGGAATTATCTTTCATAAGCTTTTCATCCTAGGAAGGTGTCATATAAAGTTGATTCAAAAATCTTCACATACTAGTTATATCTCCATTTGAATTATTCTATTCGTTGCATATACTTAAAACTTTTACACTTATATTTCATATTTTACCTTTTTTTGTTTTTCTTAATATGTTGCCTGAAAAATATAAGGTATTTTAAACGTGTGTATTCTGGTCTCTATAACTAGACCATTAATTCCACGAGGGCTGGGACTTTTTCAGTATCCCCAAAGAATACCAAGTCAAGTCTTCTGCACTAAATAATCCATGCAGGAAGTATGTGTTTATTTTCACTTGGCACATTCATACTTCTGAATGTTTGAACGCTCCCTGACTAGCTCCATTGGTTTGCACTCAGGACAAAAAAACTGATTTACTAGTCTGAATAAGCAACAGTCAATAGGAAGGTAAATCTGTTGCTACAAAAATAACAATATGTACATTAAAGGAAATAGAAGTGGTATTTTGCATTTTCCATTATCTGCTGTTCTAGAATAGAAATCATTACGTTCATTATGAAGAAGCAATATTTCTCAATAGATTCCAAACATCCATGACTTTAGAAATGTTAAATAGATTACTCGAGCCCAAGACTTCAAGGCTGTAGTGAGCTATGACTGTGCCACTGCACTCCAGCCTGGGTGACAGAATGAGACGCTGTCTAGAAGGAAAAAAAAGAAAACCAATTGTCTTGTCTTACAGGAGAAATTGGTTGGTTTGGTATAGCTTTATGCATTTTAATAAAGGGCTTTGATTCTTTTCATCGTACTCTGGTAAATCCAGAGGGATTTTTGTCATTGTTTTGTAGTTGTTTTTGAAACGGAGTGTCCCTCTCTTGCCCAAGCTGGAATACAGTGGTGTGATCTCAGCTCACTGCAACCTCTGCCTCCTGGGTTCAAGTAATTCTCCTACCTCAACCTCCCAAGTAGCTGGAACTACAGGTATGCACTACCACATCTGTCCAATTTTTGTGTTTTTAGTAGAGATGGGGTTTTGCCATGTTGGCCAGGCTAGTCTCGAACTCCTGACCTCAGGTGATTCTTGCACCTTGGCCTCCCAAAGTGCTGAGATTACAGGCGTGAGCCACCGTGCCTGGCCCAGAAAGTGTTAAAGCAGCTAGATGTAGATTTATAATAGGCACTATTTTTATTGTTATTTTCAAGATATATTTCACTTTTAGTATTATTGCGTTTGACTATAATGTATAAGGAAGTTGTCCTGTCTTCCTTTTTTGAAGTTTGTCAGATTTTGTGGCTTCTTCTCAGCCTCCCTTCCAGCAGCAGGTTTCGACAAGGATGTACAATGGCCCGGGGAGTCAGACCTGGGTTTGAGTCCTTTGCTACCCAGCTATGTGACCACATACACCTGGGCAAGTTTCTTAACTTCTTACTCTTCAATTTCCTCATCTATCAAATGAGGATAATAGAAATCATGAGGATTAGGTTAGATAATGAATGTCCAATACTTACTACAGTTCCAGATGCACAGGAAGCACTTGAGAAACATTAGCTGGGCTGGTTGTGGTGGCTCAGGCCTGTAATCCTAGTATGTTGGGAGGGTGAGGAAGGAGGATCACTTGAGGCCAGGAGTTTGAGACCATGCTGACTAAAATAGCAAGACCTCATCTTTATAAAATAATAATGATAATAATAAATTAGCTGGTCCTGGTGGTGTGTACCGGTAGTCTTAGCTACTCGGGAGGCTGAGGCAGAGGGGGCACTTTTGTCCAGGAGTTCAAGGCTGCAGTGAGCTGTGATGGCACCACTGCACTCCAGCCTGGGCCACAAAGTGCAACCCTGTCTCTAATTAAAAATAATAATAATAGGCCAGGCATGATGGGTCACACCTGTAATCCCAGCACTTTGGGAGGCAGAGGCAGGTGAATCACGAGATCAGGAGATCGAGCACATTCCGGCCAACATGGTGAAGTCCCTGATATAAAATGGTGTAGTGTTTGCATATAATCTACTGCACATCCTCCCGTGTGCTCTAGGTTACTTTGTTGTTGTTGTTGTTTGAAGCAGGGTTTTGCTCTGTCACCCAGGCTAAAGTGCAGTGGCATGATCTTGGCTCACTGCAACCTCTGCTTTCCAGGTTCAAGTGATTCTAGTGCCTCAGCCCCCAGAGTAGCTGTGATTACAAGTATGCGCCACCACGTCTGGCTAATTTTTTGTATTTTTCGATAGAGTTGGGTTTCACCATGTTAGACAGGCTTCTAGATTACCTATAATACCCAATACAATGTAAGTGCTATGTAAATAGTTGTTATACTGTATTCTTTTAAAATTTGTATTTTGTTATTGTTGTATTTATAAATTATGTTCCCCAATATTTTTGATCCACCGTTGATTGGATCCACAGTTGCGGGCTGGCAGATGCAAGCGGCCAACTGTGTTTGCAAGAAATCTAACAGTGGGTTGTGTTTGAGTAGCAACAGCATTTCACAGGAGGCTCGTTATAACATGGTGCTTGGGTTTCAAGCCATGGGACTTTTTCTGGAAATCAGAGCATTTTACACCAATGGGCTTTGATCCGTACTCCCCTTTCGTGATGCCTGAGGTAAATTTTCTTGCTCTGAATCCATCTCAAATCATTTTTCTCTAGTAAGATCTCCATATTTTCAGATTTTTCCACATCTTCTTGCTCATCTCTCAGTCCTGGAGGGGCTTCCATTTGGACTGGAGATCTGCCCAGGCCCTCCCCAGGGCATGAAGCGATGACGTGTGAACGGAAGCACTCACAGATATCCCCTCAAATCAATAGAGTTGAAAAACTCTCCAGCAGCACATACGCTTGTTGAAAATCCAGATCATTGAGATGGTAGTCACGAGGTCAGTTTGTCAGCATGAAGATCTGACTACTGAGCAGAGAAAAAACTTAAAAATGGGTCCCAGGGCTTCTTCATCTTCTTGTCTTCCTCAGTCATTGTTCCTTGCCCTTAATTTCAATGTTTTTAGATATTGAAAATCTTCCATTCCTTTTTACTTCCTTCTCATGTTTTTAAAAAGTAAAATTGTATTTATTTTTGAAAATTAAAAAATATGGCCAAGTGTGGTGGCTCACACCTGTAATCCCAGCACTTTGGGAGGCCGAGGCAGGTGGATCACGAGTTCAAGAGATCGAGACCAACCTGGTCAACATGGTGAAACCCTGCCTCTACTAAAAATACAAAACATTAGCTGGGCATGGTGGCGCGCGCCTGTAGTCCCAGCCACTCAGGAGGCTGAGGCAGGAGAATTGCCTGAACCCAGGAGGCGGAGGTTGCGGTGAGCTGAGATCGCGCCATTGCACTCCAGCCTGGGTAACAAGAGCGAAACTCCGTCTCAANAAAAAAAAAAAAAAAAAGAACAGAAAATTTAAAAATATGAAAGTACCAATATATATATATGTATATATGTGTGTGTATATATATGTATAAATTCACTGCCTAGAAATAGCAATTGTTGACTTAGTGGCATGTTTACTATTAATATTTTATTTTAAATAAGAAAAAAATGCTGAATACATAAAAATTACCCCGAATTCAATGACCCAAGAGTAGTAGTGTTAAGATTACATTGGATAGCTGGGCGCGGTGGCTCACGCTTGTAATCCCAGCACTTTGGGAGGCCAAGGCAGGTGGATCACGAGATCAAGAGATTGAGACCATCCTGGCCAACATGGTGAAAGCCTGTCTCTACTACAAATACAAAAATGAGCTGGGCGTGGTGGCACGCGCCTGTAGGCCCAGCTACTCAGGAGGCTGAGGCAGGAGAATCGCTTCAAACTGTGAGGTGGAGGTTGCGGTGGGCCGAGATCGCGACACTGCACTCCAGCCTGACGACAGAGCAAGATTCTGTCTCAAAAAAAAAAGATTACATTGGATAAACATTTTCAGATATCTTTCTGTATATACACACAACATACAGAGAGAGAGAGGGGAAGAGAGATAGAGAGAGAAAGAGAGAGAGAAAAAGAGAGAGAGAGAGAAATGCTTTCAGAAAACCAGGACCATATCTAGAATTTATTTTAATTAAAACAAAAACAAACTACATGCAGATTTCCCTTTATATAATGGAATAAAAAAAGACTTCGGGAATTATTGAACTTGTTTTTTCACTTTAAGATTTAATATTTTCTGGCCAGGCGCGGGGGCTCATGCTTGTTACCTCAGCACTTTGGGAGGCTGAGGCAGGTGGGTCATTTGAGGTCAGAAGTTCAAGACCAGCCTGGCCAACATGGTAAAACCTTATCTCTACTAAAAATACAAAAATTATCTGGGTGTGCTGGTGCACACCTAGGCAGAATTGCTTGAGCCTGGGAGGTGGAAGTCGCAGTGAGCTGAGATCACACCACTATGCTCCAGCCTGGGCGACAGAGCAAAACTCTGTTTCCAAAAAAAAAAAAAAAGTATTTAATATTTTCCAAATGCTATCTCTAATCTTCAGAAATAATTGTCAGAAACAAGGTTATGTGTGTTTTAGTATCATGTTATCAATTAGCTTTTTTCTCTGAAATTGGAGGATATTAGCACACTTCCATGTGCTCTCATCCCTTCTCTCACCTCCTAATGTTTATGTTATCATCGGTACAAAGCCCATGTTTATAATATTGAGATTCTGATCTTTGAAAATGCATTGTATTAATTTAATATGTGCAAATAAACATTATGCTCACTGCGGTCCTTTTACAACAGCTTCTCCAGACTAAGTTATGCATTTTGATTAATCTCATAATAGATTTAATTGTCAACTAGTTTTTCTCTAACAAGGGTACATAAATGCTGCATTTCTGAGGATTTTTTTTCTAGTTTGAGAATATCTACTAGTAGCTTTCATACAAGAACAACATTTGGCTTCTTGGAGATTATTTTCTTAGATTGCATTTTCTTTTCTTCAGAACTTTGATCTGTAGAGCAGATTTGTGTAACCCCCACAATCAAGATATTGATCTTGATACTGCATCACCATCAAAGATCCCCTTTGTGCGGGCTCTTTGTGGTCATACCCACCTTCCTCTTCCACCCCCATCCCTAACCCCCGACAGCCACTAGTCTATTCTCCATCTCTATAACTTTGTCATTTTGAGAATAAATTTCAAAAATTTATATAAGTGGAATCATACGGTATGTAAGCTTTCAGACTGACTTTTTTTTTTTTTCTTTTTATTCAGTATAATGTCTTTGAGAGCCAGTCAGGGCCTTTTTTGTTGTTTTTTAATTGTGCAGTAGGCATTCACTGGTTTTCCTTCTCCTTCTGATAGGAGCATCCTAATTTTCCTCTGGAGGATCCCTCTTCCTCCGTTCTCAGTCTACTAGCGAACATAACCCACAATCCATTCTCCTGGGGTGGTCACATGACCAAGACCTGTTCTTAATTTCCTCTCCAGGTGAGGGGGCGGAGGCAGCATTGGAGTTAGGTATTATATTCACTACTGTATACTCTGTTAAGTCTTCTAGTGGTGACCGTATAAAGAATGAGAGTGAAAATAATAAGATTCTGACAAGGAATTTGGAAAGCCTTCCCGAGAAGGTGATATTTAGATTGATTCTTGAAGGCTGAGTAATTTCTTCTAGCAGAGAAAGTGGAGAGGACAGTAAGTCATCATTACTGCCAGTGAATGAACAGATATCCACACCTGTATGTTAAAAGACAGATGGAAAAACATGAGGATTTTGTGTGCCGTGGTCTGAAAGTATCCTGCAAGTCAGAAAAATCCATAAATTAACCAGCTAGTGCTACTCGACTTAGAAAGATAATTATTTGGCTGGCACAGTGGCTCATGCCTATAATCCCAGCACTTTGGGAGGTGGGCGGATCACCTGAGGTCAGGAGTTCAAGACAGCCTGGCCAACATGGTAAAATCCTGTCTCTACTAAAAATACAAAAATTAGCCTGGAGCAGTGGCATACACTTGTAATCCCTGCTACTTGGGAAGCTGAGGCAGGAGAATTGTGAGATAACTGAGATTGTGCTGTTGCACTCCAGCCTGGGTGACAAGAGTGAAGCTCTGTTTCCAAAAAATTAAAAAGAAAAAGAAAAAGAATTATTTAGCTAAGAATACTCACTTTGATTAAAGGCTATTAACAAATGAAATTGTGTTTGAATTTGAAAAGTATGTTTGAATTTTACGAAATATACATATCGTATTAAGGAGTTTAAATTACTTTTAAAAACTCATTAAAACTTAGAGACTTATATAAACAAACTGAAGTATAAAGAGAAAGATAATTAGTGAATTTATCAACTCTTCTTTCTGACCTATTTGGTTTTTAGACGTATGTGGTCCACCATGTTTCTTTCCCTCTCTTAGACTCAGTATGTGAAAGGCTAGAAATTCTGCAGAAAGGGTTTACAACAGTCAGCTAGCAAAATAATAATAGGAATCTCTCAAAAACATTGAGTAACATTCTCCTCACTTGCAGAGCCTGTACTTTGAACTGTCCCACTCAATCTTCAACCTCATTCTTGTGTGTTTTCCTGTATTACAGAAACTAAACATCTGAAAACTATGCATTTCCTAGACTCTCTTTAAGCTAGAGACTGAAACGTAATTTGGTTTCACCAATCAGATCTGTTTGCCAAAGACATTAAATGTACAACTGAGTTAAGAAGAAGTAAGAGCTCTGCTGCTTTGGGTCTGTTCCCAGGAATTCCATCTAGAATCTGTTTCCTTAGCCATTCCATTCTATAGGCCATTCTGTACAGTGTAATAAATCCATTTCTACCTCGATCAACCAGAGTAGATTCTGTTCTCTGTAACTGAACTCTGACTAACGTAACTACCTTTGAACAAAGTTTCTTGATTTCATTTTTTTCAATGCAATAATATCACTTAAATATAAATTTATGTAGTAAAAATAGAATTGGGTACTAAGTGCTCAAAAAATAAAATGTATTACTTTTTGTTCAAAATGGAAATAGTTTTATAGCTTGTATTTTTGAAATGAACTTAGGCTTATAATAAAAATGTCAATAAAAGGAATAAGAAAGAAGGAAAAAGTTTATTTACAAACAGTTTACCTGAGATAATCTCCATTCTTTTTCCATGCCTGGACATGTATAATACACATATTTTTGAACATAAAATAAAAATATTGCACTGTAATTTGCTTTTCACCTGATATTATGAATATATCATATGTATATTTATAGCTTATCCCCTATATTGAATATGCAAGTTGTTTTAATTTTCAGCTGGTATGGACAAAGCCAAAATAAGCATTTTTATAAATATTCATTTTTTTTTCTACTTATTTTGTTAGTGTAAATTTATAGTAGCAGAATTTCTAAGTCCACTTTAAAGGTTTTTGGTATGTATTGCCAGATTGTCCTTGGCAAAGATTGCGTGTGTGTTCAAGGTCGCCAGCAGCTATGCTTGTGCCCCTTATATTGCATATCACCAACTCTGCATGTAAAATGGTTCTAATAATTTTGTTGGGGAAACCCAGTATCTTATTTTGTCTTGATGTTCTCTTCCTCTCCTCTTCCTTCTCATTAAAATAAGCAGACAAACTGCTATGATTTGAATGTTTGCCCCCTCCAAAACTCAGGTTAAAATTTAATTGCCTTTGAAACAGTATGAAGGTGGCTCAACCCTGTGGGTGGGATTGATGCCATCATTAAGGGAGGAGTTTGGCCCTCTCTCCCACCCTTTCACCTTCTACCATGGGATAACACAGCAAGAAGGCCCTCACCAAATTCTGGCTCTTTGAACTTAGATTTTCCAGTCTGCAAAACACTGAGCCAGTAAATTTCTGTTTATTATAAATTACCCAGTCTCAGGTATTCTATTACAACAACAAAAATGAACTAAGACACAAGCAAAATAAACAAAGCAAAACAACAAGAAAACAAAACAAAAAACCCTCCTCAAACTATTGTTTTAGATATATATATATATATATATATATATATATATATATATATACATATACAATCTTCTCCCTAAAGATTACTACTTGATTCTTTTGGTTTTTTTAGTTCAAGGTTATTATCCACACATGTCCCTTATCATGATGTTAAATGTAAATATGGGTATAAAGCTGCAGTTAGCCTTAAAAAAAGAACAAAACCATGTCCTTCACAGCAACATGGATGCAGCTGGAGACCATTATCCTAAGTCAACTAATGCAGAAATGATATACCACATGTCCTCACTTGTAAGTGGGAGCTAAACACTGGCTGCACGTGGGACACAAAGATGGAAACAATAGACACTGGGGTTTCCAAAAAAATTGGAGGAAAACTACCCCTTCGGTACTATGTTCACTATTTGGTTGATGAGATCAGTAGAACCCCAAACCTCAGCATCATACAATGTATCCAGGTAACAAGCACAAAAATTTCAAGCTGTAGTTATTTTTCAAGTGTTTTGAAATGTTTCTGAAGCTGAAACTGAGTCAGATGGTATGTTTCACGTGTGTTTTGACTATAATTTCGGTAGCATTAGCTATAGTGACACTCTTAGAAATAGAAAGGGCTAGCATCCCAGCCTTAAACACAGCTCATGGATGGCCGCCCCCTGGCAGTCTGTATATGGTCTGTTTCTGTGCTATAAATTATCAGAGCTTATTTGATTGCTACATCTGGATACACGAAGTCTCTCTTCAAACAACCACAGGGCTCATTGCTATTATTAATCTGTCTCTGTTGCCAGATTCATAGCTCCAGAGTAAGAAAATATTATCTGAGCAAATATTTAAGCAGAATTCTCTACACTGTTATGCTTCATTAAAGAAGAGTTTTCATTCAGTTTGTTCTGGAGTAAAGTGAAATGCTCCAAATAAATGTACTCTCCAGTTTTCCCCAGTGTTATTTTTTTCCACAGTAGGAAGACAAGGGCTTCTCAGGAAGAAAGGTTTTATGATGAGAAGTTCTCATTTCTTATCCATACCCCTCTATCAGGATTTGGTCTGTGGCAGTAAAACACTGACTAAAATGTAATATAACAGAATAGTTTGTATACACACTTACACAAAGTGTTAATTATGAGTGACATTATTCTACCAATTGCCAAAGCATATACTTTGGATTGGTCATACAACATTCAACTTCCACCTTACGTGCTTTCTTATGCTGCAGACATATTTGGCTATTTGGCTGGATTAGAAGGCATAAAAGTACAGTCTGTCTGTGCAGTATTCTATGGCAATATGGCACCAAGACTCCCATACTAAGTCATAGCGTCTTTCCTTCTATCTACCTTGGTTGTTCCTACTTACTCCTTTGTTGAATGTACGTGGTACATGTATGTGACACACACAGCACCAGGTATAAAAAGACTGGCTATTGAAATTACTGATATGAATAAGCTGTGTTGGTTTAATAAACTGGTGTGAATTAATACAAAAACTCTAGGAAGAAATGTTCCTAAAGTATTTAATCACTGATTTTTATTTTTTACTTTTATTTTAAGTTTGGAAGTACAAGTGCAGATTTGTTACATAGGTAAACATGTGTCACGGGGGTTTGTTGTGAAGATTGTTTCATCACCCAGGTATTAAGCCTAGTACCCATTATTTGTTTTTCTTGATCCTCTCCCTCCTCTCACCCTCCACCCTCCAAAAGGCCCCAGTGTGCGCTGTTCCCCTCTATGTATTCATGCCTTCTCATCATTTAGCTCCCACTTATAAGCGAGAATGTATGGTATTTGGTTTTCTGTTCCTGTGTTAGTTTGCTAATGATGATGGCCTCAGCTCCATCCATGTCACTACAAAGAACATGATCTCATACTTTTTTAAGGCTGCATAGTATTCCATGGTATATATGTTTTCTTCATCTAGACTATCACTGATGAGTATTTAGGCTGATTTCATGTCTTTGCTGTTGTGAATAGTGCTGCAATGAACATATGTGTGCATGGTATGTAATCGCTAACATTTTTAAGGGTATTGGATAACATGTCTTTCTGATTGTTTGACATTGGCATAGGTGATATTAGGACATTTTCATGTTTTTTCTTTCTTTTCCACAGACTTTTCAGAGGTGAATAATGTTTTTTCTTAAAAGTAGTTGTTTGAGGAGCAGTGTTTTTCAGCTGGTCTTGTTCATGTCAATAAATGCCTGTTGTTCATGTTATTGTTGGCAATAATCTGATCAGTGGAAGAAATGTCAATCAGCAAATAAAGAGTCCTGGAATGGTAAACCTTTCAACCTCTGATTTGGCCCCTCTCAGGTAAGGAAAATTTGGAGGACATAAACCAGATTATTTCTCTCTTAAGAACTTTCTCCTTACGTTTTAAAATCCGTGCTAACTGTAAAAATGACCGTTGATAGCCCCTCCCACCGAATTTTATATTATAGCTTTGTGGAATAAAGGCCGTGGAATTCTGTTCTAAGTCTCCAGAAAGGCTACATTATCAGTGTCTTCAGGCAGATGAATCAGTCCTATCATTTAGTAACTTCAATGAAAGTCGCAGCATGTTTTTGTCATGGATTTCTCAAGAATCTGTTGGAGGCAAGTCGTGTGTATTATTTTTCAACACACATATTAAAGGAAAGCTACAATTTATTATTTTGGATCAAAAAATTGTGCTTAGAACTACAGAAAAAAATATCAAACTTTTATCTTATATTTAAAAATAGACATTTTATTATATTAAGAAAAAAACATCTAGCTCTATCTTGTTATTTCTTTATCACAAAGAAGAGAGAAGTGAAATCCGTATTTAAAAGGCTGTGGAACATTGTGCATTTAAAGTACTCAGCAAGTTATTCCCTAAAGCACTCCATATGATATGTAAATCTTTTGATCTTTCACATAATACATGACTACTATAAAGAATAATGAGTACAAGCTTGGAAAATGTAATATTGACTGTCAATGTAGCACACTTAGCCACAATTATTATTTGCATGCCTTTGCAACATAACTAGAGGGGATACTTCTATGAATATGTTAAGAACATGCCAGTCTCTGCTAAAGAAGATTTAATTGTGTAAGACTTTTGCCCCTCTTTTCCCTACCTCTAGTTATTCTTTTTTCAAAAACCATTTTCTCAAGATAGAAAAAACTCTTTGGGAAAGGGTAGAATTGACTAGAATTTAAAAAGAGAGGCCCTGCTACTCCTTTGCCATTAATTACCATGGGATGAGTAAAATAACTTGGCTTTGCAAAGTATCACTCTATGATAGCCATCAGAAAGAATATTTAAATCATGGTAGGCTGTTCTTTATAAAAATCTTTTTTTAAAACTCAATTCGGCAATCTAAACACAATTTTGTTTGGAAGGTTTAGTTCAGAGAATAGTTGAATCAATGTTTTTGAACGTTTTAGAAATTACAAATACTGCTTGAATGTGTTCAGTAGCATTTATTTGAAATAAACAAGATATCATTTTTTATATGGCAGTGAAATTTTGATATTTGGTTATTTCACTTAGTTTTAGTCAAAAGAATGAGCTATTTTGTTGTGGCTGTTTGTGTTTATGATATGATGGGACTCAGTTAGTTAATCCAGTCCTAAGAGTGCAGAACTGCTAGCTAAGAATAAATGGCTCACTGGTAGAGGCAATGTAACACGTGATTTAAAGTAGTTGTACAAATGGGAAGAAAAATTGATTTCCACGATGTAATATGCGATCCCAAGAAATTAATATCTCAATCTGCACGGGGACATGAATACATAAAATTCTGCTAAGACATATAAAATTCTACTTGAATGTATGGCTATACTGAACCATTTAAAGTTCAGGTTTTAAGAGTGTATGAAGAGATTTTGATTCTAAAATTTGTATGGAAATGCAAAAAACCTAGAATATGTGATAAGATCTTGAACAGGTAGAACAAATTTGTAGGACTTCGTCGTCTGTTTTCATGACTTATTACAAAGCGACAGTGACCAAGACAGTATAGTATTGGCATTTGGACAGATAAATAGGCAATGGAACAGAAAAGAGGGCCTCACATTTATGGTCATTTGATTATTGATAAAGGCACCAAAGCAGTCCAATGGGAAAAAGAAAGTCTTCTCAACAAATGATGTTGAAATAACTGGATATTCATATGGGAGAAAAATAAGAACCTTGATTCTACATCACACCATACACAAAAATCGATTCAAGATAAAGAGTAAACCTGATTGTAAAAGTTAGAACTTTTAAAAATTTCAAGAATTATAGGATAATATTTTTGCAACCTGAGTGTAGGCAAAAGTTTCTTAGATAAACAGAATTTTTAGCTATGTAGCACTGTTACTTTCTTATTTAAGGACAAGTGACAATTTCCTTACTTTAGCCAACAAATGACAATGGAATGATTTAGTCTTAGAAAATCGTGCAAAAATCATTGCAAAAGTTGGCAGTATTCAAACAGTGTCTGAGACTGTCCTATGAACATAAAGATTGTAATTTCAAAAATGATGCAGCAAAATCCTTCCAGTGCTTGAAACATATCACCATTGAGCAATGATTCAATTCGAAGATGTTAACACTGAAAAGTAGCCAATTGGCAAAATAAAAACAAGAATTTCTTTTTCAGATTGGCAAAATCACAGTTAATAACAGTAAGGCCCTTTTTACTGACATATGTTTATTTCAATGGTGAGTGTAAATTGCAAGATGAGATATTGTTCGTAAAATCTTTAGAAACTAATAGTATTAGAGCATCTATTTTTGCTACTCTAAAAATGTGGTATGATGAAATATAAGTACTGTTGGAGAATTAGGTGTCTTGTGCTTCTGGTGGAGCAAATCCCATCATGGAAAACATAAAGGTTTATAGATAACCTAAAAAAAAGTGTGTCCTGAAGCTTTTGCAATAAACTGCATTGTGCATCACAGAGACATAAACTGGCTTCAAAAAATACTTATTAATTCAGCGTTTATCACTGTTTAATTATAGTAATGAAAACAATCAATAAAATGAAGTCACATAACAAATAGGATCATCTTCAGAAACTTGTTTTGATAAAGAACAGTATGTCAAGCTTCTACATACAGAAGTCGGATGGCTTTTTAAAGAAAACTAAGAAGATATGCAGACCTTTTTGATGTAATAATGCATTTAATAGAAAGCAAGGGAGGCAGATTTCGCAACGTCTCTCAGCATGGCTTGCATTACTCTGAAATTTAAAGAACTATCACTTCAAGAGAAATAATTATAGCAATAGACTGCAATGCATGTTAGTTGTTACTAAAAAACTAGAACTATCTGAAAACAATTTAACCAGATAATATTACGGTATGCAAAGTTAGCTGAAGTCAATGAATCACTCACTAAGAATAATCTTAAGAATTATTCAGATAATTTTTCTCTTTAAAGATGAACTGAAAATAGATTTTTAGATTTATTTTCTTTGGAAGTGAAGCCATGTATGTTAGATCCAGTTGGAAGCAATGCTTAGTTAACTGTGGAGAAAATTCAAATAAAACTCATTGAATCAAAATATAATGAGGAATGCAAATATAAATTTTAAAAAAGTGAAATAGCTGAGTGTGGGGATCAAAATAACTGAATTTCTTTTTTCAACAATGTGATCTGAAATGGCAGAAGTACTTCTTTGTTTTCTAACATCTTATATAGTTAAAAGTGGTTTTGGTTCAGTAAGTAATATATTAGCAAAGTAAAGAAACAGCATTGATATGTTCAAGCAGAGACAGTATTAAACTTACTAACATCACACTGAATACTGGATTTTTAGTTACACATCAGGCTTGGGTATCCCATTGATACATTCTTGGGTATTTTAGTTTCTTTTGTAAACTAGTTAATTTAAATGTTTTTTTCCTTCTATCAAGTAAAAGGTAGAAGTTAAATTTACTAAAAACAACTTTAAATTAATTCAATTTTTCCAATTTCTTAATTTTTCTTAGAAAAATCAGTTTTAAGTAACTTTTAAAATGTATTACATTGCTATTATTATATGTTAATAAATTGGTAACATTCATATATAGGTTATGAGTAAATATATAATATAAAAATTACTCCAAAAATAAAATTATAAGGTTAAATACCAATATTTATACATTTTTAAATTTTATTTTTAACAACACATAAATGTACAATATATCTGTTATTAAGATTTCTTGGAGTGAAGTAAATAGAAAAAAAGGGTCTGAAAAGACTCCCTGGAAGGCCAATAATGTAAAAAAGATAGAGAAACATCATACTAAGGTGTTATAAAAGTGTTTTGAAAAATATTTGTTCAAAGTCAAACCATTACAAAACAGAAAGTAATTGAGGTCAATGTTTACTATATTGCTGTCTCACCCCCAAAACAACAGTTAGGTAATTGTCTCTATCTAAATGGAACTTATTGTTAATTCCCGTAAGGGCCTGAATTATGATTAATATATTAAATATTCAGATTATTCCAATGGGATCCTATTCATAAACACTTATTTTAAAACCCTTATCCTTTATTTTAAAAAATTTCACATTGGTTGGGTGTGGTGGCTTATGCCTGTAATCCTTGAACTTTGGGAAGCGGGCAGATGACCTGAGGTCAGGAGTTTGAGACCAGCCTGGCCAACATAGCAAAAACCCATTTCCACTAAAAATACAAAAATTATCCTGGAATGGTAGTGCACACCTGTAACCCCAGCTACTCAGGAGGCTGAGGCAGGAGAATCACTTGAACTCAGGAGGCAGAGGTTGCAGTGAGCCAAGATTGTGCCACTGCACTTCAG
>NW_016107385.1:6809083-6829907 GCF_001604975.1 Cebus imitator
ATTTTCCACCACTGATTAATTTCATATAAATGATTTGTTCATAAAAAATAAATTATGTATGTTTCCCTTACAACAAATTATACCTTTTGAAACCTGTTTTCACTCTATGTTTTATATACTGACTGATTTATTTTTTAGTAACTTATTGTAACAGGCTACAATTTCCACACTTCTATTTTTTTCATCTTTTTTATGGCTGCATGGTATTCCATGGTGTATCTGTGCCACCTTTTCTTTATCCAGTCTATCATTGATGGACATTTGGGCTCATTCCAAGTTTTTGCTATTGTGAACAGTGCTGCAGTAAACATACATGTGGATGTGTCTTTACAGCCGAATGATTTATAATCCTTTGGGTATATACCCAGCAATGGGACTGCAGGGTCAAATGGGATTTCTTGTTCTAGATCCTTGAGGAATTGCCACAGTGTCTTCTATAATGGTTGAACTAATTTACACTTCCATCAACTAGCCAGTTTTCTCAACACCATTTATTAAATAGGAAATCTTTTCCCCATTGTTTGTTTTTGTCAGGTTTGCCAAAGATCAGATGGTTGTAGATGTGTGGTGTTATTTCTGATGCCTCTGTTCTGTTCCATTGGTTATTAATTGTTTGGAATAGTTTCAGAAGGAATGGTATCAGCTCCTCTTTATACTTCTCATAGAATTCAGCTATGAATCCATCTGCTCCTGAGCCTTTTTTTTTTTTGATTGGTAGGCTATTAACTATTGCCTCAATATCAGAACTTGTTATTGGTCTGTTCAGGGATTTGACTTCTTTCTAGTTTCATCTTGGGAGAATATATGTGTCCAGAAATTTATCCATTTCTTCTAGATTTTCTAGTTTATTTGCATAGAGGTGTTTAAGTATTCTCTGATGGTAGTTTGTATTTCTGTGGGATCAGTGGTGACATCCCCTTTATCACTTCTTATTCTGTCTATTTGATTCTTCTCTTTTCTTCTTTGTTAACCTGGCTAGTGATCTATCTATTTGGTAATCTTTTCAAAAAAAGCCAGTTCCTGGATTCTTCAATTTTTTTTGAAGGTTTTTTTTTCTCTGTCTTCTTCAGTTCTGTCCTGATCTTAGTTATTTCTTGTCTTTTGCAAGCTTTTGAATTTGTTTGCTCTTACTTCTATAGTTTTTAATTGTGATGTTATGGTGTCGATTTTAGATCATTCCTTCTTTCTCCTGTGGGCATTTAGTGCTATAAATTTCCCTCTAAACACTGATTTAGCTGTGTCCAAGAGATTCAGGTATGTTATATCTTTCTTCTCATTGGTTTCAAAGAACTTATTTATTTCTGCCTTAATTTTGTTATTTACCCAGTAGTAAATCAGGAGCAGGTAATTTTGAGTGAGTTTTTAAATCCTGAGTTCTAATTTGATTGCACTGTGGTATGAGAAACTGTTATGATTTCCATTCTTTTGCATTTGCTGAGGAGTGTTTTACTTCCAATTATGTGGTTAATTTTAGAATAAGTGGTGCTGAGAAGAATGTATATTCTATTCATTTGAGGTAGAGAGTTCCATAAATGTCTATAAGTCCACTTGACCCAGAGCTGGGTTCAAGTGCTGAATATCCTTGTTAATTTTCTATCTTGTTGATCTAATATTGACAGTGGGGTGTTAAAGTCTCTGCTATTATTGTGCTGGAGTCTAAGTCTCTTTGTAGGTCTCTAAGAACTTGCTTTATAAATCTAGGTGCTGTATTGGGTGCATATATATTTGGAATACTTAGCCCTTTTGTTGCATTGATCCCTTTACCATTATGTAATGCCTTTCTTTGTCTTTTTTGATCTTTGTTGGTTTCAAGTTTGTTTTATCAGAGACTAGGATTGCAATCCCTGCTTTTTTTTTTCTTTTTATTTGCTTGGTAAATCTTCTCCCACCCCTTTATTTTGAGCCTATGTGTTTCTTTGTATGTGAGATGGGTCTCCTGAATACAACACACTGATGGGTCTTGACTCTATCCAGCTTGCCAGCCTGTGTCTTTTAATTGGGACATTTAACCCATTTACATTTAAGGTTAATATTGTTATGTGTGAATATGATCCTGTCATTATGATGCTAGCTGTTAGTTGATGCAGTTTCTTCATGGTGTCAATGGTCTTTACAATTTGGTATGTTTTTGCAGTGGCTAGTACCGGTTTTTCCTTTCCATATTTAGTGCTTCCTTCAGGAGATCTTGCAAGGCAGACCTGGAGGTGACAAAATCTCTCAGCATTTGCTTGTCTATAAAGATTTTATTTCTCCTTCACTTATGAAGCTTAGTTTGGTTGGATAAGTAATTCTGGATTGAAAATTCTTTTCTTTAAGAATGTTGAATATTGGTCCCCTCTCTCTTCTGGCTTATAGCATTTCTGCAGACAGATCCACTGTTAGTCTGATGGGCTTCCTTTGTGGATAACCTGACCTTTCTCTCTGGCTTTCCTTAACATTTTTTCTTTTATTTCAACCTTGGTGAAACTGACAATTATGTGTCTTGGGGTTGCTCTTCTTGAGGAGTATCTTTGTGGTGTTCTCTGCATTTCCTGAATTTGAATGTTGGCCTGTCTTGCTAGGTTGGGGAAGTTCTCCTGGATAATATCCTGAAGAGTGTTTCCCAACTTGGTTCATTCTCCCTGTCACTTTCAGGTACACCAGTCAAATGTAGGTTTGGTCTTTTCACATTGTTCCATATGTTTTGGAGGATTTGTTTGTTCCTTTTCATTTTTTTTCTCTAATCTTGACTTATGCTCTATTTCATTAAGTTCATCTTCAATTTCTGATATCCTTTCTTCCGCATGATTGGTTTGGCTATTGACACTTGTGTATGCTTCATGAAGTTCTCATGCTGTGTTTTTCAGCTCCATCATTTATGTTCTTTCCTAAACTGGTTATTCTAGTTAACAATTCCTCTAACCTTTTTTCAAAGTTCTTAGCTTCCTTGCATTGGGTTAGAATATGCTGTTTTATTTTGGAGGAGTTTGTTATTATCCACCTTCTGAAGCCTACTTCTATCAATTTGTCAAACTCATTCTCCATCCAGTTTTGTTCCCTTGCTGGTGAGAAGTTGTGATCCTTTGGAGGAGAAGAGGCATTCTGTTTTTTGGGATTTTCAGTCTTTTGTGCTGGTTTTTCCTCATCTTCGTGGATTCATCTACCTTTGGTCTTTGATGTTGGTGACCTTCGGATGGGGCTTTTGTGTGGATGTCCTTTTTGTTGATGTTGATGCTATTGCTTTCTGTTTGTTAGTTTTTGTTCTAACAGTCAGGCCCCTCTGCTGCAGGTCTATTGGAGTTTGCTGGAGGTCCACTCCAGACCCTGTTTGCCTGGGTATTACCAGCAGAAGCTGCAGAACAGCAAAGATTTCTGCCTGTTCCTTCCTTTGGAAGTTTCATCCCAGAGGGGCACCCACCAGATGTCAGCCAGAGCACTCCTGTATGAGGTGCCTGTTGAACCCTGCTGCGAGGTATCTCCCAGTCAAGAGGCACGGGGGTCAGGGACCCATTCGAGGAGGCAATCTGTCCCTTAGCAGAGCTTGAGCTCTATGCTGGGAGATCCACTGCTCTCTTCAGAGCCAGCAGGCAGGAACGTTCAAGTCTGCTGAAGCTGCGCCCACAGCTGCCCCTTCCATCGGGTGCTCTGTCCAAGGGAGATGGGAGTTTTATCTATAAGCCCCTGACTAGGGCTGCTGGCTTTCTTTCAGAGATGCCCTGCCCAGAGAGGAGGAATCTAGAGAGTTAGTATGGCTATAGTGGCTTTTTTGAACTGTGGTGTGGTCTGCCCAGTCTAAACGTCCTGGTGGCTTTGTTTACACTGTGAGGGGAAACTGCCTACTCAAGCCTCAGTAATGGCGGATGCCCCTCTCCCCACCAAGCTGTAGTGTCCCAGGTCAACTTCTGACTGTTGTGCTGGCAGCAAGAATTTCAAGCTAGTGGATCTTAGCTTGCTGGGCTCTGTAGGAAGGGGTCCACTTAGCTAGACCACTTGACTCCTTGGCTTCAGCCTTCTTTTCAGGGGAGTAAACAGTTCTGTCTCACTGGCATTCCAGGCGCCACTGGGGTACAAGAAAAACTCCTGCTGCTAGCTCAGTATCTGGCCAAACAGCCACTGGCCAAAGAGTTTTGTGCTTTAAACCCAGGGTCCTGGTAGTGTAGGCACCTGAGAGAATCTCCTGGTCTGTGGGTTGCGAAGATCCTGGAAAAAGCATAGTATCTGGGCCGGAGTGTGCCATCCCTCCAAGCACAGTCCGTCATGGCTTCCTTTGGTTATAGGGGAGGGAGTTCCTGGCCCCTTGCATTTTCTGGGTGAGATGACACCCCACCTTGTTTCACCTTACCCTCTGTGGGCTGCACCCACTGTCTTACCAGTCCCAATGAGATGAGCTGGGTACCTCAGTTGGAAATGCAGAAATCACCTGCCTTCTGCGTTGATCTCACTGGGAGCTGCAGACCAGAGCTGTTCCTATTCTGCCATCTTGCCGGCCACCTCACAAAACTTTTTATATTATGGTTTTTAAAGCCAGAAAGTGTAGACAAAAGGCAAGACCGTATACATGTTTTCTCATTCCTAAGTGTTTTATAATTTCTCTTCTATTTGATGATAAATTAGATAAGAGTGTCTGTGAGGGAGGATAACAGACATGTTATCCTTATGTTATTCTTCTCAAAAGGCCGGTTCATTCAATTCTACCTTCTAAACTACCCTTAAAGAGATTTTTAAAAATAGCAAGATTAGCAAACTTCCCCCTTCATTCTCTTAAAGTCAGGACTTTTGTAACTATTAATTTTGATCAATACTTTACTGTATACTATAATGCCATCAGATTTCCTGTCAGCACCATTTTCTTTTGTGGTCACTGGGTAAAGTGGTCACTGGGTGAACTTTTTTTGTAACTTTTATGTTAGATTCAGGAGTACACCTACAGATTTTTTATACAGGTAAACTCATGTCACAGGGGTTTGTTGTACAGATTATTTAAGCACCCAGGTACTAAGCATAGTGCCCAATAGTTATTTTTCTGATCCTCTCCCTCTTCCCACCTTCTATCCTCAAGCAGGCCCTAGTGTCTGTTGTTCCCTTTCTTGTGTCATGTGTTCTCTTCATTTAGCCCCCACTTATAAGTGAAACCATGCCGTATTTGGTTTCTGTTCCTGCGTTAGTTTGCTAAGGATAATGGTTTCTAGCTCCAACCGCGTTCCTGCAAAGGACGTGATCTTGCTCTCTTTTAATGGCTGCATAGTATTCCATGGTGTGTATATACTACATTTTCTTTATCCAATCTGCCATTGATGGGCGTTTAGGTTGATTTCATGTCTTTGCTGTTGTAAATAGTGTTGCAATTAACATACATGTGCATGTATTTTATGGTAGAATGATTTATATTCCTTTAGGTACATGCCAAGTAATGTGATTACTGGGTGGAATGGTAGTTCTGTTTTTAGCTCTGTGAGGAATCACTACTGCTTTCTACAATAGTTGAACCAATTTATACTCCCACAAACAGAGTATAAGCATTTCCTTTGGCAAACTTTGCTGAGTCACTGAAAACCTAGAAGCCTAAAGAGCAATATGAATCTCTAAGCAAACTTTGTTATGTTTCAATCATCGAAAACATTCAGATGCTGCTGCTGACCCAAGGCCTTAATATTAACTTGAGACACATCTAGCAAATAACTAAAAACACATGTAGAGAAACTTTGTGCAAGAATGTTGACACTAACGGTTCTTCCTCAATCTAGCTTTAGTCCTCATCTGAGAAAAAAAAAACAGTTCATTTATAAAATTTGACCTTTGTTCAACACAACAAACTTATTTTGATTCATCTCAGAGTTGTATTCTGAAAATTTTTCTAAATAGAAATTAGGAAGAAAAGATTCAGAGTCATGAAGTCATCTTTTGAGGAACTTCCTGGACCATGTATTTGAAACAGTATCTCCCAACTCTTTCAGCTGTTCTACCCTTGAAACTGGGAGCCATAGAAAAATGTAAATAGTAATCTTTAAGGCCCAGGTCACATGTCCGGGGTTTAGCTTCTAGATTCGCTTGCCACAGTGATGGAATTTCTTCTTTTTAAAATATCCAGTTGCAAGACCCTGAGGCCAGATCTCATAAAGGAGGACACCTGAGGTCAGCAGTATTTACCAGTCCTCTGTGTTTGTCTTGTATATTTCTATTACAAAGGTCCATTTTTGTGTGTTTTTGTACCTATGCACTTTTCTGACCCCCAAATCTGAAAGAGAGACTATTTAGAGCATATTTATATCAAATCACTTGAATGTTTGGAAAAATAAAAATGTATCTATTGCTACAAACTCTGGGCATGAGAAAACATTCATTCTGGTTTGTTCTGCTAATTTTAAAATGTCTTGCTATCGCAGCAAATGTCACGTTGTAGATTCTTTATAGTATTAGTAAGATGCAGAACACTTTCAAGAAGAAATACAAACAAATCGTTTGCATGTTTATATATCACAGTGTTTTCAGGACTCAGCTTCCTTTGGAGAAGACTTTTTTTTATTTTGTTTTGAATCAACTCATAATTACACCAACAAACACTACTTTCACTGCAGCAACCAGATGGATATCCAGATGCACCCACTGGAAAATTAAAAAAAAAAAAAAAACAGCAACATCAAAATTTCTCTGTGTTTTTGTTTGTTGGTTTGAAAAAAGACAAGGTGTTGGAAAGTTGAGAATAGAAAGTGTAAATTAGGTCACATCAAGGTTTGGAAGGAAGATATTCTGGCTGAGTCTATGTTTTGCTGTACAAACAGAAAAATTAAGAAAAAATGATATTCCAGCTTGGAACTGGTTATACTTTGATCTCATCTTTTCTGACATATTTGAAAAGTTCAGCTGATCTGACAACTGTATTGGGTAAAAGCTAAGTTGCTTTAACAAAGAAATCTTAAACACAGTAGCTTAAAAAAGAGTGTTCTGGAGAGAGTATTCCAGGGTGCTAAGATAGTTTCTATTCCATAAGGTCATTCAGGCACCCATGTTGTTGTTCTGCTATCCCTTAGGGTCCTTGTCTGCACAATCAAAGCTGGCTCGTGGCTATGCACATGTTTCAGCTTATAGGAATGGGAGAGGCATACTGGGGCAAGTGGCTTGCCTTTAAAGTTGGAAATCTCAGACATTGCACACCTCTTATTGGCCTGAACTTAGTCACGAAGCCACGCCCGCATGCAAGGGAGGCTGACAGTATAGTCTCTAGCTGGGCACCTACCTGCTTGGTTTAAACTTTAGCTCTGTAGAAGAATGGGAGAACAGAATTTTGTGGACAGCCAACAATTTTTTAGTCTTTGTGGGATACTCTGATACAAATACAATATTGCTGAGCTTGAACTCATGGCTTAAGCAATGTTAAACTATACTAATCGTCATATTGCAGAATAAGGGAAATAGAATACAATCTATTCCAAATGAAACTTCTTTAGAAATACAGTAATACAGAAAGATAGTAAAAGACCTAGAGCTTAAATAAACACGTTTGTATAGAAGGTGATGTGTTGCAAGACAAATGAAAGTCAGTTGCTTTACCATGCCTCTATCCAAATGAAAATAAGGTCACCCTTGGTTCTGAGAAGTTTGTATAGGAAAGGGAAAGAATTCTAATTAGGATTAAGAACATTATCTCTCTTCAAATGTCTGCAAGCATACAATATTGGTTCTGTCTATGGCTATACCTATAATTTTGCAATATGACTTTTTTAACAGGAGGAGACAATTTGGTAAACTGATAACTAATTTAGATAATGCTAATTGTATTGGGTAGAAGATGATTAGGAAACTTATAAAAGAAGCCTCAAGTGTGCTCCGCATGGGATAGTATTGAAAACATGAATATTGTGTAAAGCTGTTATCCCTTCCCCAAAAGAGAGATGATTCTTGGACGTGCTTGTATTATTCAAGATCAGAAGAAAAGGAGCTGGGGCAGGGGTGGAGGACATAGTGGTTATACTGATTGGGGATACTTTGGAACCTCTCTTTAATTCCCTTCTGTGAACGGTGCATGCGTGCTCATACACACATGTGACCTAATGTGTAACATCATCATCTGGCTTTATATCAAAACCCATACTCTGCATGTGAATTACCAGTATAAATTTACTTCCTTCTTAGTGAAATACAGACAGGCTTGCGTACTAAGTAAACCCTCTTGATTTTAGCTGTGCCTACAGTTTGCTGCCTTAGAATATCGTGGGACTCATATACCCCTTGTTGTGGAAGGGTTACTATTATCAGTCAGGTTTTGGAGGTTTAGTCCAATATTTGTTTCCCATTAGGTAAGCATAATGTACATGATGGTTAATTTTACATGTCAACTTGACTGGATTAAGAGATACCTAGGTAGCTGGTGCTATGGCTTGAGTGTCACTGCCAAAATTCATGTTGAAATTTAGTTGCCACTGTGACAGTATTGGGAGGTGGGTTTTGTGTGTGTGTGTGTGTGTTTTTTTTTTAACTTTTATTTTAGTTCAGAGATACATGTGCAGCCTTGTTATATAGGTAAACTTGTATCATGGGGATTTGTTGTACAGCTTATTTCATCACCCACATATTAAGCATAGTACCCATTAGTTGTTTTTCTTGATCCATTCTCTCTCCCAACCCTCCCCTCTCCAGTATGCCCCAGTCTCTGTTGTCTGTTCTTTCCCTCTGTGTGTCCATGTGTTCTGATCATTTGCCTCCCACTTGTGAGAACATGCAGTAATTGGTTTTCTGTTCCTGCATTACTTTGCTAAGAATAATGGCCTCCAGCTCCATCCACATCCTGGCAAAGGATGTGATCTCATTCTTTTTTTATGGCTGCATAGTATTCCATGGTATATATGTACCACATTTCTTTATCCAGTCTGTCACTGATAGGTATTTAGGTTGATTTCACATCTTTCCTATTGTGAGTTGTGTTTCAGTTGACATACACGTGCATGTGTCTTTATAACAGAACAATTTATATTCCTTTGGGTATATATTCAATGATGGGATTGCTGGGTTGAATGGTGTTTCTGTCTCTAGGTCTTTAAATCATCACACTGTTTTCCACAATGGTTGAACTAATTTACACTCAGAGATGGAGTTTTTAAGGAGTGATTAGGTCGTGGGGGCGCCACCCTCGTGAATGGATCAATGCCTTTATTGTGGGAGTGGGTTAGTTATCATGGGAGTGGCTTTGTTACAAAAGTGTGTTCTTTCACATGTGTGTCCTCTTTACCCTTCCACCCTTCTACCATGTTTTGATGCAGCAAAAAGGCCTTCACCAAATGCCAAACAGATGTCACTGCCATGCTCTTGGACTTTTCAGCCTCCAGAACTAAACTTATTTTATTTATACATTATTCAGTCTGTGGTATTCTATTATAGCAACAGAAAATTGGCTAAGACTGCTGGTATAGCATTGTGTTTATATATGTGTGTGTGTGCGCGCGCGCACGTGCAGCTATTTCTGGAGGAGACTGGGGTATGAATTGGTGGACCGAGTGGGAAAGACCTGCCCTTAATGTGGGTGCCACCATCCAATCAGCTGAGGACCTGGATAAAACAAAAAGGCAGAGGAAAGATAAATTCTCTCTCTCCTGGAACTGGGATACCTTTTGTCTCCTGACCTTTGATGTAAGAACTCCAGATGGTATTCCTGCCACACCACGACAGGAAGGGTAGCAGACAAGCTTTTGTGTTGATCTCCATTCAACAGGCTCTGAAAAGAGTTGTCCATGCTCACTCTGTCTAGTTTCCTTTTTTAAGAGAATTGCACCAGAGGCCACCAGGGTTTCAAGGCCTTTGGCTGCTCAGACAGAGTTACACCACTGGCTTTCCTAAATCTGAGGCCTTTGGACTTGGCCTGAGCCACACTATTGGCCTCCCTGGCTCTCCAGCTTGCAGATGAAGTCCCCTGTTGAGGGGACTTCTTAGCCACTGCAGTCACATGAGCCCACTCCCCTAATAAATGCCCTCCCATGTATCTATTTATCTAAATATTCTATTGATTTTGTCTCTGACTAATGCAGTGTGCTAATCTCCAGAAGTATGGTATGCTATACACAATCTGTCTGGTATTATTTGGGGTAATGATATTTTCTTCATGTCATGTTATAGTCAACAGTGAAGACATGGTAACTGTCCCATGAGCACTCAATCAAGCAAAAGATAAGTCATTTCACTTCTAAAATTCAAATCAAACAATCCCTCTGAACTAGTTATTTTATGTTCCTCCCCTCCTCACATGCTGATCATTTTCTACTCTTTTCTCCCTTGCTTTGTGCCATGGGAGGTCATATCTCCCAAGCTCCCTTGCTCACGGACTTCTGGTTAGACTTGGGTAATCTTTGGAGCTCAGAGGATGAGAGTAGTAGTTTGGGGTAGTTCTTCCTGGCTCTCTCCTTCTTTCTATGCTCTATCTCAGGCTATGGCTGGTTCTGTCTATGACCACAGCTCCTACTGGGTGTCCCTTTTCTGCCGTTTCATCTCATTGTGTTTTCGTAACATTATTTCTTCTCTTTGTCCCTTCAGTTTTGAGGTGGGAACAGCTTTCCACTGTCACAAGTGTCTGAGTACCTCACAATCCGTTTTTAATCCTGTAAACCGGCCCACACCTCTATAAGTAATACTCTTCTTAAGGTTTCTTTATTTGAACCACTTGGGGTGAATTTTATGCCACACCATGACAGGGAAGGTAGCATTTGTGTTGATGTCCATTCAACAGATTCTGGAAAGAGTTATCCATACTCACTCTGTCTAATTTTCTTTTTTTGTTTCTCTCTTGAACTCACTCCAACAAGTCACTGGCCCATCACTTCACTGAATCTGCCCTTGTCAAAGTCACCAAATACATTGATTAGTAAAATCCAGTGGTCATTTCTCACTTGATCTCTTACTTGATCTTTCAGCTGCACTGGACACAGTTAACCACTCCGTCCTCCTTGAAATCTTCTCTTCACTTGGCTTTCTGGACCTCACACTCTAGTGACTTTTCCATCACCTCATTAGCCAGTCTTCTCAATATCCTTTGCTGGATTCTGCTTGTGGCAGAGCTTGGAAACCCATTTAACAAGACTGCTTTCTACTTTTTTTTATGGACACTTACTTAGGCTGCATTTCTGAATCTCCCTTGCAGTTTAGAGAGGCCATAGAGGTACCACCTTCAGATATGGCCCCTAAAATCTAAAATCTTCCATGCTCTTTTTGTCTCTCCTCACACAATGCAAATGTTTACGGAAACCTTGAAAACCATGGATTGAGGATGGAGGAGTCGCAAAATGGAAAGAGAGTCACCTACCAATCTGGAACACCCATTTTGAACTTTACGTGACATTTGCATCACTATCCTTTTTTGTTTTGTTTGTTACAGCAGGCAGTATTCCCACACTCATCCACTCCTTAGCTCTCTGCCCCCTTAATGCTGAGTGCCTAGGGCTCAGTCCTTGAGTCTCTTCTCTTTCTGTGCGCTTTCCTTTGTGACCACACCCAGTCTCATGGCTTTAAATACCATCAATATTTTTGTCAGCCTCACCCTTCCAGTTGCTCAGGCTAAAAACGGTGTTTGAATCTCATATATGATCTGCTGATAAATCCCCTTGGCTCTGACTTCTGACTACATTCAACATCTTTCCCCTTCTTACCGTCTCCACGGTGATCACACTGGATATCTGCACTTGGAACACTGAAATAGCCTTTTACTGGACTCCCAGCTTCTGTCCTTGGCTTTCCAGTCTGTCCTTAACATAGTCACCAAAATGACTTATGGTGAAATCAGATCACCTTAATCCTTCCTCAGAAAGTTTATAGTTTTGTCTCCTACTCTGAAAAAGCGCAGGAGCCCTTTGCAAGCAGCTGTTGTTAGTTAGGTGTTTGACCTCATTTTCTACCACTGTCCACTTCAATGCTCCTGCCACGCCAGTCTCTCGCTGCTCCTCCTTTCGCATTCTGCATGGCATTTCTTCTTCCGATTTTCTCCCCCGCCAATGGTCCCTGAGATCTGACCTGGGTCCCTGAACTTCTCGACTCAACTCGGTTCAAATCTTGCCTCATCAGCAAGGTTTCCCTGACCACCCACTTAAATTGCAACCCCTTAGCACACATTCAAGAGCAGGGCTTGGTACACACAGGGGTGTTTGAGAAATATTTGTGAAATGAATGAATGAATGAAGGAAGGAGTGAATGTGTTTTCTCCACCTCTTTTTAAGCCAGACAGAAAAATCCAAGTTTTAAAGTTCTCCTTAAAGTGCAGAACACAAAATTAATTAATTAGTTAATTAAATAAATAAAATAAATTCTGGGAAAGACAAAATAATAATAAAATGCAGAACACACGTCACTACTCCATATGAGAAGCAACAGGGAGGAGATGGGCATGACCTCAGAGCGCAGCCGCCACCATAGCCTCCTCAGCAAGCCCCAAAGAGAGAGTTGGCTCTGAAGGTGCTGCAGAAATGGGGGAAGGGGGAGTTCAGCAGGGGCCATGCTCCATGCTCACACAGTGGGTCAGTCACAACACTCCAGTGCTCTTTAACTGCCTCAACAACAGGAAGCGCCTGGACTTCTGGGTCTTCCACAGACACTGCAACATGGTGCTGAAGGATGTGAAAAAGATGAGGTCCTAAGTCCCCAAGAACGGGAAGGCAAGGAAAACTCCAAGCCAGTCAACAATGACCTCTACATCTCCAAAGGGTTCCTGGGCGGGGACTCAGTCATCGTGGTCCTGCGGAAAGAACCTGCTCATCTCTAGCAAGTGGGCACCTTCTCCTCGCAGTCAGAACTCACTCTCCTGGCCTGCAAAGACCTGGCTTTTATGATGGAAATAATAAAGTCCTGTGTTTTTGGTTAAAAAAAAAAAAAAAAAAAGCAGACAGTACATTAAAGGAAGGAAGGGGGGAAAAGGAAAGGAAGGAAGAAAGGAAGGACGGAGGGAAGGAGGAAGAAAAGAAAGATGAAAGAAGGAAGAAAGGAAGATAGGAAGGAAGGGAAGAAAAGGAAGACTGATGATGGCTTCTCACTGTGACAGAAAATACTCTGCACCATTACCAAAAAACATTTTCACAGCCCTTAAAATGGAACCCATCCCAATAATCCTGCTGACAGAGCCCTTTGGAGATTGAGGTCCTCTGACCGGCATTCCAAGAACTGTGACAAGCAGGCATTGGAAGCTAGTGTTGGCAGATTTAACACAGCAGTATATTAACCAAGTGTGTCTTTATTTTATGAAATAACAATGGTCATAACTTTACTGCTTTTAAAAATGTATTTAAATTTTTCTATGTAAAAATAGTATATGCTCAATATACATAAATTGGAAAATGTACAAAAAGAATAAAAGAAAAAAGAGTGAGAAAGGAAGAAATGATAGAAAGGAAAGATGGAAGGAATATTCATTACCACAAAGACATAAACAATTAACATACCACTGCATGACCTACAATCCTTTTCCCCCCCTTACATTGAAAAAACATCCTCTTTCAATGGCCTTCATAAGTTGAACCACATCAAATCCTGAACCAGAGCTGCTCTTGTTTCTTGCTGCATACACTTGGCAATCAGTTCAATCATCATAATTATCCTGTCATCAGCAGCATTTAAAGACAGATGGGGCCATTCAGACATTATAAACAGCCCAATGTGCAGATTTCAGTTACCTGTTTTCTCCATGTGAAATAACCATTCGAGTTATGTGGCAGTAATGAAACATTGCTTACTGAACAACCATGAGAGATTAAAAATGGTTTTGGCCTTGCCGGTGAGTAATGATGTCCAATGATGTAGAGGGGTAATTATTGTGAAGACTTAATTCCTGTGTCATCAGGTATTTATAGATATACTAAGCATTCTACTGATTAAACAGCATTCAAGGTGACTAAACATTAACTGTGATTGACAGTTTACAGCTCAGACAGACTAAAAAGATTAAATAACATTAGAAAGTGGCAGGTGCCTTCTTTCCCCTCAGGGCATTTTGCCCTGTGAGGAAAACGATTGCGACTTCTAATAATATTGCTAACAAGTAAGTTCTGAACTGTTTGCTTGCAGCAGTCATATTCCAGTAAGGAATGCAAATCCTGTTATGCATCTTTTTCATCTTGGTGAGGTTGCAATGGCTATAAAAGTTAGATAGAAGGTAAAGGAAAGCATAACTTCCCTTAAGACTAAAAATACCCTGAAACGTGTCCAACTTCTAGGGGCGGATAACATTTCAAAGCTGTTAGCCAAGATCAATTTGTTTTATATCTGATACATTCTCTTTTAGAAATAGAGCCAAGATTATCCCAAATTCAGTTATTCATAATTTCAGGTAACCAACATAGCTTCTCTATAAAATATCCCCTGTAGCTGAGCCTTAAGTTATTTTACATGATTCCTAATTACATACCTAGCCATGGCTTACCGCAGCCTCTATCTTTTTCTTTTTCTAGAAGGTTCGGAGATTTTTTTTTTGTTTTTACCATCTCCTCTTTGAGCTAGATGCTACTGCTTCCTACAAAACCATAATCATGAAAACTTACATGCTTGTGGTTCTTTGAACTTTATGAAATATTTCTTCTTTTTTCTTTTACCTTATGGCAATGGTAGTACCTAGGCATAGGGTTATCGTGAATGCAGAGGAAAGAATGCACGCAAAGTGTTTAGCAAAGTGCTGGCCCCATATCATATGCCAAACATTGTAAGCCATTCTAATGAATTAATTTGCAGTATTTCATCTTTACTATAGCCTCATAAATTGGATAAGGTAAGCAGTGTTGTTTTTGTTTAATGGATGAAGAATCTAAGGCACAAAGGCTAAGTGGTTTCCTGAAGTAAAAAGACTTTTGAAGACCTGAGTCAAAATTAGAATCCAAATCTGCAGTTTCCAATCTCAGTGTGTTCCCGAGAGTCTAATCAGAGTTCCCCAACCTTTCGGACACCAGGAACTGGTTTCATGGAAGACATTTTTCCCATGGACCTGAGGAGGCAGGGATGGTTTGGGGATGATTCAAGTATGTTACATTTATTGTGCATCTTATTTCTTTTCTTTTTCTTTTTTTTTGTTTTGAGATGGAGTCTCACTTTGTTGCCCAGGCTGAAGTGTGCAGTGGCACAATCTCAGCTCTCTGCAACCTCCGCCTCCCAGGTTCAAGCAATTCTCCTGCCTCAGCCTCCTGAGTAGCTGGGATTACAGGTGTGCACCCCATGCCCAGCTCATTTTTTTTTTAAGTAGGGTTGGGGTTTCACCATGTTGGTCAGGCTGGTCTCAAACTCCTGATCTCATGATCTGCCCACTTTGGCCTCCCAAAGTGCTGGGATTACAGGAATGAGCCACTGCACCTGTGGACCTTATTTCTATTATTATTGCATTATAATATATAATGAAATAATTTTATAATTCACCATAATGTAGAATCGCTGGGAGCCCTGATCTTGTTTTTCTGCAAGTAGACAGTGCCATTTGAAGATGATGGGAGACAGTGACAGATCATCAGGCATTAGATTCTCATAAAGAGCACACAACCCAGCTCCTTCATGTGTGCAGCTCACAGTAGAGTTTGTGCTCCTATGAGAACCTAATGCCTCTGCCCATCTGACAGGAGGCAGAGCTCAGGCAGTAACGTGGAGTGATGGGGAGTGGCTGTAAATACAGATGAAGCTTCCCTCTCTCGCCCACCACTCACCTCCTACTATGTGGCCTGGTTCCTGACAGGCCACAGACTGATGGATATGGGGAGGTTGAGGACTTCTGTTGCAGACCATGCTATTGCTCTGGAGTGAAAGATGCCCTGGATTTATTTCTCCACGTCTTATCCCTTAAGACTTTGCTAGTAGCACAATGCTTCCCACCAGTGCTCCCACCAACCCCTTTTTCCCTCTTCCATTTTTCTCAACTTAAGACTTTTGTGATCATTAAGAGCGTAAGCTTTGCTCCATGGCAGATCTGGTTTGAATTCTGGCCCTAGCTCTTTATAGCTGCATATAAAATGGGCACAGGATAGTTGTGGGGATTAAAGAAAGTGAGATATTGCTTACGTAGTACCTGGCTCATGGAAAGCACCCCATGCATTATTTTCATCGTTATTACTATTATTCCTAGATAAACTACAGAGCTGTGCTGCTGTACCTGCTGCCATATCCACCTCTCCACACCAGCTGTCTCCTTGGGCTCCAGCCAGCCTGGCTCATGGCCTCAATGCTCCACTGCAACTCCCGATCTCTGTGTCAATGAATAGCTTCTTCTGACCTATCCAGGGCTTCTCTCCTTCCTGGGATGCTGTGGATTCATCCTTCTCTACTGGAAATTTTTCAGTCTTGGCATCAGTGCACCCTGCCTTGGTAGTTCTCCTGATACATGGCTCCCTCTTCTTCTGACAGCAATGCTTCTCCCATCTCATCCTGAGCTCTGCTTGTCCCTGCAGACAAAGTCTTGGACTTACTATTCTCCTCTTCAGCTATATCCTACAAGACTCATGATTTTATTTACCATCTTGTATTCACGATCTCTGCTTCCAGAATAATTAATTGCCTTATTCCTACAGCATATATAATTATGAATATAATTTTTCTCTTTCTCTGAAGGCTAGGAGAGAACAACTGAAGAAATATGATTAGCACTGTTGGCAGGATGCACAATGAAAAAATTCCTAAGCATCATCCACATCATTTTAACTACCCTTTGCAAACCTTCAGAGGTGCAGACCCCTGTGGGTCTCACCCCTTTAAAGAAGGTGTCCAGTAGCAGTATAAGGAAGCGCTTCTCCCACGTCCTTCCATGCAGAGTCTTAGCAATCTCTTAAAAGGTTGGAAACTTAGGAGTAAACAAGGCGTGACTCTAGTGCTGGTGTCCTGTTTGGAGTCTCACTGAACTGGCAGTAAATTAAAATACATATAAATGCTCCAGTCCTGCTGGGCACCCCTGGAACAAGTGAGTCACAGGCCTGTGTGAATATCCAATCTTGCTGCCAACCTCTCAGCCCTGGAAATCATTCTTAGAACTTGCTCTGTAGAATCCTACAGTACTAAAAACCCCTTTACAATCTCAGAACCACTCTCCCCATCCTTTGGGTCTCCCTCCCACACATGTGCCATGAGGTGTCTCACTGTACACCATGCTCTATGATGTGTCATTCCTTAGGGGTGTGTTGTTTGCCCCCAGGCATTCTGGATACCTTGTTCCAAAGACATAGACACAGAAAAACTATGACCATCGACACAAAGTGGTTCCAACGAGGAAGACATTTAGGGTCAAAGGGTTGGAACTCTCGGTCCTCTTCCTGCTTCTCCAGTTTGATGCCTGGAGAGACCCTAAGTATGGTATAGACAAGCATGTCAGTGCCCTTTTACATGGAAAATAGGAAATGAATTCCAAACAATACTGGAAACAGCTGACCCTTTTAGCACAATGCTTAAATATGCTAGTGCTGAGCCAAGGCAGCATGTGCAGAGTAAATATTTTAATCCCTAATTAATCACTTTGGTTAGATTGGTAAAACACAAGTCTAATGAAAATAATTTGAAATTTCCTTCATGAATAATTGCCTTGTTTGGGGAATTGTGGGAAGAGTCAACTGACTGACCTTCCATTCTTAGTCAGCTGTACTGCTCTGAGACTTAATTTGTGTCCTTCAACCCCTTCCAGTCACCGTCATGAGATTAGAAATACCTTTCGTGCAGTTTAGCAGCAACTATGCAATATGACAGTTAAGTCAGCAGAGAGGTAAAGAACCAAGCAATTCCTTGCTTTCTCACTGTGGAGCCTTACAGCACCCAGTAGAGGGGAGAGTGTCTTCGAGACCCTGCATTCTTTTATTAGGTTGTGAGCATGATAGATTGCTCCAGGTTATTGAACTGTTCCTGTTTCTTTTTAATTAGAAACGTGAATAATAAGGTGCCCAGGGTTTGGGCATTTACAAAGGGGAGAGAAAGAATTTTCCAGCTCTGAGTGCTGAATGCTATCCTGATTAGCACTATGCCACCAGATTTAATTACTTCTTTGAGTAAATCAAATCTTGCTCAGAGGGCAATGTTCCCGGGTGTGCAGAGAACAAAGGTTAAGCCACCTTACTAGTTACCTGTTCAGACATGTTGGAACCTGTTAGATTTGGGTTGTGGGTATGCTCTATTCCATCCCGCTTGCCTGCATAGTCTTCTTAACTTTCTCCCCAGTGCCCCCCAATCCCCTTCCAGCAATGAATGTATTGCTTATCTGGTTGGAATGTCACTAGGAGTGATGCCTGGCAGTGTGCCATATGGCTGGTGCACTCTGGCTCACACTGCAATCATTGCTAAAAATTGCCTGGTCCACCAGTCAGTTTGGCCAGTTCTGTGGACTGTCAAAGTCCACCTGGTGGACCATCTGCCACCTCCCCCTGGAGGTTCCTTCTCTCTTTTGTTTTCCAGTCTGGTCTTCCTCCTCAATCTTGCTCTTTTATTTGGGAGATTCAAATATTTGGGGGAATTTTGCTTTTGTTTCTCAGCAATCAGGAGGCCACGATATTCTTGGGTTGCTGGAATGCATTCGGATAATAACACCTTAACTCTTTGTTGTCCTGCAGTTACCTTGCACAATAGCTAATAACTGGCTCAAGATTTTCTATGCTTGGTTGCAGCATAGAAAAATACTGCTCAAGTGCAAAAGCATAGAGGTAGGCAACTTGTAACCCAGGTGATAACTGAGCCAAAATTTGGAGCAGTTTTGGTGTCTCTATTCACAAATGGAATTAACTACATTCCATGCCAAAAGGGCTATGGAAGTCCTCCCATTTTATAGGATAAGAGGTGTAGAGAATTGGAAGCCAAACCATTGGTATTCACTATGTTTTCGACCATCATGGGTGTGCGGAGGGATAACTGTGAATCCAACAGCACGATATGTGGTTAAGGAAGACTAGCTGAATGTAGCATTGTCTTCATGATCATCTTTAAAAATACCTCTAAAGGATTACTGCCCAGAATTCCCACTGCCGGATCTCTGAATTAAAGGGTTGCCAGAAACAAGTCTAGTTCAGGAAGAAATGGCAGAAAAAGAAGACTGGGCTGCAGAAGGAAAATTCTGACTGCTGTATCCCTGTCTCCAGGTTGGGTCCTGCTGATGACTTCTAGAGTGTTTGCCCTCTCTGGCCAGAATATGTGTGCTAGGAATAGAGCAAGAGTGACTGCTTCCTCTTCCAGGCTGGCCTGTGCTGCTGGGCTGCCTTTCATCCTAGCCACACCAGCTTATGTGGGAGGTCTCCATCAAGCGGGTCTGGGACTATTTTTGGAATCATATGTCTGCACTCTTGCTTTTCTGACTTAAATGAATTAGGTCAAAAGTATGAATATAAAAATGTCTTTTGTGGTCATCTGGCCCTGTTTCCAGAGTCATTGGATAGGATTTGAACCATAGACGTTTCCCCCTGTAACTTAACTCTACACTGGAGCATGTTCTATTTACCTGCAAGTCTTCATTTATAAGTGTTTTCATTTATTGGTCACCTACTGGACACCACATTGTGCTGGGCGCTGCCTTAACTAAACATTGCCGCTATTTGACTTCCGTTTTCCTCAACATTACAGTTTAATTCTTTCTTCTAGCCTCTTGAGTTATTTTAAGACCTACCATTCAGTAGGTCATGCATACATTTCTGCCTTCTCTCCAACACTGACACTTAAGTCTAAAGTCCTTTGCTGGTTGTACCTGGAAACACAGTGAAACTGAGACCACACTGCACCACTTTACAGAGAAACAAATAGATAGGTAGATACATCGTTTTTGTTTTTGAAACAGAGTCTCACTTTGTCCTCTAGGCTGGAGTGCAGTGGTGCGATCTCGGTTCACTGCAACCTCCGCCCCCCAGGTTCAAGTGATTCTCCTGCCTCAGCCTCCCCAGTAGCTGGGATTATAGGTGCACATCACAGCGCCCTGCTAATTTTTGTATTTTTAGTAGAGATCGGGTTTCACGATCTTGCCCAGGTTGGTCTCAACTCCTGAGCTCAGGTGATCTACCTGCCTCAGCCTCCCAAAGTGCTGGGATTAGAGGCGTGAGCCACTGCGCCCGGCCTAGATAGATCAGTCTTACGGTGTGAGTTGTTATGTGGCACGGCAAAATTTAATTAGAAGACATGTAAGAGGTCTTGAAGTCCTTCTCTCACAGAAGTTCATAGGCTTAAGTGACTTGCTCAAGGTCACAGCTAATTGTGTTGAAGTTGAGACTTGAAAACTGGCTTCGAACTCCCAGTCATTGCTTTTTCTAACACATCATAGTCTTTAACCTGGATAACTTAAGGTCTATGTGCTGATAACTTCTGCTATCCAATCATTTAAAAAATGGGTAAAATATCAAGAATCAAAATTAAAAGAATAATAAAGCATGTATGAAATCTGATTTAATCTCTCCTCAGCATAGCCAAAATATATTCACAAAATGTTGGAACTTTTTGCTGATTTTTCCTTGGGATAGCCATTCTAGGCAACGGCCCAGAACTTGGCTGTCATCAACACTGGAGAGAATCCAGCCCTTCCCGTCTCTTCTCCTATCCTGTTTTAATTACTTGAGCCATGCTTATTCATCAGCTGAGTTTGTACATAAGGCTGAATACCTGGCCCAGGGCCAGGGCTACCTCATGAACTGGGTAAAACCCTGGGTGTGAGTTTGGAGGCTAAGTGGTGAGTCCTTCTTGTTGTCCTCTCAGCCTTTCATAATGACAGTTTCAGGAGGAACGAAATCTTCCTCCCTTAATAAACCTACCTAGTTTCCAGAAATCAGCTTATCAAACTTGAAACACAGTAGACTTGCTTTCTTGACCAGATATCTCATTCATAGCATGTTTCTTTTCTTTATTCATATCTTAAAGGCAGTTTCTTTCTGTCTTTTTCTTTCTTTTTTTTTTTTTTTTTTTTTTT
>NW_016107385.1:6829917-6867055 GCF_001604975.1 Cebus imitator
AGAGTCTCCCTCGTCACCCAGGCTAGAGTGCAGTGGCACGATCTCGGTTTACTGCAATCTGCACCTCCCAGGTTCAAATGATTCTTCTGCCTCAGCCTCCTGAGTAGCTGGGACTACAGATGCTCACCACCATGCCCGGCTAATTTTTGTATTTTTAGTAGAGACGGGGTTTCACCATATTAGCCAGGCTGGTCTCGAACTCCTGACCTCATGAGCTGCCCATTAAAGGCAGTTTCTTATTGATTTGCTGTTTGTTTTCATCAGAGTGGCTAACATTTTTTTTCAATACAGCCATGAGTTCTGAAACATAATCGCATATTGAAAACTGCAAATCATTTGAGTTTGTGAAATCAGGTCACCATTATCAAAATGTACACACCACAGCACTTGATGCATGAATCCCACTTTGCTGTTTTTTTGATTCATTGTTAGAAGTCAGGATCGGGGAGCAGTAGATAACAGGGAAAGATGTTGTAAAGGTCAAATAATTTAGGCTGTGCATTGAGGAAGGGAAGGCAGACTGGATGTCGGGTGGTTTGGGAGATGAAAGGACTAGCCCCCAGAATTAGGTTCCCTAACTATGTAATTGCTGTGGAAAATGGTAAAAATTGGTAAAAAATTCATCCTCAGAGCTACTGCTGGTGGGACTGGCCTCTTGGGGTTTTAAATCCCTGTGTTCCCTCTCATTCACGATAATGCCCTTGAGGGTATCATTTTATTTGGGAAGGTCTGAGGACCATGGAGGAAAGCAGCTCTCATGTGTTTGTCTTACCCTCCATGCAGATGGGACTTACAGGGAAGGCAGGTTTGCATTCAATAGGAATAAGAACATTTTAACAATTAGTGAAGATCAGTCAGCTGAGGCGTACAATGAGCTCTCTGGCATTGGAAGTAAGAGGCTTAAAGACTATCTTTCAAGGATTCGGAAAGAGACATCCTGCTTGGGTAAGAAGTTGGATTACATGACTGAAGATGCATGTAACTAAGAGGACTGGGATTCCCTGAATATCTTAACTCTTATCAACTCCATGTTACAGGTTTATGAATATTATTTAATTCCATCTCCAAATTGACTCATTAGTATATATGAAAGCCAATCGCAACTGCTCCCAGGACTGGGTTTTGGGGGCCTCAGGCAGGCACCACAGATGAGAAACATATACAATTACAGCCTTGCTCTTTTGTTTAAGGCTACTTCCTTAGTCAAATGCAACAACTCTGGGAGAAGCAATCCACTGAGTGTTAACAGCCATCTAATATCCATACGCTAAGACATAATTATAGAGTTGTATGATTAAGAGAGGAGGTTTTTTGATGAGACTTCCTGGGTTGGAATCCTTGTGTGAATTCTGGCAAATCTCAAGCCTGGTCTTTAAAATATGCATAAGAATAACTCCTACCTTATATAAGGTTCCTGTGAGAATCAAATGACAATCCATATGAAGTGCTTAGACTAGTGACTGGCAGAAAGCAAGAGATAGTAAACATTAGTTACTGCTTACTCCTTGGTTTGAATGGTTTGATCCAACTCGTTCTTGAGAGTAAGTTTGGCTTTGTGCAGGTGACGAGGAGGGAGCATTTTTTGCATTAGGGAGAGAGGTTATCTGAAGAGTTGGAGATGGGAACCAAGGAGGAAGAAGGCTGAAGAAGGCAGAAGCAGAGAGCAGTGGAGACAAACACCTGCTCCACAATTTTGTCCAGCCAGGTCCAGCCCCATCTAGTTTTCTGACTTTCCATTTTGAAGAGGAAACCCCAGATAAAAAGTTTTGAGAACTCAGTTGCCCATCATCTCCGCAGATTTGAAATGCATAGGAAACACACCAGTTTTGCAATCATTAGGCTTTTCCCTTCTCAAGTTAAACAAGTCAGAGAATTAAAGTCTCTTAACAGAACGCATTCACCATAAAGGTTTAATCTACTTCCTGGAAAATTATCCATGGATTTTAATTAAGTTTCCCTAAATGCCAGTGAACCCAGAGGGTTCCAAACAAAGGAAGTGAAACAGCCTGTCAGGCTGTGTTCTCCCTCGACTTTCACCAGCTTCTCAGAGATAAGTTAGGGCGAGCCATATGTACTTTTGTCTTTCTCATAACTGGTCCCAGCTTTATCACAACATAAAGAAAACTCATGTCATGGTACGAAGAAAGTCTTTGAAGACTCCTTCAGTAGTTGTTTGAACGACACGGGACACAGCCTTGCTTTTAGCGCCTCCCCACTCCCAACCCCACCTCACTCTCTGCTTATGTGTGGTTTAAAAATTAATTTAGAATGTAGTGAGATCAGCAAAACAAGGGCATTAGATGGTGTCCCCCAGAAATAGACTTCTTGTACTCCAACAATGTTCTTAGAAACACATGTGAGTTTCTTTGCACTCAAATTAAGGAGGATTAAAGCAGCTAGACAGTTGTTGCTCAGTTCCTTTGGATCATGTGGCCAAAGCTGAAAAGCCTTAAGTTGCTGGCATGAGCCTGTCAGTTGCCTGATCTCCGAATTAATTTTTGAATTAAATGATTGTCCCCCCCCACCTTTTTTCTTCTAATTGAGACTTCCATTGAAAAATGCTTAGCAAACAGATGGAAAAACCCAGAACAAAAGGCCGTTGTGAAATAATAAAATGAAGGTCATTTGAAACAGTTTTAGGTTAGCACTGGAAGTACAATGAACCCTTACTTTTAATTATATTTTTATTAACTATTAAAACATTTAAAAATAAATAATCAGCACTGTAGGTAGAAACTAAAGAATGATTGGAAATAGTTTAGATCATTTAATACTTTACTTTTGTGAGCTTCTCATCTTCCCAGAGACTTAGAACAAAGGCTCTTTGGCAAAATACTTTCGTATTTAATTTTAGAATAACAATGACATTATCTTACAGATCTTAATGTTTTAACTATCCGAATACTTGTAAAATGTTTCAATACAGTGATTAAAAAAAGAGAGATAATTTTAACATTCAAAAATGAGAAAGATCTACAGACTTAACAGTAAGGACAGGCAAGTGTTAGAATAAAGAAGCGATATTCTAAAAGTAAAGGCTTATTTAAGGCAAATAAGCTAACTTGAAGGATTTGCAAAAATCTGAATTGTGTCAAAGGTTTAGATTCAAAATGTCCAGGAAAAAGCTTCACACTGAAAAAAAAAAAAAGCAATATTGGGTAGATAAGCATATCTCAAAATGTTAAAAAGTCAACTCGATCAGTAGAACAGCCCTGAAGCCCCGATATTGGCTGACAATGAAATAAAAAGTTTGCCCAATCAAGTTTATTTAGATCAGTCACATTTCATCAGACCCATGACAAGACTTACTGCATAGGAAGAGTTTGGAGTTTTATGATTTTTGTCACCCCAAGACCTCCTTATGGATTGAGAAAAGAGAATGGAATAGATGCGAATAAACATCATTTCTTCCTTAGGTACTGGAAACCCTTCCTGTGGCTCCATGAACTGTAACAAAATTTTCAGAGGTCCTCAGATATGCTGGTTATACTAATGTAGGGCTAAGTTATAGCAATTTCATCAACGGAGAGTCATGGGTTGGGGCAGGGGACAGACGAGTGGAAGAGCAATTGGAAAACAGAGTTGTTACCTGGAATCTCCAGACATGGCTCTTTCAAGGTTCTTTAATGTCAGTTTTGATAAGGTTGACGAAAGACCCCTTGGTGATTAACTTGTATGCAAATTCCAATAGAACTTTAATGATTCACTCTTTTTCTTGCCATATTGAAGTTCTCTTTGCTGATCCAATTGCAGGGATAATTCTTTACCTGCTCTCTCTGCTTGCAGATGACTGTCAAGAGAACCCGAGATGAGTGAAGAGATGCCAAGAGAGTAGGCAGTTGCTCTAGATGAGTTAGCGTCCTGACCTTCATTCATTTTTTAAAAAATGCCTATGTATTGCATGCCTATTATTTGCCTCGCATTGTTCTAGGTGCTAGAGATACATTTGCTGACAAACAAGACAAAAACCCTACCTTCCCTGAAGTTTACATTCTAGTGAGAGTTGGAGAAGGAGCAGAAATAAGCAAATAATCGTGTCAGAAGGTGACAAGTGCTTTGGAGAAGAGTAAAACAGAGAAGGTTTTGAGTGAATGCTACAGGGAAAGCATGGTGATGGCAATTTTGAATAGGAAAGTCAGGAAAAGCTCACTGAGAAGTGTTACTTCAGCAGAGAAGTTTGGGAGCCATTCATGGAGATATCTGGGACAAAAGCTGGCCAGGCAAAGAGAACACTAAGTGCGAAGACCCTGAGGTGGGTTGCACCTGCTGTGTCCTAGGAGTTAGCAGGAAAGAGAATCAGGACCTACAAATATCTCAATGGACCGACCCAAACAAGATGGAGTCTAATAGGAGTGAGTGAGTGTAAGGGGTTGGTAAGTAATGAGGGGTCTGTTTGTGTAGGTCGTTATAGGCCATTGTGGGAACATCTTCAGGTCTCCCAGGGAGAAAGAGCAAACAATATTAATCAACCAAGGCCTTAGTCAGTTCAGGTTGCTATAACAAATTATCATAGACTGGGCGGCTTAAGCAACAAACATTTCTTTTTCTCACAGTTGTGGAGGCTGAAAGTCTGAGATGAGGGTGTCAGCATGATCGGGTTCTTGGTAAAATCCTCTTTCCTGCTTGCAGATGGTCATCTTGTATACTCACGGGGCGGGGAGAGACAGAGAGGAAGCAAACTCTCTCATGTCCCCTCTTATAAAGGCACTCATCTCATTTACAAGGGCTCTGCCTTCATGACTTAATCACCCCTCAAAAGCCTCAGCTATTGGGGGTTAGGATTTCAACATGTAAATTTTGGAGGCACACAAACATTCAGTCCATAACAACCGCGATTGACCACAATAGAAGTAGAATGGAAAACAGGAGAGGAGCAAAAAGAGTGGAGATGAGAAAGGTCTGCTGTTTAAATGAAGCCTGCAAAGTACAGACCAAGGCTTGGGTTTTTCTGTAAAGGACCAGCTAGTAGATATTTTAGGTCTTGTAGGCCAAATGGTCTCTGTCACAATGATTCAACTCTGCCTTTACAGTGTGAAGGCAGCTGTAGACAATGTATAAATGAATATGTCTGTGTTCAATGGACTTTATCAATGATGAGCTAGATTTGGCCTATAGGCTGTGGTTTGTTAACCTGTGCATGTAGAAGAATAATTTGTGTAGACTTAGATAAGAAAGTAAAGAATCACTAAAACTTAGTTATGACAGAGTAGTCTTATCTCTTCATTTAGTGGAACTATCAATCTGCTAGATTAAGTTAAATAGGGTCAATGGTATGGATTTGGACCTCACCAGGACACGTAAGAAATTCTTTCCTTATTTTCTTACAAACAGGAAGGAGAAATCATCTTGAATTCAAGAACAATCCATTAGTAAATGATTAAACAACCCTGCCCAAAAAGGGCTCTGGCAGTCCTGGGAGTGTGTGAACACAAATCTACTTTTTATCTTTCTGCTCCTCTGTTCTTTATCTCTGGGGTTGACCTAAGCAGGCTGTGTTTTCCCAACTCCTTCATCAGTGGCTTCCGGCTAAGTTAGGTGAACAGAGAGAAGGCCAGCTTGGCTGCATCTCCACCTTGGCTCTGAACTTTTGCTGATGGGTTCATCTAACATTGCCCCCTTGGTTATGCCAAGGGTTATGACAGTGATTTCCACTCTTGCTACTGTCTGGGTTGCCTTATTATTCCCTGGTTGGCTTCTCAGATCTTCCATTGTTCGTGTAACAGCTCCCCTGTATTCAATTCTCTCTGTTTTAAATGCTGTGGGTGGTTTCTGTTTTCCTGGTTGGACCTCCACTGACACAGAAACTAACATGAATGTTTCCCTGCAGGGAAGTTTAGCCTCCTGCAGTGCTAGGCTCTCTTGTCGGCTCTTACCATTTTTGTCAATAACTTGGATGGTGATGTAGCTGGGATGCTAATCACATTTGCAAATGGCCTGTAGCTCATTGGAAAAGCTATCGGCTAAATGGCAGAATCAGAATTTTAAAATATCTCAATGGACCAAATCTAACAAGAAGGAATTTAATAAGGAAAATGTGAAGTCCTGTACTTGGGTCCAAAAAATAACATCAAGTATAGGCTGGGGAAATTGTGACAAAATTGCACATGAGTGTTTCAGATATTTGTATTGACATCAAAATGAAGCAAAGGTTTACAATAAAATGAACAACAAAGAAAGCACTGGTTGCAATAATACTTTAGTGCAGATTAAAAAGGAGCCAACTGGAGCTCTTCTCTTCTTTCTTGGTCAGACCACTCTTGGAGTGTTATGTTCAGTTTGGGCCACAGTTTGGAAGTAATATAGACAATGTACTTTGGGGCACAGAGGAATGTCAGAACAATAAGAGGAAGTAAGGAAACTAGTAAGAAGCAGTCAGAGAGATGAGTGGGAATAAAAACTTCCATGTCCAAATGCGTTAAAAGGGTACCACATCAGCAGTGGTTCTATGGAATGAATATGTCAGCTGATACTTCTGAAAAGGCACAGGGTGCATTTCCTCTCTCTGTAGCACACTCTACCATCTTACATATTCATATTAGAAAAGTTTTTCTTATGTCTACGCCAAAATTGTCTTGTGCTAGTGAAAGTCCTCATGCAATCATTGTTGAAATGAGAACTCGATTTCGCATTTACCATGGCTCTGGAATCTGAGATTTATTCTTATTCTAGACACTTATTCCTTTTGCAGCCTTGGACAACTTACTCTTCAATTGTGTGCATTTCCTCACCAAAAGAAACTGCTAAGGAGGCTCTGTTATACAGTTAGCAAATACTGGACTTCCTGAGCTTGGTGAAGTCTTTGGGCTTTCTTCCTTTTTCTGCCTCTTACTATTTACATGGTATGCAGAAATCAGAGGCACAAGCAGCATGGGGTTTCTCTGCAGATGTGGTGAGAAGAAATGAGTAAGATAGAACTAGAACAAAATTAAGAATGATTGCCTTGATGTTCCATACAGGAGTTGACACCCAGCCCCGTTAGAGCGGCCATTATTGCTGTTTGTCACGTATTTTCTTCTTTTGTTTCTTGAGTTGGGAGACTTTTGTAGGCTGAATATTTAGTCTGCATTGTGCTCTGACAGAAACTTCAGGTTCCATTTTTGTGTAATTTTGAACATCAAGCTGTTTTTTCTTTGAACTTTGATTTTTAGCTGTGGGGCACCTTTGGTCTGGTCTGCTTACTGGGTAACCACTTCCTTCTCTTGCTTCTTTGGGAAGAATTAAGAAATTGACTGACTCTTTTCTGAACAGACAAAAATCAACCTACTGAACAAATAACCTTGAGTCAAGAGTCAGCGTTTCCTGATGTGGCCCAATAATGTTAAACTCATTAACACACTGGATATTTCAGTGTGTTGAGCACAGACAGGTTAAAAAGAAATTTTGAATAACGTTTAACCTGATATTTTGCGCTATTTTGATGTATTTAGGAAAAACCATGGTGTTGTTGGCTTTAATACACTTTTAATGTTTTCGGATAACATGAATTATTACATTTTCTGTGTGATACAGTTATCATACTTAACACATTCCATATAATTTATGGAGTTCTAGGATAAGAACACTAGGTTTTTATAGTATGTATATTACATTGTTAGTTTTTAAAATTTTATAACCAGATAAGATCTTAGTGATTATTCAATTTCTGTTATAGATAAGCTTAGGTAAAGCCCAGAGACGTTAAGTGAATTCCCTATAATTTTCAGCTAGAGTTAGGCTTGGAATTCAGGAATCTTGGGATCTTTCTCTCAGGTCTGCATGCTTCCCACGATACCATCCTGAGGAAACTTTTATCTACTTACCCACAATTTCGTGTGTAAATAAAATAAAATAAAAATCATAAAAAGTATTATAATGACAGGAAACAATACTTCTGTCAGCTTAGAATTGGGACTTGCCTGCAATTCTGTTCTAGTGAACAGGAAATGGATGTGATTTGTAGACATCCCTTCCTTTGTGCTAAGATGCATCATTATGAAATTTTGTATTTATTGAAAGTGCTCTCTTAGACTTACAGTGACACCAGTTTGTATAGCATCTTACCCTCATGTATAAGTAAAAAGAAAATGTAAGCAAAACTACTTCTAACACTTCTTTACATGCAGTGTTCAATTCTGAATTATGTTTGGACTTGCTGTTGTTGTTACACACATTTTTCCACCCAATATTCTCATCAAGATGATCAGCGATGAAGTGTTTCTGAAAAGAGTATAACAGTCTCTGGGGTTTTTTCCTAAGCCACGACATCCATCTGCAGGTTCTGAAGAACATGTTCAGGTAAAGACAATGTATTCGGGTAAAGAACATGTTTGGGTAATGTCTCATCTGCCATCGGTGACAGCAAGTTTAACATATTCTGATTGCAGAGATGCTAAAAAACTTTAAAGAAAAGAAGAAAGGATGGGATGAAGGAAAAAAGAAAAGAAAGAAGGAGAAATAAGGAAGATAAGAAGGAAGACGTCCTAGAGTGCATAAAATATGACATGTCATTTGGCAATTCTTGCATTTCTTTGCCTTTTAGTGTGTGAACATCTATGTGTGTACGTTTGGGAACTGCTGTCAGCCATCTTCCCCAGGCCCTTTGAGGAAGGATATCTGTAAAACAAGAGAATGAGTGAGGCCCACAGATAGTGAAAAGTAAATCTGAGAGACAGAGAATTTAAATGATATTTGCTCCTGGATTTAGCTGTGCCTGAAGTTACTTCAGTAAGAAGTTGGACTTCTCACTTAAGAGAGCAGATCAAATACATTTTAAGGCTTACACTGGCTTGACCTGGTTCTCTTTCACTGGCACGCAACGAATCTTGACTAATACATTAGGAAATCGGATGTATATTATAGGAATATCCTGTAGACTTCAACATATACAGGATAGTAAAAGAACAAAAAATCGTCTGGTTGCAATGTTAGATAATTGTCCTCACGAACAAGGAACAAAAAAAATAGTGGAGAAACATATTCGTCCTTTCTTGGAAAAATGACAAGATTTGTTAAATAAAGCTGAAGTTTTGAAATGTAGTATGGTAAGTATACTCTTGAAACCTAGGCCGTCTTTGCCAGGAGAACTAAGCCAGTTCTCCTTCCTCATACAGACTGCTGATGTGCTGGGGTGGGTCGCTGTGGCACTGTGCAGCTGAGCAGGAGCAGAGGCTTACCCTCTTCCACAGGAGGCTTCCATGGACATTGCCACTTGCTGGGGATGATCACCCAGTGGAAACCTATTTGTCATCCCTGGCTAACACAAAGGAGGTAATGAAAAAGAAAATAAAAAGAAAAGTAACACTTGCTTTCTCCCACTCCTTTCACTGTGCATGATGTCCGAGGAAAGATTAGAATTTATTCACTCCTTCTGCCTTGCACAGAAACATCTATGTCCTGCCCAGCATTGTTTAGAAGGCATTTCTTTAAGGAAAGCTAGAGTTTTGCTGACAGTGATGTGTGTGTGTATGAGACTGTCATTGGATCGAGATTTTTGAGCCAGTGAAAACGGGATCAAGGCACTAGTAAGAGGCACATAGAGTTGGGTGGAGGGAGTCTGGGCTTTGGACTCTGACTTCTTTGTGACTTTCCTTTAAGGGCCAGGAGGATGGCTGGGCTGGTTTCTAGGCTGAGATTAACAATGTTGGGAAGATTTGGGGAAGGAAAAGATGAGGAAGCACGATTTAGAAGCAGGTAATGTTCCTTCTTGTAGCCCTCACATCCACATTGGGAAATCTCTTTATAACATTTCTAGGTATTCATTACCATAGGTGACCTTGGCTGTTAAGACTGTTTCATGTCCTACCTAGGCCTGCCCTTCTAGGTGAGGGTCTTGCTCAAAGCTCACCTCTCCATCCTGCCCCTCCTTCCTCTCATTTCCTCCAGCCAGTGTCATCTGCTGGGTAGCCAGAATGTCAGTCAAGTTCATTTGTATACTAATCAGTGTTCTTAACGTGTGAAGGTATAGCTCTCAAAATGATATTATGTGAAACATAAGATACTTGGTACTAACACAAAAGGAATATTGGAGTCCCATCAACCTGGGCTCAAATCCTCATGCTCACTATATTGTTCTGGGAACACTATCTAACCTCTCAGATTCTGCATCTGTGTAATGGGAAAACTAAAGTCTATTGCACACAACATTGTGTGTAAATTGCTTAGGCTAGTTCCTGGCTCCAAGTGGATGCTAAGTAATTATGTTTCTCTTTGTCTCTTTCAAATTCCTCAAAGTCATAGATCATTATTCCCTATTTAATGATTAGTAGGCAGTTCCTCTCGTTTGGCTGGAATTCACATCAAGGAATGGGGTAAAGTAATTTTAAACATCGGCTTAATTTTAAAAATCAACTTATTGGCAATTCTGCTTCGAATTACATTATATTGGTTATTTGGAGTAAAACAGGAATTCATATTTAGACTTTTCACTCATAGGACAAAACATGGAATATTTTACCTGCTTCTAATAATGTTTAATATTAAAACAGTGATTAACTATGTCCTAGCATTACAAAAGGGCCAGCTGGCTGCTCCGTAGCAAAAGCTACCAGGAAAATGAGGACAGCAGTGGATTTCTATGGTTTTGTTCTTTACAGAATGGAGGTAGGGCATGAATAGTGGTCACAGTTTAAAATTGTTAGAAAGTTAAAGATAGGAATAAAAAGGGATGTTTAGCCATTTATTCAAAAATGCAATACCAAAATTCTTCAGGCACATGGCGACAGACATGGGCTCGTGGGATGTGCGCCTACCAGCCAAAGGCATCTCAGCAGAACTTGATTTTTGTTTGTTTGTTTGTATTCACTCTATACAAGTGGATGCTAAGTAATTATGTTTCAATCAATAGGAATATAATGTAATTGTATTAATAAGAACAGGGCTAAATAATCATTTCCCTAGAGAATTGTTCGGTTTGCTTCTGGTTCATTTCTGAGAGTGGAGAGAATCCAAGGGAAAGAAAGGAGGCAGAAATGGTTCTAGGAGGGCTTGAAGGGAGGAAGCTTTTCTCTTGCCTCTCGGCAGCAGCCCTCCCCAGATAAGGAGAAGAGAAAAGCCAATTCACTGATGAGGAAATGTTTAATGAACTTCTCAGAATACCCACCACTGCCTGAATTAACCAAATGTGCACCAAGCTGATAATAGACAAACAACCCGCTTCAGCTTTGAGAAGCCTGGTTCTTGCCCCCCTCATGTAAAACAGTTTCTTTCTCCCTTAACACAATTTCTTCCCGGAGAATGTTTTCAGTGGGAGATAATGCACAGAAGGTGTACAATACCCCTGGTTGTCAAAGAAAAGAGGCTGGGGTCCCTTCTAGTGGGTGGTAGGTAAGAATTACTAATCCAATCTGCTTGAGTTAACTCAAAACAAGGATTAGTGTAAAGTTCCAGAATATGTTAATCTTCCTTTATAGAAGTAAACTTCGGCACTGCCACCAACCCCATGGTTTATAGTTCCAGGGAACAATGAGTCAATTAAACTTGAGAGGGAAAAAGAATCTTGCCCAAGTTTACTGATTGTTACCTAATACTTGGAGTTGCTTTGATTCTTGATTATTTGGCTTTGTGTCTAAGATACAGGAAATAAAACATCATTTATTATTCATTAGAACGTTCCTAAATACAGTATACCTCCTAATTAAACACATACTCTTGTGCTCTGGTATTTTTCTTCTCCTACCTTATTAAAGAGGCTGTTTAAAATGGCTTTTGTATATAGCTGATCTTGCTTTGCCAAATGTGTCCATCAATATTAATATACTTTTTTCAAAAACACATCTTTAGAGCTTACATGATTAATGAATGGAACAAATTGTTAGTTATTTGGATTTGACCCATTTGATAGAGATTTTCAAATGGAAAAATAAGTTCTTTTTTTCAGAGTAAAAACATAGAAAAGGCTAGCAAAATATCTCCCCTTCTCCCCGTCCATTTGACACTCATTTTGGGGAATGTTTTGCAACTAAAATTGTTGACATTAACTTAATTTTAATTATGCTTTTGATATCTGAAAAAATTGAAGTTATTTGCTGTCATTTACTTATTTATTTCCTTTACATAAGTAATGACGGCTTATTTTATTGAAATATTGGATCAGGAATAAAAGCGGTGGAATATCGAAAACTTTGATCATTAGTGGTCAGATATTTATCTAAAAACTACTCAAATAACTCAATAACAACAACGAACATAATACTTACTAGGTACAAGAACATCTTGCATATTTCCTTAGTTAAGCAATTTAAAATGACTTTTAAGGCTTACTTTGTGCTGCTTAAAACTAATCAGGACATACACATATAACATCTCAAGATATCGTTAAGTTAGTATATATGTTAAAATACCTTCTATGGAGATTTTTTTTTTTTAAAGCTTACTGGGAAACTCTAATTTTTCAATTAATGAAATTTGCAGTGAGATCACTATATTTTGAAATTCTTTATCTTCCAAAGAGTATATTTTCATTATTAATTTAAATTTCAGTGCCAGAATCATTCTTTAAAATACTGTATTTAAATTTACTTATACTATTCAGATTGAGTAAGAACTTGATAACTTGAGCCAAATTTCATTTTCTATCAGCAGGTTTTTAGTTTTGTTTTATTTCTCAACATCAGAAAATTAGAGAAATGAAATGAACATTGGAAAAGTTGCAAATTAAAGTTCAAGATGTCGATTCTGTTTTCTCATCAGTGCCTGCGTATAAACTCCCCACACATCATTGGGAGCAGTCCCACGAACCAGCTCACACAAATGCACTTCAAGAACTTGGGCTTTGAGATGTAGAGACTCTAGCAATGTTCTCGAAGGTCTGGACATTGTTTACCTTCCAAGTATGTGAAAATGTCCATGTGTTGTTGTTGAGCATGTGTATGTAATTTTTGGATTTTATTTGCAGTATCAGTATGCAAATATATTTATTATAAGTGAAATCTCACTGAAATGAAAATGAAAAGGCAATACTATTCTTTTAATATGGTTCACTAACCTTGTTCACACTGAGTTACTGATGCTCAGTGGGAGTTTGCCAACACCAGCTCTACTCAGCCCTTGATGAACATGGAGGATTTAATTAAAATTGAAAATGTAAAAGAAAAAAAAAGGGGAGACTAAACCTAATCCAAAAATCAATTTTGCATAGAATTTAATAACAGATAAAAGCTTAAAATTTTATAACTAACACATGAGAAATATCAGCACTAGGAAATAAGACTTCAGTTTCCAGGATCAATCCCACTACCTGTGTAGATGCATCCTGACGTGGCTTGTTTCATCAGCTCATGACAAAGACATTGTTCTCACACTGAGGTATGGTAAACATATTATAAAGTAAAGCTAGACATTTTAAATGGGACAAACCCTGAGAGACAAAGGCACAAACAAGGCTATAAGCAAACAGCTTCTCCCTCTCTTGTATTTAGCCAGAATTCCCTGGAACCAGAGTCATTAGTTTTTAGATTCTTGCTCTTCCCCACCCCCAGAGATGGAGTCTTGGTCTGTCATCCAGGCTGGAGGGCAGGGTCACAATCTCGGCTCACTGCAACCTCCGCCTCCAGGGTTAAGCCATTCTCCTGCCTCAGCCTCCCGAGTAGCTGGGATTACAGGCATGCACCACCACACTGGGTGATTTTTGTATTCTTAGTAGAGACACGGTTTCACCATGTTGTCCAGGCTGGTCTTAAACTCTTGCCCTCGTGATCTGCCCACCTTGGTCTCCCAAAGTGCTGGGATTACAGGAGTGAGCATGCCCGACCCAGATTCCTGCTCTTGTGCCTGCTGAGAAATGTATGGGTAACAGCCTTCAGTGGTTGCCCATGAAGTTAAAACAGCTCAGGAATGGTTTATTTCTCAGATGGTTCTTCTATATTTGCCATGCACACCAACAGAAAAACCACAGAAAAGAGTCAGTGAAGTTTTCTGCATTTCCTTGTTAACTTGAATCCCTGCAGTGGGGGCTCAGGAGCACGGACCTGCCCTCTGTTTTATTCATAATATGAACCTCCTGATACAGCAAAAGTTAGCAAATATTGTTTACAGTGTGGTGTGTGTTTCCATTATATTTTCTTGATGCAGCAATCTGGGTTCTGAGAAAGCTGACGTGTTAGTTGTTTTTTTAAGCATGGACAGTGATAACATATCAAGATTTATGAAAAGGCATCCACTTCAAGAAAGTTACTACTACAATTTTAAAGGATGACTATTGAAATTGCTGGTATGTCCTTAATATTGAACCAAATTTTCCCATTAGGAGGCCATTAGGATTTTGATGACAACTTCAATGTTCCCCGGCCAGGCCTCCTTACTAGGTTCTACTGCAAATAAATAAACAGTCTTCCACCCCAGTGTCCTGGCTCTCCCCAGGGGAGGAGCCCCTGGCTGGTATGCAGGGTATCTGACTCACTCTGCTCTGGGTAACACTAGTAATAATGTAACTGTATTACGGTCCTGGACGGAAGGGAGCAGCGGATCATTTGCTTGAAAACACGACCTTTTAATTTAAACAAAAGCCTTGAAAAAATAAAAGTGGGTCTTAAATGCAGTTTAATCAGTCAGGCGAGAGATGTCTAATGAAGCTGCCAGACGGATTTGTAGCCAGGCTGTCACTTCGGCCATCATGTTTACAGCTCTGGGAGTGAGATTAGCACTGTGTGAAGGCACAAACTCGGTCAAAATTTCCCGTGTCTGGGATGGTTGTAAATTTTGACAATTTGACAAATTATTTTGTTGCAGTGATGATGCTTTGGAAAACTTGACATGTAAGAATTTAGTTCTTTGATCTTTGCTTCTTTCCACTGGCCCTAGAGAGCTTTGTATCATTGCAACAAAAAGTAACAACCAAAACCAAAACACTGATAAATGGATTTTTAGATTTTTTTACATATAATATTATTTCATCTAGTGCTTTCAAGGAAAACTTGCCATTTGGGCCCATTCTTCAGCTAAAATTTCTTTCCAAAGTTGTCTTTTTTTTTTAATGAAGGAAAATCACCTGCATGTCAATATGACAATATCATGTCATAGTTATTAAATAGTTCTACAATTTGAATTTTCATTGCACTGTTCCTTTTGCCTTCAGGAAAAATTTGAGTCTAAGTTCCAAAAATGCCATCCTGTCTTGGAGGTGTTTAAGTGTGGAGAATTTAAGTCAGTATTTTACCGTATTAGTGTTCTTTCTCAGCACTGTTAGACAAGCCAGATCGTAATTCTCTTTTGAAATCAGTGTGTACCCAGTGTGTACTTGAAAACATGCAATCAAAAGGAGTGGTCAGAAAACTTAAGAAGAATAGAAACTTTTATTGTTTCCCAGTAATTCAAAAAATATTTGCCTTCAATTATTTTTGAAAATGAAAGGAAAGGGAATAATCGCCCTAGGAAAAAAGATCGCTTGGGGCTTTTTATTTCTTTGCTTCTTTTTCGAGTTTGCCATATTTATTTGCTGCAAATGGCATGCAGTTGTGCATAAACATTAATATTATCCACTTTGTTTCCTTTTAATAATCCAGGGAAGCCTCAGCTTAATCTCTCACTCATTTCATGCCTAAAGCACAAGTGTATTGCTTTTGTTTTACTACATGGATCATTCCATCTGTTGGGAGCCTAGTAAGTCAATATTTATCACATTTATAGATTCTGAATACTAGGGGGAAAAAATCACTTCTGGGAAAAAAAATGTGCATCAATCATTCTTTCTCGACCATTTTAAAGTTTAAAACTGTTGTCTCTGTGATGTTAACTTTGCTCCTTTGAGCTAAAATAATGCAGCTTGCATTATTTTTTAATTAAAGGAATTTTTTAACTCCATGTTTTCAAAGTTTTTCATTTTCCCCAAACCTCTCTGTAATTGCCTTGTCATGATTATCATTTTCCTTTCACTGTTGCTTTCTCTGGAAGCCCCAGGAAAGAGTTACTAAAAATTAAATTTCATGCTTGCATGTGTTTCTGTGATCTGCAGCGTGTATGATCTCTGAGTGGAAAACTTCTCTGAAAATAAATGGATTACCCTTTTTACTACACTGTCTGATGTCTCTTCGGCAGATAGCATTGCTTCCCTCTGATCTCTAACCCACCACAATTGAAATGACAAGCGTTGAAATGGGGGCCTCACGGTGGCGCCCTCTGCCTTCGCGGGCTCCTTCTGCAGCACGGAGCAGTTCACGCTGCAGAGCACGGGTTCTCAAACTTGAATAATGCCTGGATCCCCTTGGAAAGGACAGAATCGTCTTCAGGAACCCCACAATACATCAGTGGATTCCACTTTGAGAAATGCTGACCTAAAAATTTGAACCTTATTCTATTAAAATGGACTTCATTTGAGAATTATCACTGCAACGCAAAGTTCTGTCTTTAGAACTGCTAAAAGGCTGAGTTTTAAACGTCTTTACTCTGCTAGTGAAACAAAACAATTAAAATTATTTTAAATATCCTGAAAGTCTCAGACTCCTGAAAACGTGCCCGTGGATCCCTGCTTGAAAAACCTGCCAGAGTACCTGCTTTTCCTTGCATTTGTTGCAGAAGATGAGCGTTTGACCTTTTACAAACTGCTCTGTAAATATCATCATTGCTTAGTTTGTGAAAGACTAATGTGTTTCCACTGACAAAACTGTCTTTCCAGGGTTGCTGCTTTCTAGAATAATGCTTGTGTTCCTACTGGGCTTTCTGTTGCTGGTGTTTTTTTAAAGGCAACCAAATTTGTCTAAGGGATTGCACTTTGAGGCAATCCAGGGACTCTTAACGAAGAACTGATGAGAAAGCCAAAGCCTCTGGTTGAAATAAAACATGTGACAAAGTAGCAGATCTCAAAAATATTAACCATGTAGATTCGCTAATATTTGATACTTTAAATGCAAACTGTTTTCTAAACAATGTTTGTAAGCAAATGTCAAAGTATTTTTTTTTTCTGGGATAACTGCTTCCATATTAAAGAGATAATATGAACAAACAATAGAGTTGGTTTTTCTGTCATTATACCAATCTACAAATGTGGACTTTCTTAAAGAAGAAACACCCAAATAAATGATTCCTCTAAAGGATCTAGCCTTCCAAATATGGTGAATAAGGAAATGATGAAGACACGAAGTTTAGGACACTGGCATTTCCATAACATAACTCATATGTTCTTGTTTGTACCAGAGGAAGGAAACAAACCAGTTAATAGTACTATTCATAAAAGAGCTTTGAATTAAAGTCTTTGACTAGGAGAATCAAGCCACGTTGCTCAAAGCTACTAGGTTTCCTTTAGTTCTTCATGGCTCTTGGAATTCCAGTGAGCTTACAACCGCAGGTGAAGCTGGCAGAAGTTGTCTGTCTTTGAGGCAACTCACACACCTCGAAAACAAATACAGAACAGTTATTCATGGGCCATCGTGGGAATGTACCATAAAACCAACAGAAAGAAAAATAATCAACATGTCGTACAATAAGCATATGCTATGATGCGTGGCTTCAGGTTTTCAATAGCTGAGCTTTATTACAATAACCACAACATGAACAGCTTTGGGAAACAGAGCAATAAGGTCAACATGAAGGCCAAAAGAATCCATCAGTCAAATGGGCTTCTTTCAAAACACAGCTATCTGTGTTGAGCTAGAGTTAAGTGCTTTGTACCAGAAGTCTTTGTTCATCCTAGCAGCTTCATAGATATAAATGAAGCTAGTTTGCCTGGATTGAAATTCATTTTTGACATGTCATTAAAGTTTTGTAAGTGAATTATTTGTTATTACTCTCAGAAAGAATTCTATTTTAATTAACCTGATATGTGATCATGCTGTATATTCTAGAAGACCCCAGGTAATCTGTTATGAAAGCCTAAAAACTAGGAAAATGTGCATTTCCCAAGAGGCTCAGCATGCCTTTTGTGTAAAAATTAGGTAGCAGTTCTTTTAGGTGGTTATTATTTGGTGGGCTTAAAATACTGTATCAAAAATATTTTTAAAATTTTATGTGTAATGGAAATTATGTCCTCAATTTCCTACAGTGTTATTTTAAAGTTTAAATATTCAGCAATTATCAAAAAATTTAACCCCTTAGTAATTTCTTACAGTTTACATATATAATTCCGCTGTGCTAATATTATTTTATTAAACCAGAATGTGGTAGCTAGAGATGGGGATTTTGTTTCCTCTTCTCTTGTATCCTCAGTACTTAGATCAGTGCCTGACATGTAGTAGGAATCCAATTAATATTTGTTGAATGAATGAATAAATGAACATTATGTTAAGCAGATAAAGGGCATAACTTTTAGTGATATTAATTACATGAAGATGGTAATTATGGCTATCAAAATAAAAACAGATACTGCCTTTTGATGTTTGCACTTCCTTAAGTGTGAACCAGCAGCACCTAGCCTTTTAAAATATTCCTGCATCTGGCAGAGCTGATTTATCCTTCTCTTACTTGGAAAACTTTCTGCTTCCAAAGATTTTTAAAAAATGACTCCTCGCCAGGGAAACATCTATTTGTAAGCAAACAATAAGGAATTCTTTAGTTTATATGATTGTTGCTTTGGCTTTTTCCCATAATATGTTTTTTGTGAAGCCAGGGAGCATGGTTTCACCTGTGATCTACAGAATTAAAGTGCAGGGTGTGTCTGATGTGTAAGAGCACCTACTTGAATGTCACATATCACCTACTGGGCATTAGCCTTTAGGTGTACATGGAAGTTATCTGGCAAAAATAAAGAAGTCTCCATCAGACTTATAACAAAGAATTAAGTATTTATTCTTTCAGAAATTCATTCTATTATGAAATTGTAGCACTTAAAAATGTCAAGCCTTTTATATTTTTGTGAAGTAGAATGGCATACATACTAGGGACAAAAGAACTGTTGGCAATGATTAACACATTTAGCAATGCAGTCTAAGTGGAGGAGATATATTTCAACTATAAGTCATGACTGTCCCCAGACTCATATAAGTCACTCTGGGGATTCAAAGCAGAGAAAAATAAGGGATCCGACTTAGAGGACTTGTAGCGAATTGAGAAAGTAAAGCCCATGTGCATGTGCAAGCACACACACATACACACACACAAATTAATAAGAGAATAAAAAATAACACATGAATAATAATAATTGCAAGATGGCAAGATTAAAAGCTTATATAGAAATCCATGAGTACAAAGTGCCTTCTGAGAGCGGGATTCATCAGGAAAAGCCCTCTGAAGTAGTGGGATTTGAGCAGAGCTTGTTAAATGCAATATTTTATGTTGCCCTTCATTCAACAAACATTTGTGAAGTGCCTCTGTGGGTTGGGTTCCAGGTTTGTGAAAGCCTAGGATGTGAAGATGAACAGGAAAGGTCGGATTCCCAAGTCTGGCTGTTCATTTTGCCATCAGTCCAGGCTATGTTCCTAATTATGTCACAGAATTTTTAGTTCCGTATTTCCAGATCTAGGGACTGATGTTGATTTTTCTGGTCACTACAAGAGCAAGAAAAATTAGAAGAACAATTGAGGCTGTTATCAAAGGTGGATCATTACAGCGGCTGTGGCAAGAACACCCCAAAATTCTATACTAAAAGGAGCATAACTGAGGTCTCAGGCACATGTGCACTGTTAAAACTTATCTAGTGGTTTGACCTATCCTGTCAAAAAGCATCCACGCCAATTATTTGCTATTTTGCTTACAAGACTTGCTTTATTGAACTTTTTAATTAGTGGAGTGGTTGTTACACAGATGCAGATTTAAAGGTTTCCTCTGAGTTTTCACTGATGTTTTCAATCTCTAGTACTTACGTTATATTAAACAGTTTTTAATTTTTTTCTTGGAGGAAGGTTTTGCTTTTTAGCTTTTTGAATTGTCACATTTTAAGAACAAAAATTGCCTATGACACACAAGTCGTCTTTTATCTTCTAGCTTCCGTCCTCAGTGACCACTCCCTTTCTAGGTATCTTCGGGCCTCTCTTTCCCAAACGTTTTCTGGTTGCTGCCCCTTCCCTCCTCTGGTCTTTTATGATGGCATCTAAATGTTGCTGTCAAAGGTCTTTGCCTGTTTCTGCTGATGCATCTACAGTGTATTTCAAAATCCCTACTTAGTTTATTTCGTTTTCTCACATCTCGAAACCAGCGTATCTGAAATTAGCCAGCGTCATGGCACACGCCTATAGTCCCAACTACCCTGGAGGCTGAGGCACGAGAATTGCTTGAACCCAGGAGGCAGAGGTTGCAATGAGCTGAGATCACATCACTGCTTTCCAGCCTGGGCAACAGAGTGAGACTCTGTCTCAAACAAACAACGAAAAACAGCAACCAAAAAACAGTGTATCCAACATGGAATGTATTCTCCAACATGGAATTTCTCTCCTGAAAGTGCTTCCTTTTCTACTCACCCTGTCTTTGCCAGTGTTACCATTTTCCAACCTCCCAGCTGAAATGGTGCCACATTTTCCAGGTTTTCTGCCTACTTTTCCAATACTTCTCTGTCTCTTTTGTCAATCTTATTCTGCAGCTGACTCCCTGAATATGCACGTTAGCTGGAGTTCTGTCCCAGCTTCTTCTTTCTTGTCACCCCTTTGGTTTTCCATGGTGTTTCAAACCTGTTTCCAGCCCAGATCCCCAAATCAATGTGTCTGACACTATATTCATCATTTCTCCCCAAAGCCACCCTCTCCCCACTCACCACATGCACCTTCTGGTGTATTCAGTGGCTGGAACGCTGAGCCATTCACTCCAGAAATCTGGGCATCACCCTTGATGCCTTCCCCCACTTGCTTTCCACACTTGGTCAGTCCTGTCAATTAGACCTCCTTTGTGTCTCTGGAGCATATACTGTTCTCTCCACTCCTGTTACCAGAGCCTTATTTTAGGCCCTCATCAGTTTTCATCTGAATTTCCAAGATATCATCTTGGTTAATACTCCTATCAGCCCATCTTCCAGAAGAAAAAACTGAAGCTAAATTACATTAATTGTTGCTTATGATGACACTTGCTGGTGCCAGGATTTGAACCCAGAAAGTCCAGTTCTAGGATCCTCACTCTTAAGCACAAATTATACTGCTTCTCTGCTTTGGAGAAAAAAAAGAGCGCAATTAGATGGTATCTTCTATTTCTTTGCTGCTCAAGTGTGGGCCAGAGACCTGCAACAACACATTATCAAGGACTTTGCTAGAAATGGTGAATCTCAGAGCCATGCAGGCCTCCTGAATCAGAATCTGCGTTTAACAACATGTCCAGGTGTTTCGTGTGCTTGTGAAGCCCTGCTCTAGTCCAGGTGTGGAGAATACTGTGTAAGTGCAAGTGATTAAACCCAAGGCTTGCCTTCAGGTCCACACTCTTTAATTTTCTCTCAAATAGACTTATCTGTGGTTTGAGGTAAGAATTTTTGTTTTCAGACAGAAGCACTTCTAACCAATAGTAATGCTTCTTTCTAACATGGCTTAAAAATGCTTTGGGGCCACATAAGAAGAGAAGTGGGGAAGTGGGGTCACAGCTGTGTGCCCTGAAGAATATTTGCTCACTCCAGGGTGCCAGCTCCACGCCCCATCACACCCTGCACTGTTTTCTACCAACGCTAACTGGCGAAGGAATACATAAAGGCATTTCTAAGAGGGTGAGTAATATGGAGGGGAAACATAGCCCCTCCCATAGGTTTACTGCACTGCCTGATGACTCAGTGGTACTCATTTCTAGTCATGAAACAGAGGACGAGAATAACCAAGACTCGAGAGCACAGTGAGTTGGCAATAGATATAATCACAAGACCTGAGAATTCCTAGCTCTTATTCCCTGGCTCTAGCAATGGGACCACACACGTGAAACCATCTTTTGTACTGATTATCAAGTCCTCCCTTACAAAAATCTTGCCCTGGGACCCCTCGTCTCCCTCTCTGAGGCCACGCACGGGGAGGAAATCATGAATGCTGCCTCACCTGCTGTGTAGGGTAAAGATTTGCTTTCCATATTTGCATTGACATCTACAGTCTGTGTCTATAGACTTCTTTGATGCCTCAGAACTATATCCAAAGGCTGCCATTGTCTTACAGCTTATATAAGAAGATCCTTATCTTGATGAGTTTCAGAAGAGAACCTGAAGTCTAGGGAAAATGTGAATGATTCTCTATTTTTTTTTAAAGGCAGGCTTAGTGAAATTTATACCACTGGATCCAATCCCATTAAAACGGGTTGTAAAAAAGTAGAGTTTCCATGCTGCTAAGCTGCTTTTATGTGGCCGTGGCATCTCTGCACACAGCATGTATGTTTGGGGTGCTTCGATTCCAAGTCAAGCTTGTGCAAAGGTAGACCTCAGATCTGCTGTCTGCACTTAGGCATCTTCCAAGAGAAACACCTGCCAACTCAATCATTGTCTGACCAAGAGACACTGGAGCCCTCAGATGAGAAAAAAGGAAAAGTTAAATCAAGCACAGTTTCATAAATACCTGTGACTCATCATGAAACCCACGCAGCAGAAAACTGACAGCAGGAACAGAGGATGCTGACCTAGTTTGCCAGAACAGAGGTAGGATTTGCTTTTTTGGTTGTGAATTTTTTCTTTATTAAAGGAGAGGAGTTTAATGAACATTAGTTCTTAAGGAAACAGGAGGCAGGTAACTGAGAGTGGAGCCGGGTCTCCTTTATCCTCCATCTTCCCTGCCTGGCCCAGTCACCAGGCCTCAGCTGAAACCTTCAAAACCCTTATCTGCCACTGAAGTGGCAGACTTCTTTAACCTTTGACCTAAATTGTGTTTGAACTTTCATCTTGAGGAAGCAAAGTTTTAACATTAAGCCACTAAAGACTTCAAAAGCCCTGGATTTATGTCCTGTTCTTTAGCAAGAATCCCAATAGCCTTGTCTTTGGCCAACAAATAAAGTGAACTTGTTCATCCCAATTCTAGTAGTGATATACTAGGTAAAGAATTAGAAACAGGAGGAGGGTATTTATAGCAATTGATGCATTTTAATAGACAAGTTTCCCAAGAAACAAATCAAGGGAAAGATTTCCCTAAACTTTTCAAGACTTTTTATTTGGAGATCTTACTTCTATTCACAGAATAAATGTGAACATTACTTAAGAAAGGCTTTCATTTCTGCCTTCATGAAAGTACCTAACGAATTTTAAAGTAAGTCCTGTTAATATTTCGGGGTCCAACTTGAGAAAGTCCAAAAGTCACAATGCAATATCTCACAATCTGTTTAGAACAGGTTGCATCTGGAAAAAAAAATGACCATTTTAACGGATTGCCCTTTATATTCTTGCCTAAATTCACAAAGGATTTACATTTAGCCATAAACATACTCAGATGAGGACATGCCTTAAAGGGAATATCTGAAGAGCAAAGTAAGTCTGAGAGGATTAACAACAGAATAAAACCCAGATTAAATCAGATAACCAAGGAAAAATTAGTAGAAGAACTAGAAACGTTTTTATGTCTGTAACAGGGAAACACCAACCTCAGTGCACTGAAAAAAAAGAGGAATGCCCAACAGATTTAAATCAAAGTCCAAAACTAACTTGGATTTGTATCTGTAACTCTTATGACTTGCTCTTTTTTTAAAAAAAAAAATTTACATTAGTTTTATTTGTCCTGTCAGTTAAAGCAAGTGAGGCTGCCAAAACGCTGTCATTTCTTATAACTGATTACCCTCCCCTTCCCATGGCTGTCATACGTGTCTCAAGTGTATTTGTCTTTGGAATGTTGCTCCTTTATTGCCTTTTGTGGGACCTGTCCTGCTCTGGCATTTTTACTGTGGTAGACACATTGCTATACTACAGTAAGCCAAAGGTCATCCACACAGCCATCAATTCTAAGAATAATTTTTTGGTTAATAAAAGTAATTTTCTTAGCTGAGGGCTACTTGCTGTGAGAAGGATTCATATTTGCCAGATCACATTTTCTAGAAAGTGACAGAATGCCAACCATTGAGCTATAATGTATGATGCTATAATCGTTTGTTAAAAACCAAATTTTCCTTCTTTAACATGTGGCTTTTGAATATAGTAAGAAAGTTGAGTGAGGGTAAGTGACAGGATGAGGCAAAAACGTGTTTTGGGAAAATGGGTAACAAATGTTATTTGCTTCCTGGCTCAGAAAGCAGCTAGGCAGAGAGAACAGAGGGGGTGTGTTGATTAAGACCAGGACTTGGAGCTACAGAGATATGGAATGGACCTGTCTCAGCCATCTGCCTGTGATCTTAGACAACTTAATTAACTTCTCTCAGCTGGGGCTTTTTCATCTGTAAAATGGGCATGGCAATAGGACCTACCTCCTAGGTTTATTTGGAGAAAGAAATGGGGTATGCATAAAAAGTGTTTGGGTCTGTAAATGTGTGTCTGCCAGGCGAGGCTGCTTATACAGTGTGGACACACAGCCCCATATTCTCAAGGGCTTAAAACACCTGAGCAGCTCCTGTTGATGCCGATGTCCTCTGCAGATTTGTGGGGTGCCAGTGGTCGTCTGTCCATCGAAGTCATTCAGGGGTCCAGGTGATAGAGCAGCCACCCTTCAGATTTTGTTGGTTCCATGCAGGGGAGAGTACAGTCTGCAGTTTTTATGCCAGCAATTATGAAAAGCTCAGCCTAGAAGTTAACACATATCACTTATCAGTAAACTCATTGGCCAGTCCAGTCTTATGACCCCACCTACTCACAAGGGGCAAGAAGGCAGATGTACCAGAGGCAGAGAGCTGGAAATAGATGAACAGCACTAATGGAGATCACAAATGTTTTTTATGCATACATATGTATATACTGTACCTATGTGGGAGAAGAAAGAGAGAACCCAAGTCACTCTCTTTCTATAGATGAAGCAGAGAGAGTTACTTCACATCAGTATCCAAGTACCATGATCACAGTCAGCCAACCAGACAGCTGCATGAACAGGAGACACTGCACTGAATACCTCAGGCAATTTAAGGAAAAGTGTGGATCAAACAACAGGGAAGAAGCCCTTCCACCATTCCTACTAGATATTTAGTGGAACAGTATTATTGGAAACATGTTTTTCAGTAAGGCATTGCAGTACACATACGATATTTGGCAAGAAAGAGTCTGTATGAGTGACCTTGGGGGTTGGGCAAGTGTTATCTGAGATAACACTGAGAGGGTCACTTTAACCCTCAGATCCCCAGTGTCCTCACATGTGAAGTGGGAATAAGACTAGACTAAGCAAGAGGTTTTGGTCAGAGGGAACAGATGAGAGTCTACTCAGAACTCTGGAAGCATGTTGGAGAGCCACTGGCACAAACGGGCACTCAGCAATGTTCATTCATTCATTCCCTCTCTGCCCTCTTTAGAAAATGCAACATTCCTTTCAGTTCTGTTAATTCGGTCATTTTCAGAAATGGAGTTTCCCAAATGAACTCTGCCCAGGTTACATGGTGATGTGCACAGTATGGCAAAAATGCCAAGGGCGCTTGGGGCACCTGCCTCAGCATTAGGCACAGCAGGTCTGAGATTTCAAAGCATCCCTGGACCCTTGGACACAGGTCAAATTTACTGTCCTGACCCAGTTGGTGAGTCGGAACTGGTCAGGGGAGGCCCTAGCTAATTGGCAATGGTGTCAACTAACCAGGGGCTCTGCAGCCCTGCTGCAGTCTGAGCCATGGGTACAGCCGTTTCCCTGGCAAGGTGTTCGACTGAGAGAGCCTTGGGCTGGGTGTCAGCGGGACCTGGGTCCAGGTACTCATTCTGCTGCTGAGTCCCTTGTTCAAGCCACTTAACCTCTCTGGTCTTCAGTGTTTTGTGTAAAATGTCTGAATTGGGCTGCTGGTTTTTGAAGTTCTTTTTCTCATCTTCAGAACTAAAGGAAATCTTGCAGCTTCCAAGTTAAAACGAATAAAAGCAGAGCTGCTCTAATCTCCAAGGTCTCTTCCGGAAACCTTCAGCTCCCAGTGTTTCCTTCACGCCTCCCTCTGGTGTCTGAAAATCCAAGAACACTCGTTTCCTTATGCAGAGACTCAACAAGCCTTTATTAGGATGTGAGAGGGAGCTCGCATTAATCCAGGGTCCCCTTCACTGTGAATGAATTAGTCGGTTTGCATTTGGTCACCTCTGTAGAACTGGAGGGAACAGGATACAGACAGAAAAGAGTAGGTCGAAGAAACAAGCGCCCAGGAGTCAGGGGCAGGATGAGAACAGCTTTCCCCCCGGAGTGTCTCACCTGGGTCAGAATCACTCATCCTGGCCTCAGGGACCAGGAGGTTATGAGCAGAGGCCCTTGGAGAGGTCCACATACTACAGTTTTGCCTGAAGACAATCCTTATTTTAGAGAGCCAATTTAATGTAGGAGGAAAGCAAAAGGAAGGTTACTGGATCGGTGTCAGAGAGGAGGCGGCGTCAGTAAATATCAATTAGCACTTCCTTCCGTTTTCAACTGCAACTTCCCCTCTTTGCTTTCTTCTCAGAAGTAGCCGGTGAAGGCCACCTGCCGATGACGAGACAACTAACAGTTTTTGTACACTTAATTTATACAACCCCTGTGCTTGGCAAAAACACAGGGTGTAAGTTCACCCTTCCCATCCCTCTGAAGAAGCTTAGAGGCTGCTAGCCTATTCATCCTAACATCTCTAGCTGGGAAAACAGTGTTGGAAATTGAGTTGCGAACATTCACAGAGTCAAAATTTAAACCTCACATATGTCTGACTCTAACTCCTGTGTTTTTAAATCAGTACACTCTCTTCTCTCTCAGGTTCCCTCTCTCCAGCTTCTCAATTTCATCAGTGCTAGGGAGAAAAATTAACTTCAGGGAAAGAAGAAAGAGGAAAATGTGGAATTTCTTTTTTTTCCATCAATTTTGCCGTATATTAATACATCTGCTCATGTGTTTTTCCTACTTAAACCCATCTTTGGCTTTGTATTGGCTACAAAGGAAAGTTCACCCTCCCTAGTCTTTGTTTTCCAAAACACTTATAGTCTGATACCACATCCATTCCAGATTTATGCCATGTCACCAAGTACAGCACGGGCCATCTAACGTCTTGCTATTTCCCAAACACACACATGCACCGTCATACTTCTGTGCCTTCGCTCTGCTGTTCCTTTTGCATGAAACTCCCTTTCTTTGTTCATTTGTTTGGTGATTCCACATATATTAAGCTCCTACTATGTGCCGGGCCCTGGAGCTAGAAAGGTGAATAAATCCAGGTCTCTAACATCCAGCTTACAGTCTGGTGGGGCACACAAAGAGATAAAAGGGCAATTATAATACAGTGGGAGTGTGTAAGTTATCACGGCTCACAGGAGAGACTTACCCCGGATTTGGGGGTAGGGGACTGAGGTTCAGGGAATGATGACTTCTCAAAGGAGGTAAGGCCTTAGCTGGGACTAGAAAAATGAGGAGGAAGAGGTTTTCCTAGATATGCGAGACAGAACTGGTGAATATTCAAAACTAATTTAAAACTTTAGAAAGTGGATTAATTGAGAGCAAGTGAGAGGAGGGACAAATGAAGCTGGGAAGGCTTTTGGGTCTGGTTAAAATTTTTGGGATTTTTTAAGTTGAGAAAATGGAGAGCTACTGAAGGATTTTTCTACTTAAATGGCATAATCATATTTGCAGCTCTGGTTATGCCAATCTGAAACTACGTAGGGAAGATGTCGCAAGCTTAAATGTTTCCCAGCTTTTGGGTGAAGCTGGTCCGGGATAAGAAAACACATAGGAAACTTCTTCATTTCTTCAAAGAAAAATATATTTCCTCTCAATTTTTAAGAAACAATAGGTCCTATTGATTTGTCTTTTATTTTTTCATTTTTAAGAGATTCAATGAATGATTAAAAGAAATACTTCACTTTCCTCCTAACTGTAAGAGTCTAACAGAAAATACTTGGATTAGTGGCAATTGCTTTACTTGGTCGCAGTGTTGGGGGGATACGAGCAGGGGACTGTGGTGAGCTGTGGTGAGCAGGCCTGTCTAAGAGGAGCAGCCCCCACTTCATTCCAGCTGTCTGTTTCGTGCAAGAATGTAGGTCAAATCTAGACCTTCTGCTCTTTCAAAGAAATCCAGAGATCAAATCTTAATGTAAAAATCAACTGATTTTAAAAATTGACCAAAAAACAAAAACAAGAAGCTTAGGATTGCCAGATTTCCCAAATAAAAGAACAGGATGTCATATGAAATTCGATGATCAGATAAACCATGAATGCTTCTTAGTAAAAGTATATCCCAACTATTGTATGAGATATATTAAAATATGATTTGCCACTGATCTGAAACTGGAATTTCACAGGGTGTCCTGTATCTTGGCTGGCAACCCTACACCAAACAAAACATGCACGTGAATCACATTAGATGTGTCAGCCACCAGCTGGTAGCTTGTGGTATTGATTGGTGATTCCAGACTTCATCTGAAGAGTCTTATCTTTTATAACAAATGAGTCATGTCATCATTTTCATTATGCTAAAATAAAATTTATAGATCGCACAACCTATTTAATCATAATATTTTAAAAGTCAACCTAAGGCCTTAATTATAAAGAACAAAAAAAAAAAAAGAAAATTATTTCAATATGTGATTACTTTGGTAGCACTCCATTAGGGACTGGCAAGACATCTGAGAGTTGTGTAGGACATCTGGGTGCCCCAGGCACTATGGGGCATCTGTCTCGCACCTGACTCTCAAACGCTCACACTGCTTCACAATCTTTGTGATAACCAAAAATACTGCCTCCCATTTTCAAAACCTCCCTAGGTGCAGTGCCATCTTCAGTGATTAAGACCAGTTAGTGAAAGGGTGCAGAGGGAAAAGGAAGAGACTGGTACTTGAGGTTGGGAAATCAATTTAAAATAGAAATGGAGCCAGATGTGGTAGCTCACAACTGTAATCCCAACCTTTTGGGAGGCTGAAGCAGGAAGATCACTTGGGGCCAGAAGTAGCTTCAGTCCAGATTGTGCCACTGTACCCCAGCCTGGGAACATACCAAGACCCTGTCTCCTGTAGTCCTAGCTACTCAGGAAGCAGGAAAAGGCAGGACCACTTGAGCCAGGGGAAGCTATGATTACACCACTGCACTCCAGCCTGGATGACAGAGCCAGGCCCTGTCTCTAAATAAATAAGTAGCCAGGCACAGTGACTCTCACCTTGTAATCCCAGCACTTCGGGAGGCCAAGGTGGGTGGATCACTTGAGGTCAGGAGTTTGAGACCAGCCTGGCCAACATGATACAACCCTGTATCTACTAAAAATACAAAGGTTAGTTGGGCATGGTGGTGTGTGTCTGTAATCCCAGCTACTCGGCAGGCTGAGGCCAGAGAATAGCTTGAACCTGGGAAGCAGAGGCTGCAATGAGTCAAGATCACCTCACTGCACTTCACCCTAGGCAACAGAGTGAGACCCTGTCTCTAAATAAATAAACAAATAAGAAATGGCTGGAGAACCAACCAGAAGTGGGAAAAGAAAGGAGGAGGAGTCAAGTGGGATCATTCAAATAGAGAGGCAAGATGGGAACAGAGTTTATCCTGGAATAAATAAATCCTATTTCTTGAGTTTCAGATTTCAATTTCTGTGGCAGATCTAAGAGGAGTGGTCTGTTAGTCCATGCCATTCATGAGCTCGGTGGTGTGAAATGGCTGTAGAACGTTGGGAGTTCGCAGCTCCTTGTCTGTTTGTGATGGAATCATGGGAATGGATGAGATTGCTCCCGGGAAGACCATAGGTAGGCGGTGACTATAGGTTGGTATCCATGGACACAACCCTGGGAACACCAGCTTTCATGAGATGTCCAGCCGTTATCATGGAGAAATAAAGGAGTTTTCAGAATGAAAGTGGGAAATTTAGGAAAAAGTGACATAACAGAAAGCATGGGAGGACAGATGGGTAGGACCGACTCTGAGAGAAGGGAAGATAAACAAGTGAAGAGAAACAAGAGAAGAGCTGAACAATGTCAGGTCAGGAGCTCCTAGGTGAGCTGAGCGGCTGCAGTTTCAGCGCAGTTAGGTGTGGAATCCTTTTTAGAGTTGATGAGAAGATGCAGACAGGACGTGTAGACCACTTAAAAAGCAGCATGGCCGTGAAGGAGTATGAGATCCTGTCTGCCTTTTAGGGTCCTCCTTATATGAGATCTCTAAAATTTCCTTTACCTTTGGAATCTTTTAGGATGCCTTTGCTAGTAATTAACAGAAAAATGAACCCATACTGTCTTAAAAAGTAAAATTCAATAGTGGATTTAGCCTACTGAAAACGTCCAGCAATAATGTGTGCTTCAGGCATGATTCGATCATGGCTTTAGATCCAGTTCTCTGTTTTTTCCTACGTGTCTCAGACTGACTTCCCTATTTTTTAAGTTTATTTCACAAATATTTATTGAGCACCTACTGCATGCCAATAACTGTTTTAGGCCCTTGAGATATAGCCATAAAATAAAACTGACAAAGATTCCTGTCCTTGATGCTGGGTGTGGTGACACACACCTGTAGTCCCAGCTTCTTGAGAAGCTAAGGCAGGATGATTGCTTGAGCCCAGGAATTTAAGGCCAACCTTGGCAACTTGGCAAAATCCCATGTCTAAAAATAAAGATTCTTGTCCTTGTGGAGCATATGTTCAAATGGGGAAAGATATACTGTAAACATGTATATACATATATACAAACACATATATAAAATCATAGCATATGACAGGGTTTGGCTGTGTCCCCATCCAAATCTTGAATTGTAGCTCCCATAATTCCCACATGTTGTGAGAGAGAGCCGGTGGGAGGTAACTGAATCATGAGGGCAAGTCTTCCTCATGCTGTTCTCATCATGTGAATAAGTCTCATGAGAGCTGATGGTTTTATAAAGAGAGTTCCCCTGCACATGTGCTCTCTTGCCTGCTGCCATGCAAGATGTGACTTTGCTCTTCCTTTGCCTTCTACTATGATGATGAGGCCTCCCCAGCTATGTGAAACTGTGAGTCCATTAAACCTCTTTTCTTCATGAATTATCCAGTCTCAGGTATGTCTTTATTAGCAGCATGAGAACATACTAATACTGCATGTTAACTGATGATAAAGTCTACAAAAAAAAAAAAAAAAACTGGTTCAAGAAGGAGTAGGTTGCAATTTATAGAAGATGGTCAAGAAAGCCTCCATCAAGAAAGTGGCATTTGAGCAGACATGAGGATATGACAGAGAGAGATGCATGAATACCTTCAGGAAGGGTATTCCAGCCAGAGGAAACACCAGCAGGAAGGCCCCAGACAGGTGTGTCCAGCACATCTGAACAGCATCAGGGAGGCCAGTGTAGCTGGGGTGGAATGACTTAAGGATCAGCAGTGGGAGATTAGATCAGGGAAGCAACAGAGGCCCAAATTTATGAGCTCTGGCATAAAGGGAGTTCCCCTGCACATGTGCTTTTCATCCCCAGGGCATTGAGCCCAAGAGTAAATGATACAATGCAAAGTGTAAGAGGATCTCTCTGGCTGCTGTGTTGAAAAGGGACTCTAGGGGAGTGAGAGTAGTATCTGGGAAACCACTCAGGAGCTCTCTTTCAATAATCCAGGGAAGAGGTGATAGTGGCGGGACCCGGGTGGTTGCTGTGGAGGTGATAGACATGGTAGGATTCCGGAAAAGTTTGACCATAGTGCTAACAGGATTTGCTGACAGACTGGATGAAGGAGAGGATAGAAGAGTCAAGAATGATTCCAGGCATTTCTGCCTAAGTCATTATCTGAGATGGGGAAGGCTGTGGGTAGGAAGAGATTTGGGAGGAAGGTCCAGATTTGAGTTTTGGACATGTTACATTTTAGATGCCTATTAGACATCCTGGGGTAGCTGTTAAGTGAGCAGAGGGATCCAGAAGTCTGCATTTGGGAGAGAACTCTAAATGAGTGATATATATTTCAGATATGAAAGGATACACATAATATTAAGTTGCAAGATTGAAGGAATCGCTAAGGAAGTGAGAGTAGATAGAGAAGAAAGGAAGACCGAAGACTGAGCCATGGATCTCTCAGACACTTGAAGGTCTAGGAGAAGGAGTGGACTGGAAAAAGAGACAAGACTTATGGTAGAAAGACATTGGAGTGGGAGAGACAGGACCTCTTTCAAACAAAAGTCCCAGATATCCCTCTGACTTGACCGATTTAGGTTCCTTGAATCGGTCCCTCCAGCCAATGGAAAAGAGTAGACAGAGTCCATTTTTTAACTAATCATTTGAAAAGGTCTTGGTTTGTGCTGAAGGGCTTATACTTATGAGGACTTACCCATGGAACTTACCCCTGGAACTTACCCCCTCGCCCGGGGGGGGCAGTGATCAGTTTCTCACGATCCCACCCAAAGGTAAAACTGAATATTGGGAAGCAACGGATAAGGTGAACCCACCATCTTGTCACACATTTTCCAGGGGATCAGTGTTTCTCACATACTCACAGATCCTTTCATTCAGATTGATAGCTGTATACTTATTACCTTAAAAAATAGTTGGCTATCTGTTTACCGATTTCTGCTCAGATTATGAGCGTTTTGAGGAAGAACTGTGTCTTACTGATCTTTGAACCCCAGGACCTAGCCTCAGTAAATATTTGTTGAAGTGAGTTCAATGTGAACATGTGAGAGTGTGTAGACATCTGGCTTCTGTGGGACCTCCTGGGTGACTTTAAGCCTCAAAGTTAAAAGAAAAAATTGTAAACGCTTAGAATGGTTTCTGATCCATCTATAATATGTAATATAACTGCATAGACCATCACTTGGTTAAACTGAATGTATAAAGCTATTTCTGAATAGTTGTGGCTGCAAGAACAATCAGTTCTTAAATAGTTTTGAGACAGAGAAATCTAAAAGAGCCCTTTGGTAATTTGGATACACACACACACACACACACACACACACACACACACACAGACCTTATAGTTGAGAGCTCATGAAATCGCCTAACAGGCCTATACTGTAAGGACCTGTAAACTGATTGAAAATGCTATGGGTTGGATGTTTATGTCCAGCCCCCTCCAATTCGTATGCTGAAACCCTAGCCCCCAATGTGATGGTCTTTGGAAGTCAGGCCTTTGGGAGGTAATCAGGGTAAGATGAGGCCCTGAGGGTAAGCTCCTTATGATCCTTATGAGGGGTTAATGTAGTTATAAAAAGAGGAAAAAGGTACAAAATTTCAGTTAGTAGAAGGACTAAGTTCTTGTGTTCTATTGCACAGCACAAAATAATAAATGTATGTTTCAAAATAGCTAAAAGAGAAAATTTTAAATGTTCTTACCACAAAGAAATGATAAATATTTGACTTGATAGATGTGTTAATTAACCTGTTTTGAATATACGTCATTCCACAATGTATATATGTATCAAAACATCACATTTACTCCATAAATATATGCAATTATTATTTGTCAGTTAAAAAGACAATAACACTTTTTCATGTTTATTTTTTGAGATGGACTTTTGCTCTGCTAAGCAGGTTCTCATGGACATATTAGGCTCTATTTATCCATATGGGTATTTTTGGAAATGTAAGCACTAAAGTAACTTCTTTAAATTATAAAAGATTCTGAAGGTTTGTGTGTTTCCTTGTTAGTTTTTAGAAAATGATGGGAATACCATCGAAACGATATTTTTAAACATTTGAAGGCATTTGATACACGAAATATTTGATTCTTATCAAATAAAGTGTCAGTATTTAAACTTTCCCTCTGGAGGAAAGTTATTTAGTTTAGTTTTTGCTTATAAAGGATGAAGATAGAAAGAAACACCAGTCACTGTGATGGACTCTCTGAGCTCACCCTGGACAGGCTGCTGAACAGTTCTCGGGTTCTTAAGCGAGTCTGCAATGGTGCTAGGCTAGACTCTCTTTACACTGAAATAAAAAAGAGGACACATCTGAAAAACCAGATAATATAATGAATAAGGCATTTGGTAAATAAGAGCAATTAAAAATCAAAAACAGCACACATCTGAAAGAACAGATAATAGAGCAGGTAAGACATTAGGTAAATATGGCCAAATAATTATGTTGTAAACCTCTACCTGAATGAGGCATCCAGGAGGCAATTCTACATCAAGTGCCCTTTTCCCCCCTCACTTTACTCGATCTAGTTAGACTTTTGAAAAATTAAGGGAAACTCCAGAGGTCACAAAGAAGTTTCCTTGTTGTGTTCTGTGGCCTAGAATGAGGCTGGAAATTGGGTGTGCACTTTAAGTTGGACCTTTCCTTAGTGCAGCTCCCTCCTCTATTTCTGAGGGGACCCAACGAAGAAGAAATGGGACAGCAGAGAGTTTCAAGTGTACAAGGCAGATGCCATGGGAGATCACGTGTTCTCCCTGCTGGATGGTTAGAAGACATGAGGTGGCCATTTGGTCTGCAGGGGAGCGCTGCTTGGTGGTGAGGAGGAGGGGTCTGTTTGATGCTGTTATTATTCTCTATTCAGCTGCAGGGCTTTTGGAGTTTTTTAAATTTTTGCCCTTGAAAATGGCCTTAAGTGATTCTGTGTGTGTACATTGGAGAAAGCCAGTACAGTATCCTATTAATCCGCTGAGTAACTTCAACAACTTGAAAATGATCAGAGCATGGTTGGTGACTGCGTTGGTCAGTTTGTGAGAACTTTACTGATTGCAAATGCAAGTCACTCCATTTAAGGGATCTCCCCTTTTGTGGTCTCTCATGCCTCCTCTGCCCAACAGCTTGGCGGCCTCCCTGGGGTCCATTGTAGCCATCCTTCCAGGACACTGGGTCGGTTCAGGGGGCAATTGTTGCCTTCTTCTCCCTCCAGGGAGCAACTTCTCTTCGTAAGGATTCTTTTTCCCAGCAAGCAAAGTTGACCTGGAAATTTGATAGTGCCAGAGTTACAAACTATACTTTCTCCAGAGAGAAATATTGCCTTATAGAAACTAGCTTTTATCCTGCTGGGAAACTGTACTGTGGTGCGGGGATTGTCTCTTATTAGAGCTGTGTGAGCTGGGGGAAGCATGTAGGGCTATCTTCCACACACCAAAAAGGCTGCTGGAATCGTGTATGACCCTGAAAAGAAACTGTCATGGTACTTAGTGGGGAGGTGGGGAAAGACAAAAATGTCCACATGAGACAGTTCATTCCTTGTGCAGAATGAGCTTACATACTCTGAAACACACCAGGAGAAAAGTTCTCAAGGTTTTGAAACTCCTAGCAATGGCGGAGTTCTTGGCTCACTTCCTAGAGCATTATGAGGCATTGTAAACGTCCTTCGAATTCACGCAGTCCCATAAGAACACCAACAGAAAAATTGTTATGGGGATTTTAGTATTTAATCTTCAGGGGGTCTAAAGCCTTTACTGGCCATTTCTCAATAAAAAACAAATCTGTATATATGGAATGGGGTAGAGGAAATTGGGAAATAATTGTATAACGAAAAGGTAGTACATCAGTTAGTCAAATAATTGAGCCAATTACTCATTGAGCATTTACTATGTGCCAGTCGTTGTAGCAAGGGATGGGGCCATGGGGTGACTCTGACAAGCCTGGGCCCTATCCTCATGGCACTTATATTCTAGTGGGTGTCAAAGGTGCAAGTGTGCTGAGCTAATTGTGTAATAGAAGCTATGAAGTTAGCTTATAGCCTCCCAATTCAGAGATCTCCAACATCTTCTTGTTGAATTTAGACATGCAGTATCCTGGAAGAGGACTGCAGCCCTAAAAATGCTCCTGATGGCTGGGTGCGGTGGCTCATGCCTGTAATCCCAGCACTTTGGGAGGCCGAGGCAGGCAGATCACCTGAAGTCAGGAGTTTGAGACCAGCCTGGCCAACATGGAGAAACCCCATCTCTACCAAAAATACAAAAAAAATTAGCCATGCGTGGTGGCTCGTGCCTGTAGTCTCAGCTACTCAGGAGGCTGAGGCAAGAGAATCACTTGAACCCGGGAGGCGGAGGGTGCAGTGAGCCGAGATCGCGCCATTGCCCTCCAGCCTGGGCGACAGAGCAGGTTGGTTTCAAAAAAATAAAAAATGCTCCTGACTCATTATTTCCCACCAAGCTGTTCTTTGGACAGGCAGGACCTTGGGCAACACTTATTTCTTCTTAGGGAATCTGAATGTCTCTGTTATTCTTACAAAATACCTCACTGAGAATGTGTGTTGGCTTAAGAAGCTGTTATATTTTCTTCTCTGGATTTTCAGATATACCTCTTCCCACAACATCTTTTCACAATCTGTTTTTATTCTATAATTTTCTTTATCGTCTCAAAAATCTACGTCTGTCCACAAGTTAAGCTAAGTATCTCCAGATAACCGTCTCATTCAGAAACACAAGATCTCAATTTCTAAAAAATAGTAAATGTTCATGTTAACAAACTTGGACAATGCCCACTTGTACCAAAAATATGAGCAGAAACATTTATTATCTTCAGCTGAAAGTCTGTGCTAATAATTTTAAGTTTACTTTTACATTTTAGGGATATTTTCAAATATACACAAAAGTGGAGAAAACAGTTTAGTGAACCTTAATGTACCCATCACTAAGCTTCAAGAGTCATTAAAATTTTGCCATTTTTATTTCATGATAGAGCTTCCCCCATCAAGTACAGATAACTTTTTTCCCTTTTAAATTTTGGATTATCAAAATCAAATTCCAGACATTATATAATTTCAATCACAGATATCTTAGTAGAGAGATAAGGATACTTTATAACATCCCATTTCTACAAATAACAAAATAAACAAAAAAATCCTTTAGTATCATATAACGTGACCCAAAATCAAGTTCCTCTGACTGACCTAAAATATGAATTTTTAAAGTTTGTTCAAATCAGGATTCAAAAAAGGACCAAGCATCATATTTAGTTGTTATTTTTATTAAATTTCTTTCAATCTTTAATTCATCCCTCTTTCCTTTTCTCCTCACCATTTAATTTTTTTGTTCGTTTGTTTTTGTTTGTCTTTCCTTTTTTTTTTTTTAAAAGACAGGGTTTCACCATGTTGGTCAGGCTGTTCTTGAACTCCTGACCTCAGGTGATCTGCCGGCCTTGGCCTCCAAAGTGCTTGGATTACAGGCGTGAGCCACCACACCCAGCCTAACCATTTAATTTTTGAAAGGACTAGTCTTTTATCTTACTGATTTTCTTACATTCTGATTTGTCTATTAGCTCGCTGGTGGCATTGTTCAGCTTATTCTTCTATTCCCCTGTATTATTTGTAAACTGTTAAGTCTATAAGTTTGATTAGATTTAGGTTCCCTCCCCTCCCTCCCTCCCTCCCTCCCTCCCTCCCTCCCTCCCTTCCTTCCTTCCTTCCTTCCTTCCTTCCTTCTTTTTCTCTTCCTCCCTCCCTTCCTTTTCCCTCCCTCCTTCCCTCC
>NW_016107385.1:6868758-6914830 GCF_001604975.1 Cebus imitator
TCCTTCCTTCCTTCCTTCCTTCCTTCCTTCCTTCCTGCCTTCCTGCCTTCCTTCCTTCCCTCCTTCCCTCCTTCCCTTTCTTTCTTGATGCAGTCTCTGTTGCCCAGGATGAAGTGCAGTGGTGTGATCTCTGTTCACTGCCACCTCTGCCTCCCGGGCTCAAGTGATTCTCCTGCCTCAGACTCTACAGTAGCTGGAATTACAGGTGCCCACTGCCAGGCCCAGCTAACTTTTCCTACGCTTAATAATTGCTTCATTTTTTTTCTTTGCTTGTTTTTCTTCCCCAACTACTTCATGCTAATTCTTCCTCAAACTCTCAGGTAGAGCTGTAAATAGCTTATCAATGTAACCAGGTGTATAGAATAATCTATAAATTCATTTTCCCCCCTAGGGGAAATTCCTTCCCTTCTAGGGAAGCATCCTCCCAGATCCCTTCTTTCTCCATGATCTGTTACACTACTGTCATTTTGTGAGTCTGCTTCATGATCTTCCTGAAAATTCTGTTGCTTTTTAACCTGTGTTTGCTCCTCTTATCTAGATCTCGTGTCCTACTCTCATTTAGCTTAACTACTCATTTTGAAGGAGTACATTTTCCAGTAGCCTTCTGAGGAAGTAGGCATGAACGATGAAATAAAAATATGCTTCTTGGCCGGGTTCAGTGGCTCATGGATGTTATCCCAGCACTTTGTGAGACTAAAAATTAGCTGGACATGGTGGCAGATGCCTGTAGTCCCAGCTGCTTGGCAGGCTGATTCACGAGACTCCCTTGAACCCAAGGAGGCAGAGGTTGCAGTGACCTGAGATTGCACCACTGCTCTCCAGCCTGGGTGACAGAGTGAGACTCTGTCTCAAACAAACAAACAAAAAACACAAAAACCACTTGTAACTCTTCATAATTGATGATTATAATTTGTTATAAAATTCTAGATTGGATATCATTTTGATTTGAATCATTATTATTGAGTGTTCTGATGTTCTTCCAATTCTTGGTCCTTTATAGCCTTTCTGCTTTTTTACTATGAGTTTTTAGAAGCTTCTGTTTATTCCTGAAATTCTCATATTTCACAACATTTTCATCCCCCTCAAAGGTTTCTTCATGTTACTAGGTAATTCATTTTTCCTTCTCCCCAGATCCTGTAATTACAGATTTGGGACAAATTAAATTTAAATTTTTTTTAACTTTGAGACTTGTATTTACTTTCCCATGTCACCAATCATGGATTACTATGCTTATGAGTGGTTAAGTCCTATATCACTTCAGGAAAACACAGCACTATTGAGTGACTGTGGCATCCTATGAAGAATGTCAGTCTCTGGTCATAGTCTTAAGAGTTTCTGGCTTCAAGCCCTGCAAGCTCTCTTTGAAATGACCTACTGGATACTTTTCTTTAAATAATAAATCTTCAGCTATTAAATAATCAGATTTTTTTTAGTGCCACATCTTCAATTACCTTTGTAATCTTTCATACAGTAATTACTGATAAAGTTTTTTTATTTCTTCTTGGTGCTCATTTTGTTAGTAAGTCATTCATTTCTTCTAGGTTATCAAATTGCTGTCATGGAGTTTTACATGGTGTATTCATAATTATTTTCATCTCTTTTGTTTTGTATTTGTTTTATTTGTAGTTCTGTTCTTCCCTTTTTTAATCTTGCATGTTGCTATTTCTTTTCTCTATTCAGGCAAAATCACAGTTTATGTATTTTATTGCTGTTTTCCTAGAATCAATATTTGGCTTTTTTCTTCTATTTTGGTGTTTTCTATTCTATAATTTTATCTTCTGTGTCTGCTAATTCCTACTATACTACTTACTTTATTTGGTTTATTTTATTTTTCTGTTACTGATTCTTTGTGTGTGTGTGTGATAGAGTCTCACTGTGTCATCCAGGCGGGAGTGCAGTAGCACAATCTTGAGAGGTTGCTCACTGCAACCTCTGGCTCCCAGGTTCAAAAGACTCTACTGCCTCAGCCTCCTGAATAGCTGGGACTACAGGTGCCCACCAGTACGGCAGCAGCTAATGTTTTCTGTATTTTTAGTAGAGACAGGGTTTTGCAGTGTTGGCCAGGCTGGTCTCGAACTCCTGACTTCAGGTGATCTGCCTGCCTAGTCCTCCCAAAGTGCTGGTATTAGGCATGAGCCACTGTTCCTGGCCTCTTTTACCTATTCTTAAGATGGGCGGCGGAGCGTGGTGGCTCATGCCTGTAATTCTACCACTTTGGAAGTCTGAGGTGGATGGATTGCCTGAGCTCAGGAGTTTGAGACCAGCCTGGAGAATATGGTGAAACACCATCTCTACTAAAAATACAAAACATTAGCCAAGTGTGGCAGTGTGTACCTGTAATCCCAGCTACACAGGAGGCTGAGACAGGAGAATCGCTTGAACCCAGGAGGCAGAGGTTGCAGTGAGCCAAGATCTCGCCATTGTACTCCAGAATGGGTGACAGAGTAAGACTCCATCTCAAAAATAAAAAAATGAGGATATTCATTTGCTAGAGCTGCAATAAGAGATGGCTTAAACAACAGAAATTTCTTTTCTCAGAGTTAGGATGCTCGAGTCCAAGATCAAGGTCTCAGTAGGTTTCGTTTCTTCTGAGGACTCTCCTCAGCTTCCAGATGGCTGCCTCTGTGCTGTGTCCTCACATGGTGTCATCCCTCGGTCTGTGTGTTGTGTGTGTTCAAATCTCCTCTTCTTATAAGAACACCAGTCATATTAGATTAAGCCCTCCTCCGGAGCTCATTTTACCTTAATTACCTCTTTAAAGCCCCTATTTCCAAATGCAGCCACTTTCTGAGGTTCTGAGGGTTAGGATTTCAGCATGTGATTTTTTGGGGGAGACACCATTCAGCCCATAACAATGAATCTAAATTACTTTATTTTTTATTTTCTTTAAACATGAAGGAATTCAAGGCTATACATTTTTCTCTGACTATAAACTGTTTTAATATAAAATATTCATTGTGAATCATTTTCCTTTCCACGCTTTCTAGATAGCATATAATTTCAATTTTAAATTTCTCGTTGATGCTGGGGTTATTTAAGAGAGTGTTTCTTAACTTCAAAATATTTTTTGTCAACATTTTATTACTTATTTCTAATTTTGTTGTGGTCTGTGAGTATTCTCTATTTTCATGTTTTTAGGGGTTTTCTTTGTAGTCAAATATATACATCAATATTTGTACTATTTATAGTCCTACAAAAATTCACAGTCTGTATGAGTAGGATAGAAATTACACATGATTTTATTAATCTACTTTATTGTTTATATTATTCAGTTCCTCCATGTCCTTACTTTTTGTGTAGTGAGTCTTTCTACTTCTGAAAGATATGTTTTTAAAATTACAACTATAATTTTATTAGGTTTCTGCATTTCTATAAGCTCCTTTTATGTATTCAGTTGCAAAGTTATTTGACGTGTATATGTTCGTGACTATCATATCTCTTCTATAAACTGTTTTTTAATTGCCTCTGTTCTTGAAATGCTACCTAGTGCCAGTCTGTATGATGCTACAGTCTCCTAGTTTGGCTCCATGTGTTTGGCTACTCCCTAAATAGATGTGCTCCTCTATATTCTAATCTTCTCCTCCTCCTCCTGTAAGCACAAATAAATCTACACCTCTCAACCAGATCTCTCTTTGGAGCCGAAGACTCAGACAACTAATTTCCACCTAGATTGTCATCCTGAATGCGACACACTCAGCTTAAAAGCAAACTTCCCCTCCTTCACCCTAAACCTGCCTTTTCTCTCTTTAACAGTTTAGATTTTTTTTCTAATAAACAAAACATTGCTCAGTTTTGTTTTTCCACTAATCTGACATTACACAATCCAAGCAAACTGCCTAACGCGGTACCTGACAGGTTGTGAGGCCTCAGAAACGTTAGCTACTATTATCAATAGACTCCAAGTTTATATCCACTGTCAATTTCCACTTCATGCTGTCAAGAGGTGCTTTTTTGCCACATTACCACAGTAGGGTTGGATCTGTGATCCTTTATGACAAACAATTAAATTTCATCTGGCGTACTGTGGGAGGAAATATGTCTTGAACTGTGCTACAGTGGGAATCAAGGACGTGGTGTAGCGCTTCTTTCCAATGGTCTAATAATTTATTTGTTGCATTCTTGAGTTCCAATGACATGACCGATTTACAATAGTTTTTGAATGAATCAAATAAAGCTGTAATGAATAGCCTAGATTTTTGTTTCCTCTTTGAATCCTAGTGGATGGCAGAGAGCATGCTTACTCACCGGTTGGGTGGTAGATTTGGCCACTGTTTAAGAATCAGTTCCAGGAATTTGATTTTACAGAAAGCTTTTGGACAAATTCTTCTGTTCACTGGCTTTTCATGTCCTTTAAGAGAAACCTCCACCTGGAAACCATTCGAACACCCACCAAGGCACTTGAGTGAAAACACTAGCATAGAGTATATGGCCCGATTAAAATAGGGGCTGATAGAAACTGGTAGCATGAAGACGTACGCCTCTCATTATGTAAGTCCTCACCTCTCACCCTTACCCCCAATCACGCACATAGCTACCGCCACTGACAACACAGCCTTTCCAACATGGAACAAACCTTGTGTCTGAGCACAAACTGCTTTTTAAAATCAACTAACGATCAACAAATCTGGTCATTGATTAGCCTGGAAGAATCTTTCTCCCTTTTCTCCTGTTTTCTGCCTCTGTCTCATAACGCTTTTCTGTTTTGCCACCCTCACAGCCCCACCGATCTTGGATGCCAACAGCTCTTCATTTGTTCACATACAAGAAAATTAGAAGGAGGAGGAGGAGAGAAGAAAGCTCTGTCATCAAGTACTCCCAGGTTGGTCAGCTTTCTCTTTAAATTTCAGAACTGGTTTAGTTTATGCTCTGAAAAACATAGGCAATTATTCACCTTCCTCTTACATGTTTGTGTGTCTCACTGTGACTTTCGATGGAAGACAATAAAAAGGAATCATTGTTTTTTACCATTTGACTTAATACACTTTACTTCATACTAAAAAGAAAACCAGAAGGTTTATTTGTGATTTTGGATTAGTGGGTTCCATGTTGTGTCAAAAATGAAGGATCCTGATTCTTGTGGAAATCTCTGTAACTAAGTGATTCCAAGATGAGACCACACTGAACATCAAATTGTGTTAGGCATCAGTACCTTCTCTTCTTGTTTATCTCTTACTCCTCACCCTCCCACTATCTACTAGTTTATGGTAGAAAGATGGGAACTTTATTTAAAGGGAATGTGATTTTTGTTTCCATGATGTTCATTTTTGTGGGTGTGTGGGAAAGGATTTGAATAAGTTTTTGTTTAAATTCTGGTAGATTTTTATCTATACAAATTTAAATAAAATTCTGTTTTGTAAGCCGAAAAGAAAAAGAAGAAGCCTAGTCTAGATTATGTGTTTTCTTTCTCTGAAAAAGAAGGGTGATAGCTTTTGCCTAAGTACACAGAATTAGATACATCAGCTTTCTACACGGAAGCCTAAATAGCTTATTGAATTAAAAAAAAAAATCCTAGAGCTCCAAAGTAAAAACACTCTTTTCCCATTTCTGGAAAAGTAATATTAGTAAAAATTATTTGGCCAGAATCTCTCAGACTGTGCAATTTTAATGTAGTGAGTAGAAAATTAAATATGATTTTCCACTGAAGCTGACTTTGACAATGAATAAGACATGTCTCCAAATGTATTGAAGTTTTTATTTATCTGTTTCTTGTGCTGTTTTGAGTGGTCCTTCTATTTTGAGGGAATTTGCATGTAAGGGAATATGTGAATATACTCTAGTTTTGCATTTATATTTTAAAATATGTAAAATAGAATTTCTCAATTCAGAAGAGAGCATACTAGTAACCAGGCTGTTTTAAATGTATTTGCTTGATGATGCTATATAGTCGTTAAGATTTTAGGACAGCTTAAGAGGCCAACATTAAGAAACAGGTGTGGGCATGTCATAGTCAGGACTCAGCTGTGTACTGTTAGGGATATCTGTTGTCTGGCATACTAAGTAATGCATTGCTACTAGTATTACATTTAAATGAGCAAAAACATTGATTTCAGCAATGGCTTAGATTAGAGTTCTGGAAACTTTTCTGTAGAGTGCAAGAGTACCTATTTTAGGCTTTGCAGGCCATATGAACTCTGTGACACCTGCTCTACTCTGCCATTGTAGTGCAAAGGAGCCATAGATGATACATAAATCAAAAACCATGGCTATGTTTCAATAAAACTTTATTAGCTGGGTGGGGTGGCACACAGCTGCAGTCCCAACTACTTGGAAGGCTGAGTTGAAAGGATGACTTGAGCCCAGGTACTTGAGGTTGCAGTGAGCATTTTCGCTCCACTGCCCTCCAGCATGGGTAACAGAGTGGAACCCTGTCTCTAAAAAAATAAATAAAAATGACAAGATCATTCAAGTCTCTCTTCTCCTTGCCATCATGTCTAAGTCAGAGTCTCACACAGCTGAGGAAGCTCTTCATTGGAGGGTTAAGCTTTGAAACAACAGATGAGAGCCTTAGGAGCCATTTTGAGCAATGGGAATGCTCACGGACTGAGTGGTAATGAGACATCCAAACACTAAGCACTCCAGGGGCTTTGGGTTCATCACGTATGCAACTGTGGAGGAGGTAGATGCAGCCATGAATGCAAGGCCACACAAGGTAGATGGAAGAACTGTGGAACCAAAAGGATCTGCCTCAAGAGGAGATTCTCAAAGACCAGGTGCCCACTTAACCATGAAAAGGAAACTTGTTGATGGCATTAAAGATGACACTGAAGAACATCACCTAATGTTATTTTGAATAGTATGGAGAAACTGAAGTGATTGAAATCATGACTGACAGAGGCAGTGGCAAGAAAAGGGGCTTTGCCTTTGTAACCTTTGATGACCATGACTCTGTGGATAAGATTGTCATTCAGAAATACCACACTGTGAATGGCCACAACTGTGAAGTTAGGAAAGCCCTGTAAAGCAAGAGATAGCTAGTGCTTCATTCAGGCAAAGAGGTCGAAGTAGTCCTGGAAACTTCGGTGGTGGCCGTGGAGGTGGTTTCAGTGGTAATGACAACTTTGGTTGTGGAGGCAACTTCAGTGGTCATGGTGGCCTTGTGGCAGCTGTGGTGGTGATGGATATAATGTCAGTGGGGATGGCTATAATGAATTTGGTAATGATGGAAGCAATTTTGGAGGTGGTGGAAGCTACAATGATTTTGGCAATTACAACTAGTCTTCAAATTTTGGAGCCGAAGGGAGGAAATTTTGGAGGCAAAGCTCTGGCCCCTGTGGTGGTGAAGGCCAATACTTTGCCCAACCACGAAACCAAGGTGGCTCTGGCGGTTCTGGTAGCAGCAGTAGCTATGGCAGTGGCAGAAGACTTTAATTAGGAAACAAAGCTTAGCAGGAGAGGAGAGCCGGAGAAGTGACAGGGAAGCTACAGGTGACAATGGATTTGTGAACTCAGTCCAGCACGGTGGTAGCAGGGCCTAGCTGCTACAAAGAAGAAATGTTTTAGACAAACACTCCTGTGTGTGGGCAAAAATCTCGAGGACTGTGTTTGTGACTAATTACTTGTATAACAGGTTATTTTAGTTTCTTGTGGAAAGTGTAAAGCATTCCAACAAATGGTTTTAAGGTAGATTTTTTTTTTGCACCCATGCTGTTGATTGCTAGATGTAATAGTCTGATTGTGATGCTGATTAAGTGTCTTTTTTTTTTTTTTTTAATGTGCGGTATAAAGTTAGTCTACTCTGAAGCCATCTTGGCAAATTTCCCCTACAGTGTGAAGTTAGAATTCCTTCAGGGTGATGCTAGGTTCTATTTGGAATTTATATACAACCTATTTGGGTGGAGAAGCCACTGTCTTCAGAAACCTTGGTGTAGTTGAACTGATAGTTACTGTTGTGACCTGAAGTTCACCATTAAAAGGGATTACCCAAGCAAAATCATGGAATTATTGGTTATAAAAATGATTGTTGGCACATCCTATGCCATTATATAAATTGAAGAATGGTGCCAGATAAAATTACAGATGGGAATGAAGCTTGTGTATCATCCATTATCATGCATAATCAAGAAACGATTTAATTCTCTTGAATGAAATGATAAAAGATAAATCACTTGTTGCAACTGACTGAAGCCAAGCTCAAATGACCTTATGAACTGTAATATCTGGTCAGAGTTTATATGAGGCTGTTGTGTCTTTAATGCTAAAACCTCAAGTCCACAGAGCAAGTAGCTGGGAAGTGAAGATGGGTATGAAATAAGGGAAGTAGGGATAAACTAGAAGCTATGAGGCTGAGCTGGAAACATGAGGATGGACTAGACTCCACATTTGACTTTCACTACCTCTAACTTCCGGTTCAACCACACAGGCATCCTGTGGAAACTGGTACACTTTATCATGAAGCTAAACATGCACCTGGCCCAGGTATGAGGGAAGCTGAAAGGGAATGTTGCAGGAGCTGGAGCTGCTGTGGGCTCGCCAACTTGGCAAGTCAGCAGATTAGTGATCAAATATGTGAGATGCGAAAGCACTCGTTTTGCTGCTTCAATCTTCTGAGCATAAGAAAAACATAGCCATTTTTTCACTTCCATTGTTCACATTGTTCACAAGAGTCTTTTTTTTTTTTTTAACTGATACTAACCTGGAATGTTGTAGAGAAGAGAATTGGGGGAAATTAGTTCTTGCTTAGTTAGACTGACTCAGTTCAAGTCTATCACATACACAGTGCCAGTTACTGTTTTATTCTCAAGTCCAAACCCACCCTTCTTTGCTTTGCGGTACTGGATATGGGACTCTGAAAACCACATTTCTGCATTACTTGCTGGCCTGATGTTAGAGTCTGCCAATAACGGGCACTAAAAAGAAACAGGAGGTTAAAACATGATGAAGGATGTTTCTCCTTGTTTCCTGTGGGCTTCCTGTCTGCTCATGTGCATCATCCATGCTTGCTTCTTCACCTTAACAGTGACAGTTCCTTCCCAAATCAGTGGTTGAATGCTACTTGCTGTTTTTCCCACTGCACTCAAACATGCATGCACCAGCCAACCAGCATCGTTTCTTCAGAGGTTCAGGCCTCAACCCCACAGGCTCCTCCTCCCAACGCTGACACAGCACTAGGCAGGCACTGCTTCTTTCTCAGAGGCTGAGTTTCATCTCCATAGGGCTCCACCTCTATGTTCCTAAGTTTTATTAATTCCAGCCTCTTCTCTTTGTTTCCCCAGCCCTAGTAGTGGTAACTGCTGCCTGGAGTTGCTGTGTCTGTGAGAGAGTATATGCCTCCCTTTTTAGCTGTTTAGTTACTGAGTTGATAATTTTGCATAGTTTGCCATTCTTCGTAGTAAACTCTTTCTGTCCAAATAAGTGGTATTGTTTTGTCTCCTGAGTGGCCCCTGACTGATACATAACCTGAAATAAAACTCATAGATAATAAGATGTACTTATAAATATAATTTCAAAAGTAAAAGATCAATATAATCCCTAATAGAAAAAATGCAGTAGAGTCATCTGTATTTTAAGACTTTAACATGTGACCAAGATGGAATAATGAGGATAGGAGTTGATCTTGCACATGAAATGACTAAAAACAAAAGAAAACAAAAAATCCACCCAGACAAAGTATACAAAGTAATTGGATATAAAGACACTGGTCGCTTTCTGCAGATAAGGTAGGATAATAAAAAGGAAAACAAAACAAAGTATCAGGCAGCAGGTAACAAAAGACAAGGACAGGAAACAAAATAAATGATCTGAACCAGGTGCCGTGGCCACACCTGTAATCCCAAGATTTTAAGAGGCCAAAGTGAGAGGATTGATTGAGCCCAGAAATTCAAGACCAGCCTGGGCAACACAGTGAGATCCCATCCTTACAAAAAATGATTAAAAATTAGCCAGGTGTGCACCTATTTTCCTGTGACTTGGGAGGCTGAAGTGGGAACACCACCTGAGCCTAGAAGGTTGAGGCTGCAGTGAGCCATGAACACATCACTGCACTCCAGCGTGGGCAACAGAGTGATACCCTGTCTGTCACACACACACTCATATACTCACACACACAGTGATCCACATCATGGTCTTAGCTTACTGCTCCGAGAGATATCTGGACTGTAGTTTAGGATTGGGGACCCAAGCAGAGCCCCACGGTTTCCCTAAATTTGGGAGAAGGAGCCAAAAGTCTGGAGAGGCTAATGTGGCTGGAGTTCACAGGGCTGACTGCTGCAGAGGCGAAAACTTCAGAGAGAAGGAGGTCAGAAAATCTGCAGGTGGGCTCCCTCAAGCCTCCAGCTGATAAAGGATCAGCACATGAATGTGAGGAAACTGCTTGAGGCTGAGGGAAGAACCACTCAAAGGGATTTTGGGGAACAATTCTCAGAGCTTGCACAGGGCCTGGAATATATCCTATTCCCTCCAGCCAGAATGAAAAAAAACCTCATAATTCACGGGACATTGGTATTCTGAAAGTTAGTAGGGAAAAATTAGCCCTACACTAAATCCTGCAGTGGTCCCACCTACCAAAGCTTAAAAGCAAGACCTAAAAGGATCAAACTATTTCCAAATAACTTCATTCCATCCCAGATCAAAGCTCAAAAAACATTTATAAAAGTCAAAGATATCAGAATGTCAGGCATTTAATAAAAATTACCAGTCATGTAAAGAAGCAGAAAAATATATTAATAACTTATGGGTGGGAAGAAAAAGTAATTAATAGAAACTGACCCAGAAATGATACTAATGATGGAATTAACAGACAAGGACATTAACACAGCCATTAAAACTCTATTCCATGTGTTCATCTAACTACAAATAAGATTGACATTGACAAACTACAAAAAGGAATGACACAGAGGATATTAAAAAGATTCAAATCAAACTTCCAGGGATGAAAACTGCAATGTCTGAGGTGAAAAATACATTGGAGGTAGGGAGATTAATGAAAGATTGGACACTGCAGAAGAAAAGATTACTGAATGTGAAGTCATCGCAATAGAAACAATCCAAAGTGAAACAGAGGGGAAAAGACTGGTTAGAGAAAGAAAAGAAAGAAAGAAAAGATTGGCATACCAATGAACTATGGGACAACTTAATAAATTTGAAAGGAGGGGCTGAGTGCAGTGGCTTATGCCTATAATCCCAACACTTTGGGAGGTCAAGGTGGGAGGATCACTTGAGCCCAGGAGTTTGAGACCATCCTGAATAACAAAGTCCAAAGGACTTTGAAGAAAAATAAAGTTAGAAGACTTATAAAAAAAATAAATTGGCCAAGCATGGTGGCACATGCCTGTGGTTCCAGCTCCTGGGGAGACTGAGGTAGAAAGATCACTGAGCTTAGGAGGTTGAAAGATGTTCTCTGATTATGATCAAATTAAACACGTCAATAACAGAAAGATAACCGGAAAATTGGTGAATATTGAAAAATAATATAACATACATCTAAATTAGCCCTGGGTATAGAAATCAAATGAAGAACCGAGAGCATTGGCATGTGCCTGTAGTCCCAGCCACTTGGGAGGCTGTGGCAGGAAGGATCCCTTGAGTCCAGGAATTTGAGGCTGGAGCATGCTATGTTCTACAAGCCACTGCACTCCAGCTGAGCAACATAGCAAGACTGTCTCTAAATTTAAGAAAAAAAAAAAGAAAGAAAGAAATCAAATGGAAATTTACAAAATGTTTTGAAGTGAATGCAGATGAGAGCACAGTATGTCAACTTTGGTAACATGCAGCTGAGAGAGTACTTAGAAATTTATAGCACTAAAACTATCAAATCAGTGACTTTTCTTCCAGCTTAAGAAATTTTATAAAGAGGAAAGTTAAACCCAAGTAAGCATAAGAAAGGGAATCATAAAGATAAGAAGGAAAATCAGTGAATCAAAAACAATAGAGAAAAACCAATGAAAGTAAGTTAGTTCTTTGAGAAGAGCAGTAAAATCGCTAAGTCCCTAGCCAAACTGATTGGGGGAGGGGAGAGGTGAGGAGAGAAGACACAAATTATTGTATCAGGAATGAGAAAAGTGACATCTCCAGAAATTTTGCTGGTATTGGAAAGATAGCAGAGGATTACTATAAAGACTTTATGTCAAAAAATTCTAAAATGAACAAATCCCTTGAAAGATACAAACTATTTCTATTAAAAAATTGAATTTACAGTTAAAAAATTTTTTCACTGAAAAACCTCCAGGCCCAGATGGTTTCACTGATTAATTTAATCAACATTTAAGAGAGAAAAAATACTGACTTTATATAAACTCTTTCTGAAAATTGAAGAAAAGTATTTCCCAATTCATTCCAAGAGGCCAGCATTATACTGATACCAAAACCAAAGATATCATAAGAAAAGAAACTGCAGATCAATATTCTTATGAACATAAATGCGAAAATTTTAATAAAAGTTTAGCAAATCAAGCAGTATATAAAAAGGACAACATATCATGACCAAAGGGAGTTCATTCTAGAAATGCAAGGTTGCTTTGACATTCAAAATCAAGCAATATCTTATCATACTAACAAGCTAAAAAAGAAAAACTATATGATCATCTCAGATGATACAGAAAAAGTATTTGACAAAAATCTAACATCCATTGCTGGTTAAAAAAGAAAAGCACAAAACTCTTAGCAAACTAGAAATAGAAAGAAGCTTCCTCAACCTCATAAAAAACGTCTATGAAAAATCTACAGCTAACATCACACTTAGTGAAAGGGTTGTAAATGCTTTTCACATAAGATCAGGAGTTCACAGAGATGCCTGCTCTTACCACCTCTATTCAATATTGTATTAGAGGTTCTAACCAGTGCAATAGAAAAAGAGAGAAAAAAAAAAAGGCAGCAAGATTAGAAAAGAAACTGTAAACTTCTGTTTATTCATAAATCATCTATGTAGAGCATGTGATGAAATCCACAAAAAGTTACTAGAATTAAGAAGGGAGTTTAGCAAGTTTGGAAGACAAAAGAATAGAATATTTTAAAACATCAAAAAGTAAATACTGATAAATCTGACAAAAGACAGGCAAGACCCATACACTGAAATCTTTAAAATATTACAGAGAGATATTAAAGAAGACCTAAATAGAGACACCATGTTCGCAGCTCAGAGACACAAAATTGTTAAGATGTAAATTTGTCTCAAACTGATCTGTAGATTCAACCCACTTTCAATCAAAATCCCCCATGTAATTTTTGTCTCAGAAATTGGCATGCTAATTCGGAAATTCCTAGGACCTAAAATAGTCCAAAGAACTTTAAAAAGGAGCCAAGTTGGAGGACTTACATTATTTCAAGACTTTAATTTGTTTAATTTTAAGGCTATGGTAATCAAGACTGTGATATCAACATAAAAAATGATACAGAATAGAGAATTTAGAAATAGAACCAATTGATTTAAAGGTCCAAATGCAATTGTGAAGAAAGGATAGTCTTTTAAACATGGTATAACAATTGGATATCCACATACACACACAAAAAAGATCCATACCTTGCACCACGTATTATATAAAACATAACTAAAGATGGATCATAGACCTAAATGTAAAACTACAAAACTTTTAGAAGGAAACAAGGGAGAAAAAATTTTGTGATATTAGCTAGGCACAAAGATTTCTTGGATGTGACACTGAAGGCGCAATCCAAAAAAGAATACTATGACAAATTTAACTTCAAACTTGAAAACTTCTGTTCTTTGAAATACATTCTTAAAAGAATATCTTAAGTACTGGGCCAGGCACAATGGCTCACACCTGTAATCCCAGCGCTTTGGGAGGCTGAGGTGGGCAGATCACTTGAGGTCAGGAATTTAAGACCAGCTTGACCAACATGGTAAAACCTCATTTCTACTGAAAACACAAAAGGTAGCTGAGCATGGTGGTGCACACCTATAATTCCAGCTATTTGGGAGGCTGAGCAGAAGAATAGCTTGAACCTGGAAGGCAGAGGTTGCAGTGAGCTGAGATTGCACCCCTGCACTCCAGCCTGAAGACAGAGCAAGACTTCAAAAAAAAAGAAAGAAAGAAAGAAAGAGAGAGAGAGAGAGAGAGAGAGAAAGAAAGAAAGAAAGAAAGAAAGAAAGAAAGAAAGAAAGAAAGAGGAAAAGAAGCTAAGTACTTTGAGAAAGCATTTGCAAATTATACATATGATAAAGGACTTACAGCTGGAATATGAGAATTTTCCAAGTTGAATCATAGGAAAACAAACAGTGTTTAAAGATGAGCAAAGGACTTTAATAGTCACTTCACTAAAAGACATATAGATAGTGAATTATCACATGGAAAAGGAAATGAAAGTTAAAACCATAATGAGATACCACCACATACCTATTAGAATGTGGTCAGGGAGATATGACAATGCAAGACTGGTCAGAGAGATGCAGTACTGGTGATTTGAAGATAGGGGGCAGAGGCCATGATCCAAGTAATGCAGGCATCCGCTAAAAGAAGGAAATGAGCCGGGAGAGGTGGCTCACACGGGTAATCCCGGCACTTTGGGAGGCTGAGGTGGGCGGATCATTTGAGGTCAGGAGTTTGAGACCAGCCTGACCAATATGATGAAACCCTGTCTCTACTAAAAATACAAAAATTAGCCAGATGTGGTGGCATATACCTGTAATCCCAGCTACTTGTGAGGCTGAGACAGGAGAATCATTCGAACCCAGGAGGTGGAGGTTGTGGAGGTTGCAGTGAGCCGAGATTGAGCCATTTCACTCCAGCCTCGGTCTCAAAAAAAAAGAAGAAAATACTTCTCTTCAGAAGGAACACAGCCTTGATTTTAGCCCAAAGAGACCTGTATCAGACTTTTGACCTCCAGAATTGCAATATAATAAATCTATGTAGTTTTAAGCTATGAAAGTTGTGGTAATTTGTTGCACCAGCAATAGAAAACTAATACAGCAAGAATCCTTAAACATACAAATAAATTGTTCATGTGTGGTTCACTAAAAGTTGGAATAATTTTTCAAAATCCCATTAGAAAGTGGAGTGACTCTAGTTTTTTTGCTGTTCAATATGGTAGCCAGTAGCCACATATGGTAGCCAAATGTGGCTATTGTGACTGAGGAACTGAATTTTTAGGTTTTTTCTTAAACAGGGTCTCCCTCTGTTGACCAGAGTGCAGTGGCACAATCATGGCTCGCTGCAGGCTTGACCTCCCACCTCAGCCTCCCCAGTAGCTGGGACCACACACACACACCACCATACTCAGCTAGGTTTTATTTATTTACTTATTTTATTATTTATTCATTTACTAATTTTTCAGACAGAGTCTTGCTCTGTCATCAAGCTGGACAGAGCAGTGGCGCGACCTTGCCTCACTGCAATCTAAACCTCTCGGGTTCAAGCAATTTTCCTGCCTCAGCCTCCTGAGTAGCTGGGACTACAGGTGTGCATGATCATGCCCGGCTATTTGTATATTTTTAGTAGAGACGGGGCTTCACCATGTAGGCCAGGATGGTCTTGATCTCTTGACCTCATGATCCACCTGCCTTGGCCTCCCAAAGTGCTGGGATTCCAGGTGTGAGCCACTGTGCCGGGCCTATTTTATTTTTTTATTTTGTAGATATGGAGTCTCCCTTGTTGCCTAGCTTGTTTCAAACACCAAGGCTCAAGCCGTCCTTCTGCCTTGGACTCCCAGAGTGCTGGGATTACAGATGTAAGTCCCTGTTCCTGGCCTGGATTTTTAGTTTCATTTAATTTTAATTTACATTCAGAATTTTAAACTAATGCTCAATTCAGTTGTTGGAAAATTATAAAGTAGTTTCAGAACAACTTGGGTTTGTGAATGTGCTTTTTCCCCCTGTAAATATTTTGAAATCTAAATGTAGATTAACTATTTCCAATCAAGGGTGAGTGTCCAAATTGAGATGTGTCAGAAGTATAAAAATAATGTAAACTATTAAACATTTTTTTTTTGAGACAGAGTTTTGCTCTTGAGTCAGCCTCCCGAGTAGCTGTGACTACAGGTGTGTGCCACCATGCCCAGCTAATTTTTGTATTTTTAGTAGAGACGGGGTTTCACCATGTTGACCAAGATGGTCTCGATCTCTTGACCTCGTGATCCACCTGTCTCGGCCTCCCAAAGTGCTGGGATTACAGGCATGAGCCACCATGTCCGGCCTTATTAAACATTTTTATATTGATTATATGTTAAAATAAAAATGTTTTGGATACATTAGGTTAAATAAAATATACTGTTAAAATTGCTGTCACCTGTTTCTTTTCTCCTTTCTTTCTTCCCTCCCTTTTTTTCTTCCCTCCCTTTCCTCCTCCCTCCCTCCCTCTCTTTCTCTCTTTCTTTCTTTCTTTGACAGTACATTCCTCTGTTATCCATCCAGGTATGATCGATCACAGCTCATTGCGGTCTCAACTTTCTGAGCAAAAGCAATCCTCCCACCTCAGCTTCCCAAGTTGATGTGATTTCACTCTGTGTCCCCACCCAAATCTCAAGTCTCATTTTGAATTGTAATCCTCATAATCTCCATGTATCGAGGGAGGGAACTAGTGAGAGGTGTTTGGATCGTGGGGTAGTTTCCACCATGCTATTCTTGTTACAGTAAGTTATCATGAGATCTGGAGGTTTTATAAGGGGCACCTCGCCTTTCACTCATTCTCTCTGTCTCGCCTGCTGCCTTGTGAAGAAGGTGGCTTTGGTTCTCTCTCTCCTTCCATCATGACTGTAAGCTTTCTGAGGCCTCCCCAGCCATGTGGAACTGTGAGTCAATTAAACCTCTTTCTTTTGTATATTACCCAGTCTCAGGTATGCCTTTATAACAGTGTAAGAATGAGCTAATTTACAAGTAGATGGGACCACAGGTGCTTGCAATCATGCCTCACTAATTTTTTTTGCTGTTGCTGGAGAGAAGGGGTTTCACTGTTTTGTCCCGGCTAGTCTCAAACTCCTGGGTTCAAGTGATCTGCCTGCCTTGGCCTCCCAAACTGTTGGGATTACAGGCATGGACCACTGTGACTGGCCTTCTTTCTTTTTACTTTTTAAAATGTAGCTGTTAGAAAATTTAAATTATGAATTTAGCTTACATATTTCTATTGGACTGTGCAGTTCTAGATTTTTTCCTACATTTTTATCATGTTTTACATGAAGATGAGAATCCAAAGGCAGGCAGAATAACTGCCAGAAGACAGAGAGGAAGAAAGGGACATTTTTAAATCTTCTTTTTTAAGTATAGCTCAAGGTCACAGTACTTGAGTCTGATTTTCAAGAGTAAATTACATTTTAACATATTTCAGAGGACCATCTAAATTTTTCTTTTGCAAAGTAATTTAAGTCTATCCCATATTGTTTGCCATATCTGAGCCATTGGCTAAAGTTCCCTTAAATATTTTTTAATTAAATAGATTAATTTCTGCAATAGGATTTGACTGTATAGGCCTTCGGTAAATTAGATTTTTTTTGGTTCAACGTTTTTAAAAGTATATCCTGGTTTGTTAACAAAGAAAAGAAAATGACAACGAAGCTCTTAGCTCTATTTAAGACCAAAATGTTACGGTGAACTTTTAACATCATAAATACCAAGGCATAAATGGCGGAAGCACTGTCATCTGGTAGGATTCACTAGCATTCATTTGACTAGAAAAATGAATTTAAAGTTTTAAGTTGAATTTAAACAGTTTTTGGACATAGAAATAAGTGATGGCAAAAGTTGTCAACTTAGACCATCAAATGGTAATGCTATGCATACCAGAATCATTTGACTCTGAAAATGGGGTGACAGCTAGACCTTAGCCAGAAAGGACTGCATTTTGCCCTGGAATCTGGAACTGAGATCAAGCCTTTTGGGCCTGAATAAGAAACCAATAGGACTGAGCTGGATTCCCTCTTTAAGAAATATTGTTTTTGTTAGTCCGCATCTTCTTGTTCTATCAGCAGCTGCTCTGCCTCCATCTCATGTGATTCTGGTGGCAGGGTTACCAGACAAAATACAGAACGCCCGGCTAAATTTGAATTTAAACAATGAAATATTGTAGAAATAACTAAGGCATCTTTATCTGGTGGCCTTGTCAATCAAAGTGTCCTACCTCTTCTTGTGTCGTAGGTGATAGGTGTGCACGTGACCCAGGCTTGGCATGTGACCCTAGTCCCTTGTTCAAAGTATCTGTCTCAGTTAGAGCCAACTCAAGCCTTTCCACACAATTTGATATAGGAAAGAGATGGTCACTCTTTCCATTGGATTGCAAGCCACAAGGATGTGAGCCTTCCGTAGGCAGCAGCCACTTTCCTGCCATCGGCAGAGAGCCTTCCTGTGGCAGGAGAAAAGCAGGCTAAGTGCAAAGAGCCAGGAGATGAAGGCAAGTGAAAGTGCTCTGACAATTTCTCCTCTTTGGAAGTGTTCTTGGTGTTTTGTACCAAAGTTCCGTAGTGATAAAGTGCTCTGCTTCTACTAGTATTAAATGAACCAGACAGCAAGTTCTTACTCTACAATACACATTAAGCCAGCATCTTAGCCATAGCGCCACTGTAAACATTCATTTTCTTATCTCTTTGTCATTATTTCTCTAGGGTTCTACTGGGCAGAATGATGATGTGCAGGTGTGCATTTATTCATTGATAGTATAATCAATGGTGCTGTTGCCATTAACACTTATGAGAGAGATTAAGTTTCCTATCCTCTAAAGAGCTCTTACAAGAATGCAGTATAAAAGCATACTTTTTATTTCCTACTCCAACTCTATTACCATTGCATTCATTTTTCTAAGACTGTCCTGTCATTAGGCAGTAATTGCAAACATTAATTTGTGGGCTTCTATTTCTAGGAACCCAAAGGTACGATGCTATTAATACTGTCCTCAGAGAAAGCAGTGGCCCCCTTGCTCCAAATTAAATTCCAGAATTGGCCAGCCGTGGTGGCTCACACCTGTAATCCCAGCACTTTGGAAAGCCGAGGCAGTCAGATCACCTGAGGTCGGGAGTTCAAGTCCAGCCTGACCAACATGGAGAAACCCTGTCTCTACTAAAAAAATACAAAATTAGCTGGGCATGGTAACGCATGCCTGTAATCCTAGCTACTTGGCAGGCTGAGGCAGGAGAATCGCTTGAGCCTGGGAGGCAGAGGTTGTAGTGAGTTGAGATTGTGCCACTGCACTCCAGCCTGGGTAATTAGCACGAAACTCTGTCTCAAAAATAAATAAATAAATAAATAAATTCCAGAATCTTCAGGAGTGCAGTGCAGAAAGAAGAGATTTGAGGGCAGGAGGACTGGATGCTTAATCTACAGAGCCCAGTGCAATCATTAAAACAATTTAAAAAAAATTATATATGGGTCCCCTTCTGCAAAGATGCTTGAGAATTTCAAGATAGCAATAGCAGAGCATTAAATGAGCATGAGGCTCCTCAAAGTGCAAGGTCCATGAGGCCAGCCATGCCTGAGGGTCATATTTAATCTTTTAATGCCTTAATTTCCTCATCTGTAGAATGGGAGGTGAAACTGACTCTTCAGTGTAAGTATTAAATGAGTTACTTGTGAAATTTGTAAGCTCCAGCCACATTGTGGGTTTTCCATAAATAAAGTAACCACCATCTTACTCTATTATATTAATATATGGTAGCCAGGAGTGAATTCTTTGTGGTCAGCTGAATGTGGACTCAAAGTACTTTCTTAGGCCAATTACCCAACTTCTCTAATCCTCCGATTCCTCACCTATAAATAAGAGATACTCGATGCATCTATTCCTGAAAGATTATTTTGAGGATTAGGTGGAATAATTCACTTAAAGCATTTAGCGCAATTCTGGGAACACAGTGGCCATTTAATGTTCACTATTATGGCTATGTACCAGGCCCAGTCCTAAACGTTCTGCATGTACTATCTAATTTCATCCTTATAACAACCTAGAAACTTAGATATCATGACCCTCAGTAAACCGAAGCTGGAGAGGTATCTTTCCACGTTGTTGCTATGTAGTGGGACCAAAATTGAGATCCTGGGTATCTCTGATTCTAAAATCCACACTCTCAACTCCAATGCCTACTCTCTTTAACTGTTTAGTCTTCCTTCTTCCCATGCATTCTCAAGCCCTTAATGTCTGTTCGCTTTCCTGTACCTGCCCATGATGAGAGATGTAGCATGTATAAGGAGGTTTTTAAGAGTTAATGTATTTGAATGGCCATCGTAAGTTTCTTTGCTATGCATCAGTGTGTCTGAGTGTCTGCCTGTCTGTCTCACCAAAAGCAAAGGAGAGGTGCTGGCCACAAAAGCAATGACACATTTAATGAGAAGTGAACACTTGAAGACTGGTTTGAGAGTTGGAGATATTTATCAAACTTCAGCCAGAGCTGGGCTTGTTTACCCTTAATTATATGTTCTTCATTTGGGTGTATCTGAAACAATACTATGAAAGGCCTTTTACATTTTTTCCCCACTGGGCAATTATCATTTTTCTTTTGAATAGATGCTGCTAATTTCTTATGTAAGACTGAGGTGACACTAGTTACACCCCTGTGTATAGCCTCAATACAAAAGCAGTAAAAATTGCAGCAAAGCTAGGATCAGTCTAGTCTCTACTTGTCCACCCTTTGTTTTCTAACTAGCAGGGTTGTTGCTGTTTTACTTTGCTTTAGTGCTGGTGCTGGATTTGGGCCTTATGTTCAAAGCCTGTAGAAAGTAGGAGCTGGTGAGGAAGATGCTTTCACCTTTACTTTGCCATCTCTGGAGCAGTGAAAGTATATCTGTGGCCCTGAACTAACCCTAAGGCCACTTTGTAATGTCCGGATGGTGAGTACTTTCTAGGGCTTTTTCTAGATCGGGAAGCTTTTCTTGCTCTAAAGAAGGAAGATAACAGCACACAGCAGAGTTAAAATAAATCTGCCTTTACTTTATTTTTATTTATTTATTTATTTTGTGATGGAGTCTCGCTCTGTCTCCCAGGCTGGAGTGCAGTGGCGCAATCTTGGCTCACTGCAACCTTTGCCTCCTGGGTTCAAGCGATTCTCCTACCTTAGCCTCCCATGTAGCTGGGATTACAGATGCAAGCCACCACACCCACCTAATTTTTGTATTTTTAGTAGAGGCAAGGTTTTGACATGTTGGCCAGGCTGGTCTTGAACTCCTGACCTCAGGTGATCCGCCCGCCTCAGCATCCCAAAGTGCTGGGATTATAAGCATGAGTCACAGCATCCAGCCCTGCCTTTATATTTTAACTTAATTAAATAGTAGATCCTTGTATTAAATGCCTGCTGTAAGCATAGCACTGTACTCGGATTAGAAAGAGGGCCATATCTAAATTTACGATTGCTAAATTAAACAGAATGATAAAATTAGCAAAATTACCTTTCTTCATTTCACTCCCTTCCATTTCAGTGATTCTGGCTCCCTTTCTTTCTTAAACAGCTTTCCTTCCTCCTAATATCCCCCAAAGAATGCTTTCTGAGAGGTGTCAATAGGCGATTTGTGTTTAACAGGCACAGTCTAATTTTAGAAAATGCGACGTTAATAATAAAAACAGCTAACATTTTAAGTGCTTCTTTGAGCTGCTCAGGGGCCACGTGTTTTATTTTATTTAAAATAAAACAATTCACCTTATTGAATTGTCCCAATACCCCCTATGATGGAGGGGCTACTATAATCTTCACTTTGTCTAAGTCACACAACTGCTGGGTGACAGAGTCACAGTTCTAAGCCAGTATCCTTAATGACTGTGCCACATTCACCTGCCCCCCAAACTAGCAGAAGTATCATTTCTTTACCATGAGACTTCTCTGAGCCTTTAGTATGCTGCAGGGCCCTGGGACTCTCAAGATAAGAATATAAAATACTGGGGCTCCTTACTCATTTGTCTTCCTCCCTTATTTTTCCATGGAAGATCTTGAGAGATTCGAATTCTGCAGAACACATTTTGGGAAATACTGGCCTAGATATTTGTATTTCAGTAAGTGACTTGGAAGATCAAAATGACTTCAGGAATAATTCTAATGACATTTCAGAGACCCACAAGATAAGGAAGAGAAAAGTGTGGCCATGAGGCCTTCCCATTGCCCCCAAATCACTATGCACAATCCTTCTTGCTTATAAAACCGGTGGGCTTTTAGAACTTTATTTTTCTGTTGTTAAGGGAAATAAACATACCAGGGTTATTCTAAGGATGAGTGAAATTGTGTGGTAGAAAACACTTAGAAAGATTGAAAATAAAAAAGTCACAGTCATGAATTTCAGCCCATTTGCCGAGTTCTCAATGTGTTTCTGTCGTTCTGCTCTTCTGGTTGGCCTGTAGAGCTGAATACACAGAGCCAGCTCTCAAGCACTGAAAGGTATGCTGTTTTCAAAGCTCTATTGTTTGCAGGTAATATAAACCCACTCAAGCTAGTACAAATAAAAGGCAGTTTATTACAGATCCAGTTCTTGCAGACTCTGAGGATAGAAAATCAAGCTGAACGTGGTATTGTGGCGACTGGAAAGTCTCAGGAATGAAGCCTGTTCTGTCTCAGGGCTGCAGATCTCTTGCCTTTACTTTTCTCCAGCATCTTCTCTGTTTGCCTGCCTTTCTATATTGACTGACTCAAGGTGTGTTTGTTTGTTCTCATGCTGCTAATAAAGACATACCTGAGATTGGGTAATTTATAAAGGAAAGTGGTTTAATGGACTCACAGTTCCACATGGCTGGGGAGGTCTCACAATCATGGTGGAAGATGAAGCAAGAGCAAAGGGATGTCTTACATGGTGGCAAACAGGAGAGCATGTGCAGGGGAACTCCCCTTTATAAAACCATCAGATCTCAGGAGAGTTATTTACTGTCATGAGAACAGCACAGGAAACACCCATCCCCATGATTCAATTACCTCCCACTGGGTTTCTCCCATGACATGTGGGAATTATAGGAGCTACAATTCAAGATGAGATTTGGGTGGGGACACAGCCAAACCATATCTCACAGTGTCCACTCATCTCACACGTGGCAAAACACGGCACCACTCCTGTGTCCAGTGGCCTTCCAGTTCTAGCAATTGCTTTGTTTGTTTCTTAGTTCAAATTCACAAGATAAATAATTTGGCTGGGTCCCATTGGTCAGATATCAGACTCTGATCATCAGCTCTGGCCATGGGAGGGGTTAATATAATTTATGGCCTCTTAGCAGGGACCATGCGAGGAAGGGCAATAATAGATATATGTCTAGTATAAGTATTTACAGAAACAAGGCAATAAGACTGAAGATTATTGGACAATAAATCTGATTTTTTAAATTTGATTACATTTTTATGGATCGTCATAGGAAATAGCATTTCAGTGCAACTAGCAGTATATCGGGAATGAGGTTATTCTTTTCAATGAAAGATGAGACTTCATAGAATTAGCAATAACTTAGGCAGTGTGGCTCCAAAGCACACAATCTTTTCACATCTCATTTCAACTGGAAAGTCAGTTCTTTATTTTTCTTAAAGTTTTTCTCAACATCCTAGACATCTGAGGAAATCCATCAGAATCCATCCTAGATAATAGCCAAGAGTTGAGATAAGTTAAAAAAAAAAAAAAAGCAGGGAGGTGGTGTAGACAAGGATGTTTTTCTCATGGAGTTTATATGTTAATGGGGAAGACAGACGATAAGCAAATAAACAAGTGAATATGTAGGACATTGGGTAATGATGAGGGCTATAAAGAAAAATTAAATATGGCAAGAAACTAAGATTGATGGGCAGATAGTATTATATTAGATAGAGTGGTCAGGAAGGCCACTGCATTAACATTTCAGCAGAGGCCTTAGTAACACATCCTGGTCACAGTTTATTCCTATAAACAGTTCCTTTAAAAGACCATGGCTTTTATATTTCATAACAGACTTGAGCCCTTGTGGGTTTCATTATAAATATATAGAGCTAATAAATAAGCACACTGCTACACAGCTATCCTGTCCCTACTGACATGAACAAGGACATTGCAAACAAAAGAGCGAGGGGGATACAAGATCAATATCCCTCCTAAACACATGGCAAAAATTCTGAACAAAATGTTAAGAAATCATATTCAACAATGTATTTTTTAAATGAACATATTATGACCAAGGAAGGTTTATCCTAGGAATAGAAGGGATGTATTTAATCACCATTAAAGGGGAAAACCATATAATAATTTCCATAGTCATAAAAATCTTTTTACATAATTCAACATCAATTTATGATTTTAAATAACTGTCAGCAAATTAGGAAAAGGGAAGTTCTTTAATTTGACAAAGGGCATTTATAGGAAACCTACAGCTAATATACTTAATGATAAGAAATTGAACGTTTTCCCTCTCGGATTGGGAACGTTGTACAGATGTTGGCTCTCACTACTTCTGTTTAACGTTTTACTGGGGGCTCTAGCCATTACAATAAGGCAAGATAAATAAATAAAAGTCATAAATATTAGATAGGAAATATTACAATTTCTTATTTGCTAAAGACATGATTATTTATATAGAAAATTCTAAGGAATCTACAACATGACAATGAGAATTAATAATTAAATTTAGTAAGATCATAAAATGCAAGGTTAATATAAAATCAATTATATGTTTATATACTAGTCATAAGCAACTGGAAATTAAAGGAAATCAGTGTATACGAGAGATATATGCACTCCCATGTTTGTTGCAGCACTGTTCAGAATAGCTAAGATTTGGAAGCAACCTAAGTATCCATCAACAGATGAATGGATAAAGAAAATGTGGTACATATACTGTACACAATGAAGTACTATTCAGCTATAAAAAAGAATGAGATGTAGTCATTTGCAACAACATGGACGGAAATGCAGATCATTATGTTAAGTGAAATAAGCCAGACACAGAAAGAGAAGCATCATATGTTCACACTTAGCTGTGGGATCTAAAAATCAAAACAATTGAACTCATGGGCATAGGGAGTAGAAGGATGGTTACCAAAGGTTAGGAAAGGTAGTGGGGGGCTGGCATGGTGACGGGGGGTGATGGTTAGTGGTCCAAAAAAGTTAGAAAGAATGAATAAGAATTAATAAGTTAGAAAAAATAAAAGGACCTACAATTTGATAGTATAATAAGATAACTATAGTCAATAATAACTTAATTGTACATTTTAAAACACTAAAAGAGTACAACTGGAATGTTTATAACATGAAGGATAAATGCTTGAGAGGATGAATACCTTATTATCCCTGATGTGATTATTTTGCACTGCATGCCTATATCAAAACATGTACCCAATAAATATATACATCTACTGTGTACCTACAAATATTGAAAATTAAAAAAAATTAAAAATAGAAAAATAGCATTACTTGATTTCCATTTACTGTAAAATCACAAAAATCAAGTGATAAGAAGTTAAATGTACAGATCAATAAAACAGAATACAGAGTCAGAAATAGACCCATATATATGATTAACTAATGTTTCAGTACCAGTACCAGGAAATCCAATAGGGAATGGAAAATTCTCTTCAACAAATGGTGCTGGAACCATTGATTATTTGAATGGGAAAACAATTAAACGCAGACTTTTATCTTATATTACACACTAAAATTTACCCAATAAAGATCACTTACCTAAATGTAAAAGGCGAAATTATAAAACTTTTAAAATAAAATGTAGGGAAAAAAGTCTTTGCAAACTTGGGATAGGGAAATATTTCTTATATAAGCTATAAAATTTATATATTATGCTTATAAGATATAAAACAGAGAATTGACAAATTGGACTTTATCAAAATTTGAAATGTTTATTCTTCAAAATACACCATTAAACAAAAAGCAAATCACAGAATGGAAGAAAATATTCTTTCTCCCATTTTATAGTTGCAAAAATAACTCCTGCAAATCAATAAAATAAAAAAAAAATTTTAATGCACAAGAGATTTGAACAAACAATTCACAAAATAAGATATGAATGGTGAATAAGTATATCATTCATCATAGAGAAATGCAAATTAAAACCATAGTGAGATTCAATAACACACTTATTAGAATGGCTAAAATTAAGACTGACAACATCAAGTGTTGTATAAGACATGGGGCAACTGGAACTCTCATAACTAACTACTAGTAGGATGTCAAATAGTACGATCACCTTGGAAAACATTTTGGCAATATTTGAAAATTTAAGCGTACACCTACTGTACAATCCAGCCATTCTACTACTAGGTGTTCACCCAAGAGTAATGAAAACGTATGTCCATACGAAGACTTTTACGAGGATGTTCTTTCCATCTTTATTTATAATAGGCAAAAGCTGGAAACAAATGTCCACGAATTGGGCAATGGATAAACAAAATATGGTATATCCAAATAATGGAATATTACTTAGTAATAAAAAGAAATGAGCTATTGATATACACAGCAAGATGGGTGAAACTCAAAATCAATATGCTGAGTCAAAAACACCAGATCCAAGGAAGTGTGAATTGTATGATTCCATTTATATAAAATTCTAGAAAAGGCAAGGTGTGTTATAGTGACATAAGCCAAATCAGTGGTTGCCTGGGACCAGGGGTGGAGGGAGGAATGACTGCAAAGAAGCATGAGGTACCATTCTAGGTTGATGGGGATAGCCTGCATTCTTCTGGTGGTGATAGTTTCACAGATATATACACTTGTCAAAACTCACTGAATCATACACTGAAAATGGGTGCACTGTATTGTATTAAATTATTCCATAATCGATTTGAAAAAAAAAAATACTATTTGGTTTATTTTCAAACCTACCATCATTTTTGATAGTTTCTTGTTAGTGTATTTTAGCAATCCTATTTTAACTTTTTAAAATATTTTATACCTGTTTATTTTGCATGCTATATCTGACAAATTTTGATAATGTCATCCTAGAAAATCTAAGTTTGTTATTTATTCCTTTTTACTGACTCTCACTTACAGAGGATTATTTTCCTATGGGTTTGATGATCTTTGGTTGTAAGATTAGATTTCGTTAATCTTAATCCCCTGAAAACATGGGAGCCTAACCTGATGATGGTTTACTTCTGACAGGATTTGGATTTGCTTGGACAGAGATCCAGAGGGCACACCATTTCCTATCAGGTTTTCTGGTTTAATGGCAGGACCAAGGTTCAGTTACCTGACCTTACCTCCGGCCCAAAGTTGGGTCCATCTTGGTCCTGCCCTCAGAGAAACCCACCATGCTCTTTCTACTCACATGCTCCAGATCCAACTCATGGACTCTGCTTTCCTCCCCAGCAGCAGAAGGTTTCCCTCCATCTTGCAGACTCAACTACATGATATAAAATATGATACACGCAGAATCAATTTTTACAGGAAGAGCTTCAATAAGTCTGTCATACTGTGTGTTTACACTTATCTTTTTGGGCCTCAGAGAAAAGGGAAGTAAGTCCTTAAAGATAAAATGATAGCCCTGCCTCTTAAGGGTTTTGAACTGAAACTAGATAGGATAATGTGCATCATATTTCTAACCCAGGCTCTTTCTCCAAATCTGATTATAGGCAGCAAAGCTAAGTTATATATAAACATATCTGTATAGACATATCTCCACTAATGTTAACCTAAAAAATCCTGTGGGTGAGCTAGTCATGCTAAGTAGTCTATTACATTTGAAATAGAGCAAATATTCAATATCCCAATATATCTATATACATTTATATAGATGTATGGATAGATCTATAGATAGATATAGCCATATAGATAAATCTATAGATACATTATATGTCTACATAGATCTATACATTTGTCAAAGCTCACTGAATTGTACACTTAAAATAGATATATATATCTGTAGATATATCTGTATGGCTATATCTATCTATAGATATATCTGGAAACAACATATAGGTATATCTATATGGTTGTATCTATATCTATAAATATATCTATCTAAATACAGATAAATAGATATAGATAGAGCTGAAGGAATGTTTTGATTTTTGCTGATTAACAAACTACATATCTATAGATATATATTTATATATATAACTATGGATGTGTCTATATCTATATATGTAACTATGTATCTATATATATAGCATAGGTATATATATAGGGAATATAGATACAGATATGGATATCTAGCTATCTATATACATATATAGAGAGAGAGTTATATATTGCTACTTATATATGCTCTCCGTTTTGTGCCAACATTGAGGAGACAAATGTTATGGACCAGGGATATCAAAATAACTCCACAGAGAACAAGTGAATTATGTAAAAATTTAGAGCATCATATTTATCCCAACTAAAATGACTTACAAACAGGATGGCTATGGCTTTTCACAGTTGTCAATATTTTTTCCCTTTGAATTTTTACCCAAACTCTATTTTATTTATCCTTGGGAATTAATTTATAGTAATTTTAATTATTTAGATATTGAATATTTACTCTATTTCAAATGTAATAGACTATTTAGAATGACTAGCTCACCCACAGGATTTTTGAGGTCGACAGTGGTGGAAAGCTGTCTAATTCCAATTTCAGTTCCTGTCTCTCTTTACATAAAAAAAAAAAATGGTGTAAAAAGTTCATTGAATGTTTTAATTAGCATGCAAGCTGAGTCTTAAATTCAAAAGAGAACCTAACACTACTTTTAGTTGTATCTAATGCAAGGTGAAAAGAGAGTAAGATGTTGAAATAGTACAGGGCAAAGGATTATTAATATTTACAATATATAATCATTTAGTAAGTAACCACCACGTGCTAAGAGCTGAAGGAACATTTTGGTTTTTCCTGATTAACACATGACCATGGTGGGGGATTACAGTGGTTTATTGTTCTGGTTTATGATCTTGGTCTGAATTCAGGATAAAGCAGCAATGTGCCAGCTTCGGAGCCTCATATACTTTGCCTATTACCTGGATGAATCACAGGGATGTTGGTTCCTATTTTTTTCTTAGTTTCAAGCGTGTAACCAACCTGCTCAAAAACATTGCTTTGGTTAGCCAATCAGGAAACAGATATTAAGGGACTGCCTCATCCTGCTCTATTTTACTGAATGAACTTGCCTGAATCACTTGGAGACCAAATTCTTCCTGGTTACAGTCTGCATCACATTCAAATATTATCTGTGGGTTTCCTTGGCTGGGCAGCTAGGGGTGGCTAATGATGAGAGGCATATCCAAATCCCAGCAAGCCTCCTCAGGCTTTGAACTAAACTTTGGGACGTGACAGGACCTGGCAAAAATGGAAATACCTTCCCTGACATTTTCGCTCATGTTTTTCTAAATTCACTTTCAGATAAGGGCAGTGAGTTTGCTAGAGTGGGAAGTGCTGACAGACAAAGTGTAGTCTACTACAAAATTCTTCCTGGCACTCTAATTATCCTTTCCTTCTCTACTTCAGTATCACATGTAGCCATGTGTAGAATCATAAAATAATTATGCAGTGTACAAGCTTTCTGGGAGCATGTACCACTGTTTTCCTAATTCTTTATCTCTCCCATTGATCGTGGTGTGTGTGCATTGATCCAAGTCGGCCATCTGGTTAGGCAAGATAAGCGTGCTAGTGTCTTTGCATTGCACTGTCACGCGGGGAGGGGGCACATTTTGGCTGTAGGGAATTACGGGGGCAGGATTAGCCCTCTTCCTATGAGGAAACTGAATTTTAAATGCAATGTTGCAGCTGCATGGACCATGTTGCTAACTTCTGTTTTTACCATGAACTGGGTAGATTTTTCTTCTTGTTCATATTGTCTCCAAAGGCATAGAGATGCCTTGTATTAAATAGAGGGGGGTGGAATGGAGAGAAGATTCATTTTTAGCACACGTTAGACTTGCAAGTGACTGATACATTACAGGATTTCTAGATGGTAAAATTGCTTTCAAATGACTACAAAAGGCTGCTGAATAAAAAGCATTTTAAATTGAGACTTGTTGGGCACCTCCCCCAAACAAAATTATTTTCAAAAGGAAAGATATTTGTATTAGTCTATGAAAAAAAGAAAAGAAAATAGAAAAAAAATATATGCATGTATCATAGCAGAAGGAATTACCGCATGAAGCTCAGAATGGGACTGTTGGAGATACTCTTCGTTTGTTTATCTCTCTCTTTCACATATTGAAACGAATGTTTGCCCCAAGTTTATGACCACTGGGACTGACTGAATGTGCTATTTAATTCAAAGAGACTTTTCTCCAGCGCTGTTGGCCACTGTTGTTTTTAAAATTTGATTGCAGCCATTGTTGCCTCATATTCTGCAAATGTGTGGAAGACTCAAAAGCTTTTCCTCTAAAATTGAACAATTCTGTCAAAAAAGATTAGTTCTATTTTGTCTGCTGGGTGCTGACTATTCATGAATGTAAAGAGAGAGGGCTTGGGTGTCATACTAAGTTGCTAAGGTGGCTGGATTTCGGCTATTGACTTGAGGATACCAAACTGGAGGCTACAAAAGAGCAGCCAGAAGGAGAGGGAGAGACGGCCTGCCATGTGTTTAGCTATACCTTCTTTAGCTGCCCATTTATTTCTTTTGTTGCCAGAACTTTTATTGTCATACAGTTGAAAAAACTGTTAGACACAAGCTTCAGGCAGCACCAAGCAGAAAAAGGGATTAGCATATCACTAGGATCATCTTACACTGAACCAAATTCTTTTCAGGATGTATAATTAGCGAATACAGTCTTTTTTTTTTTTTTTTTTTTTTTTTTTAGCCTATGGACAGAAAAAAATGAGCTCAGATCTCTGGCTAGAATATTAGAGGAAATAAAAGACATTTGCCAATTTCAGAGAGATATATACATATTAACTGTTTCTTCACAGAGACTCTGCAATTCCCTCAAGAAATGTCTGGTTGAATGGGAAAACTTACTATGAATTCTGGTCATTGTCTCAGGTTTTCTAAGAGGGAAATACTCTGTAGTTGAACACGCTCAAAATTTTAGACCGATGAAATCAGATTCAGGATTAGATAAATGTAGAAGAACTTTTCTGAGCAGGGGGACCTAAAAGGAAATGCGTGGTTTTCACACAATGATATTGTGGTCTGCAGAAGGTACTTTGACAGTAATTAAAAATATAATTGGGAAGTTAAAGGCAGTAAAATGTACATTTGGGGTCTGTTAGTAAACAATTCTGTGGGCCTCACTTAAAGCTGTCTAAAACGTCCTGTATCGTTTGTAGGTGTTAAATATGTTTATCTGAAATAAGAAAATGGAAGTCTTGAATTGCCTCCCTTTTATCCGCTTGCTTTTCTCTTCTCTTCTCTTCATTGTACATTTAAGCTGTTTTACACACAGTATGTAGGTAAAAGCAGATTTGTCTAATCAATCCATATTTGACTGGATGGATATCTATTTATATTTCCAGATATACAGGCTTTTAGAGAAACACACAGGCAGTGAAGGGAGAAAAAGCACCTTTTATCCAAAAGTATGTTTTTAAGAATTAACAGAATATTCATTAAAAGTAAAAGTGCTTATCTGCATATATGTCAGTTTAAATTTCTCAAGGTCGCTGAAGTTCTTGTTTAACAGGGGAGGTATTGCTATGTTGCTTTGTGTGCTTGGGGATTCCTTATTACAGTAGTTATTACTTATCTTCATTTTTTTTCACTCCCCTGTGGATGGCATCACCCTGTGTCACCATCCCCCCACCCCAAATAAATCACAAAATCCCAGTCTTAATTCTGGTTCAGTTTCATATCATACTTTTTAAGGAAACTCTTAGCTTGTCTTTGAGACACTAATTTTTTAAAAAACACATTTTAACTATTAATAAGAGTAATGCAAACTTGGGTCCATAGGAAGCAGTTATTTTGAGTTTTACAACTCTTAATATACTGGGGAAAATGTTCATTGAGGTTTTCCTTGGAATTAGAGAACCCAGATCTGGCTCTTTATTTTCTTATTGCTTCTCATTTGGAATTTTTGTTCAAATGTCTTTCTGTTGGCTAGAAACCATGAAACTAGGTAGTGCAGAGAACTCAATTATGTTGTCTTCATTTACAGAAAATCACTTTAGTTTGCAATGGTTATGTCTCCATGGAAGTTGATGTGCAGAACTGGAAACATGACAAAAAAGAAAGAAAGAATAAAAATAAAATTACTGTAAAAGTGTGAATTTGGATATTATTCTTTAATTTCTTCATTATAGCAATACTTTAAAGAGTCACTCATTGTTATTTTAATATTTATAGTTTGTAACATCTATATTTTTCCTCTGACGTTTACTTGTGGACAGAAATATCAGTGCCTACAAGGAACTAGCTACATACATAGTTACTCATGATTTAAGATGGTCTTCAGTCACTAACACTTTTGCTAATTTTCTAAGGACACCCTTTAATCAACCTTGTGATTTGCTGTTCCCAAATCATTGGCTCTTTACTTTTCACATACATTTTTTGGTTTTGCACCAGCCCAGTTCACACTACTTAGACTCCTCTTATGCATAAGCACGCTTATACCCTCACAGATCAGAGATTTGGGCTTCCTTTCAGGGGGACTGGCCCTCAGAAACATGGTTCTTAATAGTCTAGAAAATAAGAGAATGATTCTTAAATCTAGAGACTAAATCGCGTAGTTCAGAGAAATGTAATGTCAGCCAGACACAGAATATCCTCTGTTGGGTAAACTAAAAGTGAGGTCAGAAGGGTTTTTTTTTTGGACTTGAAAGCAATGGTAATGAAATCTAGAAGGCTTCCTACAAAGCAATTTTTAGGTTATTCTGGACCTTGGAATAGCACAATGTCAGGAGTAGACAGGGAAAAAAGAGCGTGGCCAGGAATAAGAACTTGGCAAGGGACAGAAAATTCAGAAAGATAATGAAGTGGAGGGAGAGGCACAGAGAAGAGGTGATGGCAAACTTTCTATTTTAGAGTTTTATGAAGACCAAAAACAGAGAGACAGTCAGAATATCTTTCTAAATGTCAGGTTTGAGCTGTAAAATAAAAGACATTTGTGATTAACCAAAATATGATTTGCTAATCAATAGAATCCACGTTTGTTTTTAAGCTCATCAGTGTATCACTAGCAGTGCAATTTTTTATACAGAATATTGTATATACTTTTTACATTGTGTACATAGTATTATGTTATCCAGATTTACCTACTTGACCTTTCTTTGATATATTCATAATGTCCCTTGTAAAGTTTAACCTTCATGATGGCAGTAGTTCTTTAATATAATGTGTTGGGCTGGGCGTGGTTGCTCACGCCTGTAATCCCAACGCTGTGGGAGGCCAAGACAGGTGGATCACCTGAGGTTAGGAGTTCGAGACCAGCCTGACCAACATGGTGAAACACCATCTCTACTAAAAATACAAAATTAGCCAGGCATGATGGTGCATGCCTGTAATCTCAGCTACTGGGGAGGCTGAGGTGGGAGAATCGCTTGAACCCGGGAGGCAGAGGTTGCAGTGAGCCGAGATTGTACCATTGCATTCCAGGCTGGGCAATGAGAGAGAAACTCTATCTCAAAAACAAAAAGTATGACGTGTCATCAAGTTCAGTGTCATCCAGTCATTAACATGCTTAGCTAAATCATTTTGAATTACTATGATTAGATATGCTTTAAAGATACAAATAAGATTCTCTAAAATATGGGTATGGTAAATATGACTCTAGACTAATAAGCCTCATGACTCCTATTAGGGATGAACAAAGGGACTCGGATTTTTTAATGTATAATAATGCCATCATTCACGTTTTAAAGATATTAGCTTATTTCAATGTATGCTAGTAGGATTTTAAAACTGTCTTTTGCAGATAGGCCCTGTATAAATTAGTATTTATTTTTCCAAATGTCATTTACCCTATATTATAAAATCCACTGACTTTTTTGACTCTGAATGTGTACACGGCTATTAAGAAAGAGGAGACGTTCCAGTTTTAGTAGTAAAATTTGTCATGGTGACAATAAGAATGTGTACCTCTTTAATAATGTGATAAAAGTGTGGGTCCCTCTCAGACATAACTATACAGACAGATGTTATAAATAATGTTTAAAAGAGAATAACATTATGAACTGTGTGTGAACTTATTCTTGTGTTTTACTGATTAATCTATAATCTGAAAACAAGAGGCTATTTTATTTTAGTGACTGGCTTTGATTGAGCTATAGCCAAGGTTGAGTTTCCACTCTAAGGAGTTTACAATGATCATCTCATTTAGTCCTAATAACACTATGAAATATGAATTGTTATTGTTATGATTATTATGATACCCTTCCTATAGAGAAGGAAACTGAGATTCATGGAGGTAAGTAACCGACCGAAGGTCATGCATCTGGTAGGTGGTGAAGCTGGGTTCAAAACCAGGTAATCTGACTTGAGTTTGTTTTAACCACAACACTACACTAGCCTTTTACATATTCAGTAGAATTGAGAATACAAAGTTACATCTAGGCTTGAGGGATTATTATAGTGGGAAGTATAACCTTAGGGAGATGTAGAGAATATATGTAGCGTCAACAGGACTAGCCAGGTAGCAATTGTCGTAAGATCCTGAACTCTTGGTTAGGAGTTTTAATCCAGGCCTCTAGATGCATAGTATGTGAGAGGTGGAAAGGAGTTAATAATTCAAAGCTTTAACTCCGTTATTTTACAAAATAAGGAACTGAGATGTAGAGAGGTAAAATGATTTATACTGTAAATGGCAAAACTGAGACTAGAACTCTCAGTTCTCTTAAACCCCAAACCCGGCCTCTTCCCCCAGTATTCAAAGTCAATAAGCTACTTCAAGATTTTTTACAAAGAGTAAAATGGGCAAAGGGATATGTATGAAGATGATGTCTGCTGCTACTTATAGGCATAGGAATTGCTGAAATATGTTAATCTTATGAAGGGAAGTATCTTTGAGATTGAATTGGCAGCACAGTTGACATGAACAATAAAGGAAAATAAAAACTTCAAATTTAATTTCAAGACACTGGTGAAATTGGGAAGGAAGGCAAGGACAGAGAACAATTTCTTGAGTTTTAGCATACTTGCTTTTAACTGGAAACCAGTTCTCCAAGTGGAGATGTCCTACTACCCTTAAGAAGTTTAAAAGTTCCAAGGGAGAAAAGATCTGAGGCAGACGTGGAACTGAGAGAGTGAACAGAACATGAGAACTGGCATCAGGAGGTCCAATTTATCTTTAAATACATGCACACACACAGACACACACACACACACACACACAGACACACACACACACACACGTCTTCACCTTTTTTTCTTTTGTACTTCTTGCTACCAGGACATCTTTTAGACATCACTTTCTTTTTAAGTTATGTTCACACTGACACAGAAATAAATTTGCTCTGGAAAAATCTTTATTGCCTTTTGTCTTGAATAGATGAGGAAATGGTCTACAGTGTGACAAAACAGAAAACAGAGTTTTGAAGAGGAGTGATATGTTTTCTTTTTCCATTTTATAAATTCTCATCACCATTTTTCAAAGTCATATTTTTGTGGTTAATAAGTGTTGTAAGATATTTATTTAAGCAAAGTTTTGGACTTGAATTCACAAAACTTTAAACTCTAAACCTGCTGCCACGAACTTAAATCTTGTTCAAATATAAAAGGTTAATTCAATAGACATTTTTTCCTCATGTTCTCTATTTCAATTATTACAAAACTTGTCAAGGCAAACAACGATGTGGCATTTTTGGCAAAAGGTATACCTCAATTATAACATGGTCGGATCAGGCCTGTATCTGTGGCTTCATATCCTAACCACTCCCATGTCAGTTTAGTGTCAAAAGTTAGTATTTACCAAGGAGGAAAGTGAGTTGGTCCCCAAAGAAAAGGAGTTCTGATTTTACCACTGGGAGAATGTAGTCTTCATTAGGTGAACAAAGAGGGTTTTCATTACATTGTAACCACATTTCACAAAAAAAGACCCCATCTGAGTTTCTTTTTAAAGAAACTGGAAAATATTAAGAAAGTTAATTGGAGGTCACTCAGATGACAATTAACCGGCAGGCCCAATTATCTTCTGACTACTGTGGGGCTTAGAGATGTTTTTATCTTTTATTTATGGTAGGAGTTTAAAATGTGGGCATGCCAACCCAAGGAGAGTCAGGCACAATATTAAATGACAGATTCCTCTATTTATATTTAAATAACCATCTGCATGAAATTATGCACAAATCAAGAAATAATTCCTAGCAGAAATTACTGTTTAGAAAAAAAAAAAATCCGAGACACGGTGTGCTTTTCATATTAAATTGCCCATTTCCAGAACATCACATACAGTTGCACAATGTAAAGATGCTGCATCGCAGGACCAATACAAATTGCTCACAATGTTAATGAAGATGGATGGGGAAGGCTGAAAAACATTCATTTATGAGCGCAAGAGAAAGCGGAAGCAGCAATGTTCACAATCTCTACCTTAATTTTTTTGCCTCTGTAATATCCAACTGAATGATGGTAACTTGAATAATACAGCCCTTGGTGGAGGTTTTGTGATACGTTTTTATTTTCGGTTTTGACTATGGCCTACTTTTTCCCATTTGGGGTGAAAATTGTGCAAGTGAAGTTTGGAGGCTTACAGCTAAGCTGGGAAAAAGAATCTTACTCTTTGAAGAACCATGAACAGGGTAGACTGACTATAAAATTTAAATAACCTTTAAAATCAAAAAGAAAAACAAATACTTCCTCATACTAAAAAGACTCCCTTTCCAGCTATAAATGTGTTACTTTCCTCCCTCCCTCCCATCCCAGGTAAACCATTCACCCTTCCCAAAGCTCCTTAGCCAAGGAGCAGCTGTGGTTGAATCTATGAAGAGTAGGACATGCTCTAAGGACAGGGAGATCTATACCAGCATGACAGCATCAGGACCTCCCTTGGCCCATTGCAGTATACCACCCTTCGCCTAAATTGTAAGGTTGAGGAACGAGCATATGTGTCAGGAAAGGAGGGGCCGCCCTTTACCAATCAGTCAGTGAAGGGACTGATGCTGCCCCACCATGGCTTCATCTCCACCACCCCCACCAACTCTCTCTACCACCTTACCTCCAGCTTCATCCCTCCTTGATATATCTGGACGATTATTGGACATCCCTTTCCTTTGAAGATAGTATCTCCATTTTCCAACATCCCTCAGAAGAGTGAAATCAAGGCACAGAGCCACTCAATCAGATATTTAAAAAAGCTGCCACTCCTCAGGACCCATGATAATTGAGTTCTCATTCAATCATCTCTGTTCACTAATTTGTTTATTTGTTTGTTCAAATATTAAATCTATGTGAGATACTGGGCATGCCGTGGTGGACAAGAAAGATACAATCCCTGTCACCACAAAGCTGACAGACCAATGAGCGATACAAGATACTAAAGGTAAACAAAGGATACATAACCCAGACTAAGGAAGTCAAGGAAGGATTCCGACAAGTATGAATCTAAGCTAAGACCTCAGTTGACTGAGAATCTATTTTGTGCAAGATACTGCACTGGATTCTGAGGGCTAAAAATAACTATGAGTTAGTCTTACCAACTGGTGGGAAGGGTACAAATAACAGCAAGCAGATATAATTAGCACCGTTAAGCACCGTTAAGCAACAAATGCTTAGGAGGAAGGATCCTTTCCAATTTAGAGGGGAGATAAAACTTCATGAACAAAAAATTTTTAATTTGGTCTTAAAGAATGATTGGACCTGAGTTCAGAAGTCAGGTCAAAAGCCAGGCTGTCCAGGTGAAGAGATATGAGCAAGGCTGCACAGGTGAGAAATTCTGAGACAGGAGTTGTTGTGCTTGCCTGGACAGTAGAAACAGCAGGAGGACATATGCTGAAGAACCCTGGAGAAATGGACCATGTCTTTTGGAGGACTGGCTGTCCCAGGGAGGACACAATAGCAGGCACTGCCCTCTGGTTGGTGCTCTACTAGCCCACCCTCGCTGATGTCCTCAGAAGGGGCATGAGGTATGTGTGCCCAGGGACCCCATGGGGCTTAGGACCCACTATTCCTGCAAATAACGAATAGCCAGGGCCAGGCACAGTGGCTCCCACCTATAGTCCCAGCACTTTGGGAGGCCAAGGCAGGCAGATCACCTGAGGTTGCGAGTTCGAGACCAGCCTGACAAACATGGAGAAACTCCGTTTCTACTAAAAATACAAAATTAGCCAGGCGTGGTGGTGCATGCCTGTAATTCCAGCTCCTTGGGAGGCTCAGGCAGGAGAATCACTCAAATCTGGGAGGCAGAGGTTGTGTTGGGCCAAGATTGTGCCATTGCACTCCAGCCTGGGCAATGAGAGTAAAACTCGGTCTCAAAAAAAAAAAAAGAACAACCAGGAGGCTGGATCACTTGGACCATTCACAAGTCCCCTGCCTAGGAACCAAGCCCTGAGACACACAATAAGATATTATTGCAAAAGAGCTTGAACGATGCATTGGGTACCCACTCTGTCCAGTTTCTGTACAGAGATGAAGAGACCCACATGGATATGGGCCTAACATTCAGTGAGGGAATAACTGTGACCTATAAGAAATTATTTACAACATAATATGGAAGTTGAACAAAGGAGGTTTTTACAAGGTGTAAAAGGACCATGGAAGAAGGTGCCTGTGTGTAGGGTCCGGGATTGTGGGGGTGGAGGACAGTAAAGAACAGAGGGGTAACATAAATGCTAAGACTTGAAGGTGGGAAAAAGTTTTCTGAGTCTGCTAGAATATTCCTGCCATAGAAAATAACAATTCATGGAGGTATACCAGAACACAATGTGCTCACGAAACACACACATCTATACATACATACACATACAAGCATACAAACATGCGTGCATACACAGCACTCTCCCCAGATGGCTATGGTATCAAGGGTGCGGCGAGGTGATATTGAACAGAAAGTCAGAGGCCAATGTCCAAGTTGCTTCTATGTCAGGACATCTATATCTTAGACGACGACAGCCATTGAAACTTTTTGAGCAAGCAGTGATGTGATAAAAAGGGGAAAAGATGGAGGCAAAGAGCTGAGTGACGATGGTAATTCATCACCTAGCCTGGTTCCTCAATGGGCCATGTCTTATCTACTTAATAAACAGCATGTAGCAGCCATTCAGTAAATAGTTAAACTGAATGTCTTTAGGGGGTTCACAAATTACGATGGAGAGGAATAGAGAAAGATAAAAAAGCTATTCAGGCATAGAATTGAGAGGACTTTGGATTTGAACGTATAAGTCAGGGACAGGGGAGTCCAAAGTCTAGGATTAGCCCAGGTATCTCCAGCTTTAGAGGGGCAGTGGGGTTGCCACAAGATAGGGACTAGAGGAAGAGAAGCAGGTTTGCACAGGGAGGAGTCCAGTCTTCAACGTGTTGCATTTTGGGTGGGCAAGTGGAAATAATGACCAGAAACTCAGAAGGAGATCTGGACTAGAGGTATCATTTGGAAGTCACTGGTTTACAGCGTTTGTTGAAGCCACAGATGTGGTTAAAGTTGCCCAGGGAGAACAGACAAAGTAAAAACGCTTTTGAGACAAGGCCCTAGACAGCAGCAGTGTTTAAGGGGTGCTTCTGTGAAGACGCAGCCTAATCTTAGAGTTGAACACTGCAGGGACTCAAGTAACTTGTGACTGCAGCCATAGGCTCATGTTGACGTCCGCAAGACTTTCAGACACCACAACAATGCTATCTGGGTAAAACCACAGATCTGAAAATGCTAAATCTTTTCCAGAAATTGAAATTGATGAAATATGAAACTAAGTTGTCATCACAGCTCATTTATAGGCTCCTGTAAGTTGAGAGCTTGGACTCTGCCCTTCACCTCTGGCTATACCAAGATGCTATTGGTTTTCCAATATGCCATATCTCTGGGCTCTTGCAGCTGGGTTTTTGTTGTTGTTGTTGTTACCCTGGGATGCCCGCTCCTCATTACACCCTCGCATCCATGCAACCCCCTACCTCATTTGCTTAGTGGTGGCCATTTGTTTTCAACCCCCATCTAAAGCACCCCATCTTTTGGGCATTCTTTATCCCTAAGCCCCAGCACCCCCATCCCCACAACATTTCGTTGCCTCTCCTCTGGGTTCCTCCTCTGGGCTCCCAAAGCACCCTGACACACGGAATGGTAATGATCGATTTTCTGGTCTGTTTCCTCTCCCAGATTATAGGTAGGTAGATGCTTCTTGCCATGCCAATACACGTAGTATACACAACATACAATAACTGGCATACAGCAAGCATCTGCTAAACATTGTTGAAAAGTTACAAAAATATGGATCTTCGACGGGGCATATAGGTGGCTCACACCTATAATCCCAGCACTTTGGGAGGCCATCCTGGCCAACATGGTGAAACTCCGTCTCTACTAAAAATACGAAACTAGCTGGACTTGGTAGTGGGCGTCTGTAATCCCAGCTACTGGGAGGCTGAGGCAGAAGAATCGCTTGAACCCAGAAGGTGGAGGTTGCAGTGAGTGGGGATCGTACCACTGCACTCCATCCAGCCTGGGCAACAGAGTGAGACTCCATCTCAAAAAAAAAGAAATATGGATCTTCATCACCCTCCTTGCTTTCTTTCTGCCTCTTTTTTTTCCCCACACATAGGTATCTTTCTGCCCCTTAATTTGTCTGGTTTTTAATTTGATAGAGATTTGGGAAAGGAGTTTCAAAATCCCTACCAACTTTGTCAGCTTCTCCACTGGTCACCTTTCTCCTTACCCACTTTGCTACAAGTCAAATCTCAGCTTGCCGGAACACCACACATTTAGGGGAAAAAAAATGGTATTTATTGTTGGCCAAGTAGCAAATTGGAGCTGACATATAAAAGAACATTAGGTGGAAAAATCCCAGTGAGGAATCCAGGTCCCTCAGGGAATCTCCCTAGTCTTGGAATCATATGATGATCTTGAGGCAAATATTCTCTCCTGTTGTGGTTTGTAGGTCATGAGTTGGCAATGAGGTGATGAAAGACAGCAAGGGGCTGGGGAGTAGTAAAAAGACGTAGAAGCAGCAGCAAAGTTGTTGGCTATCTCTTGTAGCATCAGTGATAAATATGGCAATACTGGCTGGAGAGATCACAGGGGAGAGGATACATGTGTTGATTAAAACATCCTAGAGAGTTGGCTGGCCAGGGTGGCTCATGCCTGTAATCCCAGCACTTTGGGAGGCTGAGGCAGATGGATCACAAGGTCAGGAGTTTGAGACTAGCCTAGTCAACATAGTGAAATCCTGTCTTTACTAAAAATAGAAAAAATTAGCCAGGTGTGGTGGTGTGCACCTGTAGTCCCAGCTACTGGGGAGGCTGAGGCAAGAGAATCGCTTGAACCTGGAAGGTGGCAGTTGCAGTGAGCCAAGATGGCACCATTGCACTCCAACCCCAGGCTGGGTGACAGAGCAAGACTCTGTCTTTAAAAAAAAAAAAATCTTAGAGAGTCTCCAAAATGAAATTAGATATTTAAAGAGAATTGTCCTCTTCTGAATATTATGCTTTGACATCCTTTGTGGGAACTGTGGGACCTTTCTGTTGGTGGGGAAATCTCTTCACACACATTCTAGTGTTTTCTGCTCTCAAGGCACAATAGACTGTAATAGAGGTCTGGAAATCCCTGCTGTTGCCCAAAGGAGCCTGTCCCAGGGGAAACTGAGCGAGGTTATCTCAAGAGAAATCTAGCATGATCAAACTTACCTGTTTTCCAGTTTTTACCAAAGCTTGTTCTAAAAAATAGTAATGAGTGGCTTATCTTAACAGCCACGTGGGTCCTCAGCGGCCAATCAGAGGAGAGTGATGTTAGCAAGACAAATCTAATCAGCTAATATCAAGACAGTGGGAGGGAGGTGCATTGTAAGTAGAAGTAGGGCTGTAGAAAGGAGGTAAGGCTTTCTACAGCCATGGACAAGTTTCACAGCATCTGAAGACAAAATGGCTTGAGGCTAAGTCATTGTTTAAAAGCCATTCCTCAAATTCCTTGTTTACTGTCAGCACCGTGAGTTGTGGGCTCTGTCACTTTAGCTGTTAATGGGACTAAACTCTTATGCCAACAGATTAAGCCTTGCTGAAACACTAAGAAAATTGGCCCAAACAGAGTTTAGATGGATTGTTGTTTAGTGGCTGTTGCTTTTTGTGGGGGGTGGGGGTATGATTGTCCCAAGACAATGGCTTTTTGATACCCGCGAAATAGTGACAACTGTGTACGAGTTGCTGGTAGATTTTCTGCTAAAGGAAAGATTGTTTAAAAAGAAAACATTTAATTTCAATGATTTGGACTGACTACACAGAATACAGATGAGACTTGAAATTAAAACTAACAAATGCATTGAAGCCCATCACAAGTCTTGGAAAAGTGTCTTTTTTTAAAGTTATAATAAATTTCCAGAAGAAATGGAAAATCACTATGCCTGTCATTGCAAAAGAATCCTCCAGGCATCTAGGTGCTATTGAAGGTGGAAAACTTTTCTTTGTTACACTGGTACATTTTAAGATTTGTCAAACCCATTTCTTGTCGTTGAGAAGAGGAGCAGTGCTTGCACAGTAGATGTAGTTAACTTCAAAAACAGTTTTTCAAGTCTTTCAGACACCATAACCCTCTTCATGTAAATTCATATATCTTTACTTGTCATGTCTTCTTAAGCAAGGATTTTTCAAGGTGGCTTTTAAAAATCTTTTTCCAAGAAAGAATCAAGAACAACTAAATGTTTTATTTTGATTCCAAGTCTTAAACTTAGTTTGGGAGGGGCTTTACATTAAAGAATTAGAACGCTGTTTATTTTTATAATCAGAAAAAATATTAAAATCTTTCACATTAAGATTTGGTGGGACGAAATGGAATGGAAAGTTGATTTTGAATGTGGAAGTAAAGAGTGTGTACTCTGATGGTTTTTGGGTATATGTGTCATGAAAAACACATGATTTGCATTTGTTTGCTAGAAAGAGGTAGATGCAATGATGAATGGCTATGTTATCTATCTCACTAGCTCTCCTTACATTTTCATCCCTGGCCAAGTTGCTTATTCCATATTTATTATCATGAATCACACATTTCCTTTTGCTGGATACTTACTGGTAATTTTGATGAGTTCTTAAAAAAGATGGAAGGAAGGGCAGAAAAGGAAGGAAGGAAGGAGGGAAGGAAGGAAGGAAGGAGAGAAGGAGAGGAGGAAGGAGGGAAGGAGAGAAGGAAGGAAGGAAGGGGAAAGAAAAGAGAAAAAAGAAGGAAAAAGAAATCTGCAGTGCTTTCTCTAAATGCTAATATTCAGAGAGGTGCTGAAATTTCCTTGCTTCTAATGTCTTTGGAAGCTTCAAACTTGACTTTGATTAACCATGCTAATAACCAGAGTGCTTCTTTTTAGCTCTACTCCTAATGTCACTTTACCAGAACTGTAAAGACATGCTCATAATATTTGCTTTTCATCTAAATGAAGAAGGCAATGCTAAGCAAAAAAAGTATTTAGCAGTGCATATAGGATTGAAGCGATGATAATCAGGGACCCTGGTAATTGAAGCTTTTGGGGAGGGGGAGAGAACCTTTCTTCTGGATCCTTCAGTCTGTTTAATAGGATAAAATTAACTTGAGTGGTTTGGTGTTTGAAGAGGATGTGATGTAATTGGAAGTGCCTCCTGGGTTTGCTGCTGGACAAAGCAATCAGGTGGAGACACGGGAGGGCATGAGAAGCTCTGAAGTACGCATCTCGGCTTCTGCCATCCTAATTAGCCCAAATTAGCTATGCCAGTTTTCTGCTTGCTTTTGAATTTCCCTGCTAATGCTACTTTCAGGGCTGAAAGGGGAGAAATATGAAATGCCCACCAAGCTCCTATATAACAGATGATGACAGAATCTAAAACTGGACAGTCAGGTTTTATTGTTAAGCTCTTAGAAAGTGAGTGACTCACAGGGAATACAAATGGGTATGCAGGGCACAAACCATAGGGACCGATGGATGCAGCCCCTGGTCCTGTGTGATGAGGACGATTACAAAGCATCTGTCTGAAATGGATTATTTGGAGGATTTTCCACACATCCACTCCGAGGCCTCACCTGAGTACACTAATATTGACTATTTAACTTGAGGTGAACTAGGTAGAACTTCTCACAGCAAACATGTTTCTTCTGAGATCAAATTTCAAAGTCTAGGAGGGCCAAAGAGGCATATATGTGTGTGGGAGGGGCTACCATTTTTAAATGTTTCGGTTCTGACCCCAATTAGTTAACTACAACTGTGCAAAGAGATTTGCAGTACACTCAGAGTAGTTTGCACAAACCTATTTTAATTGGAGGAGTATTTGGGTAGAAATAAATAATATTTCAACCTAAAAGTCACAGATTCTTCTTTTTTTTTTTTTTTTTATTGCCAATGAGTAAAACAAAATTTAATGTTGTATATGACAAATAATAAAAGCAAATGGGGGCTGAGTGCAGTGGCTTATGCCTGTAATTCCAGAACTTTGGGAGGCCGAAGCAGCAGATCCCTTGAGGCCAGGAGTTCGAGAACAGCCTGGGCAGCCTGGCGAAACATCATCTGTAGTAAAAATACAAAAATTTTCCAAGCGTGATGGTGGTGCACCTCTGTAGTCCCAGCTACTCAGTAGGCTGAGGCATGAGAATGACTTGAACCCAGAAGGTGTAGGTTGCAGTGAGCTGAGATCACACCACTATTTTCCAGCCTGGGAGTATATTATCATGAATCACATGATAATGTGACAGAGACTCTGCCTCAAAAAAAAGCAAATGGGAAATTATTTAGTCATTTTCTACAGTCATCCAACAAAAGCAGTTTTCTCCAAGTCCCGTGTCATTGGTCCTCAGAGATAAACTTTCAGTTACTCCTGTACAGGTGCTCTGAGTACAGATGTCGTTGGGTTTTTCATTTTAAATAAGTAAAGCCTGAACATCTAAAGCTAAATGTTCAAGATGAGTATCAGAAACACACACACACACACACACACACACACACACACACACACAGAGCAAGGAACTGTTTATTTTATGCATTTAATGCTATGTATCAAATGGTTATTGAATGTGGATGGCTCTGTGCTAGGGGATGCCAGAAACCTCACTAGTATCTGTCAATGTTTCCCTATAGAAAATAGCCAATAAACACATTTGCAAAATTTTGTGAGAATAGCTAGAGAAAGCAGAGGTAGGTGGATCCAGGTTTTAGTGAATGTAAAACACACAATTGGAGAGCCTCGTTAGGAAATATTGCTCTCCCCACCAACCTTGGAAGGCACCTGTGTAAGTTACAGGCTCCAAAGCTTCACTTTTACTAGCTTAAGGGCAAATCTCCTCTGGCCAGGACAGCTGTCCTCAGGTGCACCTGCTGCCCTCCTGAAATGCTCAGGAGCCCTGGTTCTTTGCTCTTCAGAGAAACAAACTTCATGATTTCAAAATATTATCATTTTGCAATTTGGCTTGGTAACTCAGAGAGTGGCTAGCAGCAATTGCAGACTACACAACATGGTTTGGTTTGTGTCTGAAACATTAGCAAACTGATCATGTGAGACGGGGTGGTGCTCAGGTGGACACGTAGGATACCCTGCAGTGTACTTTGCAATTTACTGTGGTACAACACTGCACTTAGGTCCTGTTTGTTTGCTACAGCTCCTTGGGCCATTTTCAGGATCCCTTCACCCAGTGACTCTGGCTCTTAGCAATACGGAATGGCATTGTTGAAAATTTTCCATTGTGAAATTCTGTTTGTAAAGTGCACAGAAGCCAAGCGTTAGGATTACATATTGTTGTGAATGACTCACTAATTGTCAGACTTCAGTTTATTTAGGAGTTAGGTTTCTGTGACACAGCTCCTTCCATACCCAAATGCAAGATTTTTCTTTTCGAGACAGTGTTTTGCTTTGTCACCCAGGCTGGAGTGCAGTGGCACAATTATAGCTAACTGCAGCCTTGATCTCCTGGGCTCAAGAGATCCTCCTGCCTCTGCCTCCTGAATAGGTGGGACTACAGGCACTCACTACAATTTCTGGCTAATTTTAAAATTTTTTATGGAGGCTGGATCTTTCCATGTTGCCCATGCTGGTCTCGAACTCCTGATCTCAAGTGATCCTCCCACCTCTGCCTCCCAAACTGCTGGGACTACAGGCGTGAGACACCACACCTGGCCCCCCCAATGCAATATTTTCATTCCTATTTACACATAGTACAATGCAACCTTAGTACTGGGCATCTAGAAAGGAAATAAGTGTACAATTCTCCATTAAGCTTTATGAAAATTATTCATTCACCTTGAGTTCTGATTCTAATAACTAAGTTTTTTTTTTTTTTTTTTTATTTAGAGTCTCACTGTTTTGTTAATACCTAGGCTTAGCCTCACATTTTTAC
>NW_016107385.1:6914966-6916850 GCF_001604975.1 Cebus imitator
AGAGACGGGGTTTCACCATGTTGACCAGGATGGTCTCGATCTCTTGACCTCATGATCCACCCGCCTCGGCCTCCCAAAGTGCTGGGATTACAGGTGTGAGCCACCGCGCCCGGCATAACTAAGTTTAAATCTGAGGTTTGTGCATATCTTTTATGACACATAATTTCATTTAAATTATGTTAGGTCTTCACTCTCAGAAGTCCTAAGATAATGGTGTTTATTGGTTCAAAGCTACACACAATTGCACATTGTGAATTATTTAATGGCTCCGAATTCTACCCTCATGAATGGTTAAAATGATCAAATTATGTTATGTCTATTTTACTGCAACTTTTTAAAAAAAGTCAAGGACCTTGGTAGAGAATGACTGGGAGTGGGAGGAGCACTGCTCTGATGCCTAATACAAACTGTGGACTTGTTACCTAATTCATGTGCTGTTGTTTAAGCACTGATTTTTGCACCAAGAAATTAGCAATGATGGTCATATAGTTCTGCAAGAAGAACATCCATGCATTCATTTGTTTAACAGAATTCCTAGGTGTGACAGGAACAGTTATGAATTCTGGAAATGTAGAAAGGAACATAAAAGAAGTGGTTCTGCCTGCAGGAACTTCCAGACTAGTAAATCCAGTAAAGAAAAATAAGACCATTTCATAGAATGTTAAAGACTATGAAAAAATAGGTAAAACCACCATGAGATACTGCTTCCAATCTACTGAGATGGCTACAATTTTTTTAAACAGGAAAACAACAAGTGTTGGTAATGATATGGGCACATTGGAACCCAAAAGAATGAAAAGTAGAAACTTGAAGAAATACTCTTATAACCATGTTCACAGCAGACTTATTCACAATGTCCAAAAAGTAGAAACAGCCCAAGTATCCATCAACAGGTAAATGGGTAAACAAAATGTAGCAAACACACACAATGGAATATCATTCAGCCATCAAGAAGAATGGTCTCAGGGGCTGTTGCACCATCATGGGCCTTGAAAACAGTATGTTTAGTGAAGGCACAGAAGGACAAATATTGTGTGGTTCCATTATATGAGGTATCTGTAATAGTCAAACTCAAAGAAGGAAAAATACAACCGTGGCTGCCAGGGTTTGTAAGGAAGACAAGAAAAAGAGCAGTTTTTGTTTAATGGGTACAGAGTTTGTGTTGGAAATGATTTTTTAAACGGGGGGTATAGATATTAATAGCAGTGATGGTTGCACAACATTGTGAATTATTTAATGCCACCAAATTCTACACTCACGAATGGTTAAAATGATCAATATTAAGTTACGCATATTTTAAACACAATTTTTAAAAAATAGTCAAGGATCTTGGTAGCGAAAGACTGGGAGGGGGAAGAGCACTTGCTAAGACCCTAAGGTAGGAGCAAGCTTTTGAGGAAGCAGGAAGGCAGGTGTCTCTGGAGCGGAGTGTAGAAGGGCTCTGCTGGCAGAGCTGACCGTGAAGCCAAAGTGTAGACTTCAGTGCCTCTCACTCGCACTGGCCCCTGCAAAGGAGCTGTGCTGAATTTTCTATTTGCAATCTTTAATTCTCCTTAAAGAAGGGCTCTTATATTCTATAGACATTAGTATCCACAAAAACCTGGATCGCCTGCTGGAAGTAAATGATAGAAAATGAGACCTGAACATTACCATTAGAGGAAGGTGGGTGTCCTTTTGTATATACTGTTGCTTTGGGAAATTAAATGTATGTGTTTATTTATATTCACGCTCATTATGTTACTTATTCATTTGTTTAACAAACATGTATAAAGCCGGGCGCGGTGGCTCACGCCTGTAATCCCAGCACTTTGGGAGGCCAAGGCGGGTGGATCACGAGGTCAAGAGATCGAGACCATCCTGGTCAACACGGTGAAACCCCGTCTC
>NW_016107385.1:6917005-6931376 GCF_001604975.1 Cebus imitator
AAAAAAAAAAAAAAAAAAAAAAAAACATGTATAAGGTCCTGAATGTTGTAGGACTTTTCTTTGGTTCAGGTAAAAACAGCGTCCTTGTCACATGACCATGAGAGATTCGGCTCACAGACACTTTGAAGGGTGAGAAAAATGAAATTTACTGGGCAAAAGAGAAACAAAAAAGGGAAACAGGGACTCTCAGCAGAGAGAGAGTCCTGTTAACACAGGCTTCCCGCCTTGCAAATTGAATCCCAAGCACCGCGCCGGAAGAGGAGGGGCCAGGCGCCAACTTCCGGAGGTCCTACGCCATTGCCCACTCCTCTAGTGCACAGGCTGATCAGGGCTTCTCCGGGACCACTTTATGCTTCTCTGTCTCACGGACATGCCTACCATACAGTGAGTCTTGGAAGAGAGAGACAGGGTGCCCACAGCCCTAAGAAAAGAGAAACACCAAAACGATGGTAATATAAAGTTTAGAAACACTTATAAATCCTGAAGTATTGAACTTATCACCCTGCCGGATTGTACATTCTTGGAAAACAGGGCCTCTGGAATCAGCACATTTTATAGCCACAAGGGACTTAAAATGTTGTTAAGTTGAACCTCTTATTTTACATCAAATATACCCAGGCCCAGGGAAACTAGGAAACTTGTCTAAGGCCAAGGAAATAATTTGTAAGACTCAAAAGTGGAAGGCAGTGCTGCCTGGCACGCAGGCTGGTCTTGTTCCGCTGTTCCATGCAGCCATATTGGCTTGGGCTCCTTCCAGGTCTCCTGCTTCCCTTTTATCCTGTACATTGTCTAATCTAGTGTTCCAGACATCATGAGCATTCTGTAAACAGGAATTTGGCAGTGACAGTCATATGTAGATAGAGTGACAGCTCTGGAATTTCTACCTGGGATGGTCTTCTGGATTGCCATCTGCATTTACTTAGCAACTTCCCTCACTCGGATAAAATGTCTGTTTGGGTGGCTTGGAGGAGGCAGTTCTGATAGAGATCATGCTAAATTCGAGTCTTCCAAGCCCCCCACCTCATTGCCACCATTGGACAGATCACAAGGAATTGCTGGCTCATGCTTTTCTGACTGCTGTACTTCTCTAACCCTTTATTTCCTCATTACAACATGGAGGTTGTTGTGAGAATTATGCAAGATAATATATGCTAAGATCTTAGTACAGCACTGGGCACATAGTAAGTACATAATCAATATTAGCTTGTGTTATTAGTGTTACTGTTATTCATGCTGAAAACAATCCCTATGGATTTCGGTGATGGATGCTTCTATTATGCTTATTTTTTTCTTTTTTGGAAAAAGGGTCTCACTTTGTCACCAAGGTTGGAGTGCAGTGACACCATCACAGATCACTGCAGGCTCAACTTCCCAGGTTCAAGCGATCCTCCCACCTCAGCCTCCAGAGCAGCTGGGGCTACGGTGTACACTACCATGCCTGGCTAATTTTCATATTTTGTTTTTTGCAAAGATGGGGGTTTTGTCATGTTACTCAAGCTGGTCTCAAACTCCTGGGCTCAGGCACTGCTCCCAAGGCTTCAGCCTCCCAAAGTGCCTGGATTACAGGTGTAAGCCACTGCACCTAGCTCACTGTGGTCAATATTCGAAACCTAAGAAATTGAGATTGGGAATCTATTTCTCCAAAATTTAAGGGATATATACAAATGAAATATGATGCTAACTGATTAAGAAACCTTACAAATAAATATTGGCCATCACTCTATCAACATTACCATTTAAAATATACTCAAATTCGCATCACCCCAGTTCAGGAGTTATCCAAATGGTAGAGTAATTGAAAACCACATTCTGTGGCTATCCTTATATAAATTGCTGTTTGCTCCAGGCTATTTCCAAGGCTGTAAATAGATCTTAAAGATGAAACACTGACAGAAGACGCATACATTCAAGAAGCAGGATAATCAGGAAGGCTTGAAAATGATTAAGGTCTTACAGTCAAAACAAAAACCTGAACCAAAATTTGCAGTTCTCTCTTGACCACTGACAAACTTGTTTATTTCCAATCACGTGGACAATTATATCATTGCGCACTCTACTAATTTGAACTTTTGCCCAGTAAAAACTAAATACTTCCTGTCATGCATTTATTTTTCTCCTGAACTGAAACAGACTTAGGTATATAGAATGCGTAAGATGGTAAACTCCATGGGAATATGGAAAATGCTTAGCTGTATTTCTTGAGAGGAGGAAAGTCGTCCTGACTCGTATTACCTTCCTCGTAGGTTCACACAGCTCCTCACTCTGCAAGTGTTTGCCCCTAGAGTAGTGGTGAAACTTGAGAAACACCCACTGTCTGTTTGCAGTGGAGAAAACATCCATGGAAATATTAGCCTGCCTTGCTTCAAATCTTGACTGGGCTTGAGGAGACAATTAGAGACATTATGTAAAGTTGTCTGACATATCTGTGGCTTTTCTATTTTCAGATTTTTTCCTTTATTCATTTAAAACCTGGGGTTCAATTTGCAGCACAACACCAATCTGGATAAATTTCTTTTGTGAAAGCTACAGGTGGCTTCTCTTAAACGTCAAGATAAGGTGTGAGTTACTTGAACACTTACCAGATTTGTAGGATGCAAGCTTATTGAGTTAGTAATTCAGTAAAACCAGTTAATAAGTGACAGTCAGGAGGCAGGAATAGCAAAACGGAGTGGCAAATTTCATTTTTTATTGTTTTTAGGTGATTTACACCTAATTTAGAACTTGCTTCTGAAGATGGCTTATGACTTAGAAGCAGTGGAAGGTTCTAATACATTAAGATATAAATTCGGCCAGGTGTGGTGGCTCATGCCTGTGATCCCAGCACTTTGGGAGGCCAAGGCAAGCGGATCATCTGAGGTCAGGAGTTTGAGACCAGCCTGGCCAACATGGTGAAACTCCGTCTCTACAAAAAAATACAACAATTAGCCAGGTGTGGTGGTAGGCACCTGTAATCCCAGCTGCTTGGGAGGCTGAGGCAGGACAATCGCTTGAACTTAGGAGGTAGTGGTTGCAATAAGCCAAGATCGTGTCACTGCACTCCAGCCTGGGCCACAGAGTGAGACTCCGTCTGAAAGAAAAGATATAAATTCATGGTGATCTCTGTTATATTACCTTGTCTTACATTCTTTGCAGCGTTTATCGCCATCCTCCATAAACCTTTTAGTTTACTTGTGGGTGGGTTGGTTTATTGTCTGTCTCCCCATACTAGAAAGAAAGCTCCATGAACAAGGGGAGCCTTGCCTGTCTTTCTCACCATTATGGTCCCACCATAGACAAAGCACCTGTGAGCACTCCGCAGATGTTTGCTGACTCAATCAACCTATACTTCAGAACAGATGTTTAACTCACATTATGCCTAAGAGGAACAGAGCCTTGGGGGTCCACAAGTGGAGTGAGGTTTATTTCATTGCTACAGTTCAAGAATGGAGTTCCTCCCGCTTCCCCATTGCCAGGAAAAAAAAAATAGCTAATGTGTACAGTTTCACAATTTACAATTTTTCTCCTTTAAATTTTCCATACCTTAGTTTTTTGCGACTTCCTAATCAGTTTGCAATTAACATATTTACAAGCAAGTAGCCGCCTGATATTGTCAGGAAATTTGGAAACAGACAACGGCACTAAATTTAACAGGTTCTACAATTTAAAAATAGTTAAAATTAGAAAGAGATTAAAAGTTTATATATATATTTAAATAGTTTATGAAATATATATATTTCTAGTTCTGGAGATGGATGGTGGTGTTAGTTGCACAATAATGTGAATATATTTAACGCCACTAAACCGTACACTTAAAAATTGTTAAAATGATGAATTTTATGTTACTCATAGTTTATCACAATTTTTTTAATGATTAAAAAAATATATAGCCAGTAACTACTCAGTAATTGAAATGTGGCTAGTGCAACGGAGGGACTGAGTTTTTAATTTTATTCAATTTTGATTCATTTTTATTTAAATCTAAATAACCACATGTGCCTAGCAGCTACTATATTGAATAGTATAGGGCTACATGCTTGAAGAATTTCATTTAAATAATGCATTTTAGCATGCTAATTTTAAAAGTTATCATTTGAATGGATTTTCCCTTGCTTTTTGTTTTCTGACTTTTTGTTATGAAATTGTCAATCTTACATAAAAGTAGGAAGAATAGTATAATGAATATCCACTTGCTCATCATCTAGATTTAGCAATTGTTAATATTTTGTTATATTTGCCATAGTAATTCTTGAGGTCCAACTACTCTAATGAGTTGAGACCAAAGCTCTGGAACTGAAAAGGGCTTAGTCTGACATCCATCTCTGAACTCAAAACCAATTCCACTGGCACTGCCCTTCCCTATTGTTAACTAGTTACATTTTCATTTTCACATTTTCGAGGAAATAGTGCCAGAAATGCTAATAATATAATCATTTATTTGTGAACACATTTATAACTTCTAAATTCATTTCAGATTTGAGCTGGGATTGTTTTGCTATTAGACTGTGACTTCTTTGGGTGGGTGGGAGCTAACAGTAAAAAGTCACCAGTCACTGAGTGTGTGACACCTAATTGACACACAGGTATGACCCAGCAAGTACGGTCCAGATGCCAGATTAATTGGTTCTTTAAAATTTATATTCACATTTAATTTGGCCTGGAGGTATGGATATAAAATAATGATAGCTATAGACACTGTGACGAGATGCTTTAATATCATGATGTGGTTGTGGTTCTAAGCGTTACTGGACAGCAGCTGAATTCTAGCGTCACTCTCTTCCTTTGGGGTTGTCCATTGGCATGGTCAGAAAGCTGGTTAATTGTGAGTCAAACTTGTGCAACTAAAATGGGGCAGGAAAAAAAGCACCATGTCCCAACAAAGCATCTAAAAAATGCAATTCCAGAACCACAGAGAAACATGCAACTTGACCCAGATTTCTATAACGAGTCTTCATATTTTTATATACTAAGTATGGTCTCATGGAGAGAAGGTAGAAATAGTACTGTGGACAAACATGGGGACCTGGCAAGACACTTCTTAGTTTCAAATCCTGGCTTTTCCATTCACTGATTGTGGGCCTTGGTCAAGATACTTAAACTTTTTATAACTCAGTTTTCTCATCTCTAAAATGGAATTAATAATCACATTAAATGAGATACTTAGCAAGGTATGTTGCATATAATGTGTGTTCACTAATAAATTATGCAGCAAAACATAATAGTATTCACATTTTTAAATATAATAATAGCTCTTGGAGGAAAATACCAAATAGGAATGGTTTTATATTGTCTTTATAAGCACAGTCCTTATGATCTGAGGAAAATCACATTCCAGGAGGCTGGATATAGGAAGCAACATGGAAGGGGCAAAAGATATTTGTCAGCGGTCTTTATAGTTTTCTAGAAGCAGCCAAATGATGGATAATTCTGAAATCCAAAAAAACTCTGAAAACAAAAATGTTCACAAGTTTTCAACAAAAATTTATTTGAAGGTAAAACCTTATCTGAAATCATATGAGACTATGTATGTCTTCTATTTTTTTTTTTTTTTTTAGAGAGAGAGAGGATCTTGCTCTGTCTCCTAGGCTGGAGTGGAGTGGTGCAATCATAGCTCACTGTAACCTTGAATTTCTGGGCTCAAATGATCCTCCTTCTTCAGCCTCCTGAGTAGCTAGGACTATAGACACATACACATTATCTGGTTAATTATAAAAACTTTTTGTAGAGATGGGATCTCACTATGTTGCCCAGGCTGGTCTTGTTGCCCGACCTCAAATGATTCTCCAGTGTCAGACTCCCAAAGCACTGGGATTACAGGTGTGAGCCACCACACCTGGCCTTATGGTCTTCATTTATCCCACTTAGGGTAAATACTGTTATAATTTGTTGCAGTTAATTATGAGGTGCTGCCTCCATAAGAAGCAGTATATATATATATATATATATTTATATATCAGATCATATCATATCACCTTCAAAATAAAAAAAAAAATCTGAATTCCAAACCATATCTGGCTCCAAGGGTTTGGGGTATGGAATTCTGGACCTCTACTCTGCTTACGTTCCAAAAGAAACAGTGTATACATCATATCACCTTCAAAACAACCACAGAGAAACATGCATGGGTCCATGGCTAGCTATAGGGCACCTGGGAAATTAGGCCTTTATTCTGAGCAGCCAAGTGCACAGCAAAAAGTCTATCACTATGGGATGGGAAAGATTAGACATTGAGGCCCAGCCAGTAGTCTCTGACACAATCTCACTCATTTTCTCCAGAGCTTTATCATAAAACATCCTCAGAACCTCCAAGATGGAACCAGAATAAATAGGAATTGTCCATTTGGTCCTCTGTAAGTAGCCTAGACTGACTTCAAACAACCCAGTTCCAGCTTCAAAAGACCCAACATGGTTGGTTACCCTTAATCCTGTGGAAAGCTATCTTGGCTTCTCAGGCGAATGCGTAGCAGTTCACAATTCCTCCTGCAGAACCACTTTAATCTCACAAATATTTCCTAGTATCCCAGTAAATTCAGGACCAGACCCTTGGTTCCAGCTGGCCAGGGTACCTACTAATTGGGACCCTTCAAACAGACTAATTGCCAGTGTCCCTTCAACTTTCCATGGCAGCAGAGTCAGGACATCCCATGAACATGTCCAAGAAACTTCTGAAAAGGAATATCCAGATTCAAACATTGTCTGTTTGAATTCATCAAACTCCATCAAATGCAAATTTTACTTCTCTCAAAAAAAAAAAATAATTCAAATTCAACAAATTCAGCTCTGGCATAGAGATAGCATTGTGTTCTAGGAACCATGGAGAATAAAAGATGAGTGTATTTCTCTGTTTATTGCAATTGGACACAAAAGGAGGAATTTTCAGTGAATGTTGAAAGAAGAAAAACAATTTAGAATTAGATGTTATTTTCGACTCAGAGGCTAGAGAACTTCAGGCTATGGTACATAGTTTTAATAAGTGGGTGGGGTTGTTATTATGAGAACCTAAAACCTGCCAGTTCTGAAGCCTAATTCCTAGTCATTGGCAAAATCTAATTTATCCTTGAATAAAGATGAAATGCAAGATGAGCAAAAAAGAGGTAGTCACAGACAATAACAAAACAAGATTCAGCCTCTGGCTTGGGTGCAGTAAACTGTAAATAGATCAATGTTTTATAGTTGTACGAGAGTTGCCTAGTTGGCCTCTGGAATCTTGCTTCATTTTATGCATTGCTTGTTGATTCTATAAGAATATGCTTTTTTGAATGTCCTGTAGTTAATTTATCAAAGAGGGATGCCAAACTTTAAGTATTCCATGGGTTCTTTTTAACTTTAAATGCAGTTTGTGCAACTGTTGAAGGAGGTTTAAATAGATAAGTATTCTGGGGAGTGTCAATTTTATTCAGCCTAAAAGCTAAGTTAATGTAAATGGAAAAATAGACAGTACCGTCTGCATTTTCATACATTTTAATGGCTAGTTTCTATTGATTGCTGTGCCTCTTTTTGCAAGTAAAGGAAAAATCAGACATCACATTGTATATTTCCTTGCAATGGAAAGTTATTTTGATCATACCTTACAAATGATCCATACTGATATTAAGTTTACAGTGTGGGGAGGAGGAGGAGAGTGAACTTAATTTGAATTTAGAAAGTCTCTAAATGATAATTGAATCACAAGTCTGGATTATAATTCTAGGAGCAACACTTGACTTGGTCAAAATCACTGTTATGAAGAGATGCAATTTTTACACAGTACTTCACATTGATTAAGTAGTGTGTGAAAATGAAAAAAAAAAGTATTTGAATCTTAATCACAGTCATTTGCATGAAATAAAAGTCTATGTCAAGGGAATGCACATTATAATAACTCCTGGGTGTTTTGGTTGCATCAGTGAGCAAAGAAGTTGAATGCATTTTTTTTCACGCTGATATACAAGAATTCCTTTTATATTTATTGTATCTTTGATTGTACAAAAATTTAGCAATATAGGATTTTGGTTGGTGAGAGACGACAACTGATTAACTACCTTAACAATAGCTGTAATTAAAACAGATGTTTGATAATGCATGCGCTCGAATTAAACTGGGAACATTCAAAGACAGACAAGAGAAATAGGCATTTGATATGAACCTCATTCTCAGTAAGGCTCTCCATTAGATGGAAAGGTAATAAATGAGAGAATGAACTTCAGAAAAATTTTGCCCATCTCTTTTCTACATATTTTTCTCCCTATTGCTGTATGCTTGGAATACTTGAAATATAGAAATCTAAGCTTCTGGCTTATGTGCCTCACCCCCAAATCATATCTGAGACTGGTCTTCAAATCTACAGATCCTGTTTTTCTGCACAGGCAGCTGTTGATAACTCCAGCTTAGCCTCTCTGTTGAGAATCACGGAAGTCCAAAGTGCCTTCAAACTCTGGAGCTAGACTCCCTCCTGCCTTCTTCAGACTTCCCAAAAATGGAAATCATCTTTTAATAACCCAAAATCTCCTAGTTGGTTTGATATGCATTTCCTATGATGTTGAGTTAATTTTTTTTCTCCTATTTTGATAATCTCCTTCTAGTTTTAGGCCGACATTGTCTGGGAATAAAGGAAACTTTAGTCTCTGAAGATTTTCATCTTCCCTGTTTTGTGGAGGAGAAAAGGAGACTAAGTAAGAGTTTTGATTCCTGAAGAGGCTGAAAATTCCAAAAGAGAGTAATAGTAATAGCTGTGATAAAATGTCTAAGTCTAATTGTTCAACCTAAGTCAGAAGAAGAAAGTTGCTGGAAAAACCTCTGCCGGATATTGGCCAAATTATGGGATAAATGTGAGGCAGAGATAGGATGGTAATAGATGCAGTAATGCATTTAAGCAGGATTGAATAACAGTAAAAAAATAATAATTATAATAATATTTCACTAAATAAAACAGTAAAACAAAAACAGTAAAAAAAAAAAAAGACTACAATTCAGTAATAGCGGAAAACAATTTTATGCTTAATCTCACCTTTAAGGAAGAAACAAACACTCTGAGAAGATTTAGACATCAATAAAATTTCAAAATAAATGTACTGACACTAATGTCCTGAAGTTATTACGCATTCAAAAATTAAAAGCACTCCAAAATACAAGCTTTCTTTCTTGATAATGGCATTCTTTCAGTCTCAGAATCTAGGAGTTTGCCTTGAGTCTTTACTCTTTGTCTTCTGGTAGATAGCAGATACTTAACAATACCTATAGAAAGAAACAGTCCCTCTTTCCAATCTCACAAAATCCACTTCCTTGTTTTAGAAAACACGCCCTGTGGCCACACACCTTCCTCCCTTGTCAGGCCCTTGCACTTCCAAAGATAGCGTCCGACCTCCTCTCCACCTCTCCAGAATCCCCTGCTTCTCCAACCCTAATTTGGGTTCTATCCCTTGCAAGAAGCTTTCTACCATCACTCCAGGCAGCAGGAGTTTCTTTCTTCTCTGAGCTCCTATTGCATCAACAGACAACACTCCCTAGTTCAGCACATACTTACACTTTGAATAGTTTGTAGTTTTTCTCCCTCCCCAGTTGTAAGCTCCTTGAAGGTGGGAACGATATCCCAACTTCCTTCCCTCTTTCCTTCGACAGATTTGTATCTAGTACCTACTCTGTACCAATGAGCGCCTTCCTAGATTTTTCCTGCAGCACTTGGCAGCATTGCAGCCTGGAGTAGCTGTGAAACACATACATGTATTGTTTGAAGACATTTACTAAGCAGCTCTCTATCACCCTGGATGATTCAACTTCACTCATCTGCTCTTCCCTCCCAACATATATTTAACCCATTCTTTTTAACAAAAGATCAACCCTTTAGTACCACCATCACAAAGCCTACTCCATTCTTTCTGACAGAGGGAAGCAGATAAATTTATGCCAGGGCAGCAAAAGCCTGTTTGTGCCCTGTTTTTTCTCAAATTGATTTCTGCTTGTTCTATCTGTGAGACTGAAGTGGTTCTGTAGGAGGAAGAATTGTGAACTGCTATGGATTCGCCCAAGAAGTCGAGATAGCATTCTATAGGAGTAAGGGTAACCAACCAATTGTTTCTGTTCTTAGTTCCACTTGATTTCCTGTGTACTATTGCTCAAGACCCTTAACTTCTTGTGCCATCATGATGTCTCCTTCTGTAAAATAGAGACAATAATATATGCTGTGCCACCCCTAACACTCCCCGGGGTGAGGGTTAATAGGATAATGGCTGTAAAACACCTTAAGCTCTTCCAAGAAGGTGCTATAGTATGGGAAAAAGTGAAGAGTTATTATGTAACTAATCACATTCAAAATGCAGGTTGTAAATGGACCTGTGGAGTGTTGAAACAAAGCCTCAGGGAGACGGGCTAATGCTTCCCTTGCGCTGCAGGACCAGGCAACATTTCTGGAATTTTCTCTTACGTAACTTTAGAAAATGCATTTTAATTTGTTTTTTAAAGGGGATGGTGATTTATGCCTGTAAAACAAAGTTGAACTGGCAGAGCTACAACACAGGTCCCTGCTGTTTGAAGAGATATTGTCCTTGAATTTAAATACAAGCCAAAAGGAAGCAAAGTCTAGCTTGGCAGAGCCCATCTCTCCAGCTTAGAATACCTTCTGGCCTGGAAGCTCTGTGAGGACAGGAACTGATTTCTTTTACACAATTCTATGACCATCACTGCAAATAATGCCTGGAACATAGTAGAGTAGAGCTCAACACATATTTTATGTTCTCTGTATTACATGAATGAGTCTGGCTTTATTGCATGAATGAGCCCCTGGAGGGAGAGAAGGGGCTAAAATGTGGGCAGTGGCAGGCCCTAATACTCTCGTGTTTGAAGAAGGTGCTCAGGGGTTATATCACCCACTGGGGTGGCTGAGTAGCAGTCACATTTTGTGGGTATTGCCACTGGCTTCTCAAGCCCACAGGGCTAGGAGGGTTCAGAAGCAAAGGCCATTTTAATCCCACATTCTGGAATGGGATTACTGGAATGTGCAACTTTGAGTCTACCAGGTATAAATAGGAATCATGCAAGGAACTCGAGCACAGAGTCAGTGTGTGGAGTTAGATTACTGATCCTCCAATATTCTTGTAAAAATGTGGGTCCTGGATGCTGCTGAAGAAATCTGATCAGCCTGAATACATGTGGAGTTAGAGTAGCCCATGGGAGAAAAAGAATGGGATTCGGACTGACCTTTTTTTCCTCACCAGAGGTTCAAAGGTAGTATGATAGATCTGATCAACCGAGTGGCTATGACAGGCCACACTGCAAGAACAGAGGTGCTCCTAAGAGAACACTCACCACGCAGGAGGAGTTAGCCGGGGCTGATGACCGCTCTCAACCCCAGGACTTGAGTCAAGCTGATTGCACACACAGTGTGCAGGGGGTGCAAGAAACTCACACTACCAAAGCACTAGGCAGATGGTTAAAAAAAAAAAAAGTCCGGATGCTTATAATGCAAAACAACCATCATGCTAAACAGCGAATTGGCACGTAAGAAGGTGTCTTAATGGAGGGTAATGTTTTAGTCCTTTCATGCTGCTGTAAGAAAATACCAGAAACTAGGTTGCTCATAAACAACAGAAATGTATGCCTCACAGTTTTGGAGGTGGGAAGTCCAAGATCCAGGCACCTGCTGATTTGATGTCTGATGAGGGTCTGCTCTTTGGTTCATAGACGGCTGTCTTTTTGCAGTGTCCCTACAAGGCCGAAGGGATGAGGGAGCTCTCTGTGTCTCTTTTATAGGGCACTAATCTCATTTATGAGTTCTCCCCCCTCATGACCTAATCACCTCCCTAAGGCCCCATCTCCAAAAGCCATCACCCTGGAGATTAGGCTTCAACATATGAATTTGGGGAGGACAGAAACACTGAGTCTACAGTAGGAAACAAGGAGAAAAGGAGCATCTTCCCTTCAAGGGATGAAACTGCTTGGCCTCGATGACTCAGTGGGGGCCTCTGTGGGAGCCAGCAGGTGCGGAGAGAGTGAGAGTGGAGGCCACCAAGGATCTCGAGGATAATGTCAATTATATATGTGGTAAGAAAACCCAAAGGAAGGGACGGAGGAAAGGAGGAAGGAAAGAAGAAAGAAGGGAGAAAGATAGATCTGGCTTCAGTAAACGGAAAGAGATGCCGAAGACAAGGCCTTCATTCAAAAATGATGGCCTGGTTCACCCTGGAGTGGTGAGCAAAGTCCAAGTGCAGATTAAAAGCAGAAATGGACATTGCCCTAATGTGGCAAAAAGGCCTTGACCTGTAATACCAGATTGTCAACAAAAATCCTCGGGGTATATATATGTAAGAGAGGGTAAGAGAGAAGAGGGTTTCCCATTTCAGCTATTCAGGTCCTGTCCCTTCTCATCACTCCCTAGAGGTATTTGGGAAAGAAGGAACAAAAAGCACTTAAGTACATACATCCCAATCCCCAAGTTAATTTCACAAGAAAAAAGTCTAATAAAACCCAAGGAAATTAAAAGGAAAATGAAAAGAATCTACCCAGGAAATTTAGGGGCAGATCACAGGCCAGAATATAAAACATTCCTGGGTTAAAAAGAGAAAAAAGTTGTGACCTATGCAATGATTATTATAAAGGCAGGCAGGCAGGATGGAAGGAAGGAAGGACAATTAAAGACATGTAAAGAAGAGGTACATTGAAAAGAGAATGAGAATCAGGAGGAAATTTAATAAAGCAAATGGCTCACGCTTTAATATAATTACAGAGAATGCAGGCTCTATGAAAGATGTTATCAAACATAAAAAGGCAAGAAAATAATGAAATCTCAAGGACTCCGGCACAGGTAAAGGAGAAAATAATTTCATTGCAGAAATAATATATGATTTAGGCTGGGCATAATGGCTCACACCTGTAATCACAACACTTTGGGAGGTCTAAGCAGGAGGATTGCTTGAGCCCAGAAGTTTGAGGTTAGCCTGGGCAAGATAGTGGGACCTGGTCTCTACGAAAAATCTTAAAACAAAAAAAACCTGGTGTGGTGGTGCATGCCTGTAGTCCCAGCTACTCGGGAGGCTTCGGCAGGAGGCTCACTTGAGCCCAGGAGGTTGAGGCTACAGTGAGTCATGATCCTGTCACTGCACTCCAACCTGAGTGACAGAATGAGACCCTGTCTCAAAAATATGTATAATAATCCTAATAATAAATGATTTAGAAACCAAGTAAAATTGCAGAAAACTGGGTTTGTGATTTTGTTGACAGATGAGAAAATCACACAGAATGAAGAGGAAAGGGGAGAAGTTACAAAGAAGTTGGTAGATATGGAAGTAAGCCAACCTAGTGACAAAATCTAGATAATTGCTCTTCCTAAAGTCAAGGAAAAAAATATTCAGATACAGCAGAGAAAAGTTTCTGATATCACAGAAGAGCAGAATCTTCAGATTAAAATAATTAATATATCATCATTAATCCAAGGCATATTTCCTGCCAAAATTACTAAACTTCAAGGATAGAAAAAGAATTCTCCAAACACCCAGACAGATGAAACAAATCAAAGAAGAGAAATATCAGACTGGCTTCGGACCACTCCCTAGCAACAGTTGAGGCTGCAGGACAGAGGAGCAGTGACTGATCGATTTTGAGAGGAAAATCATGCAGCCCAGAGAAGTTGTCCAAAGTGTAAAGATAACAACAAAATTCTCAAGTGCATCAAGACTCAAGAGACACACTACCTATAACTTCGTCCTAAAACAATCATTCGATGATATAATCTATCCAATTAAAAAATAACTCAAACTTGGAGATGAAGAAGCTTTGTCCTAAGGACTCCTTATGTGTCCTAAATAAATGTAAACACACTGAATGAAGTCTAAATAGTGCTGTTTATTATTAATAAATATAGGTAATTATCATATAAAGTAAATCTTTAAAATCTTCAAATAAAAACTAAATTATATATACACTTCTTTTAAAAATTTGAGGCGGAGTCTTGTTCTGTCGCCCAGGTTGGAGTGCAGTGACGTGATCTCTGCTCACTCCAACCTCCACTTCGCAGGTTCAAGCAATTTTCCTGCCTCAGTCTCCTGAGTAGCTGGGACTACAGACGTGCACCACCACGCTCAGCTAATTTTTGTTAATTTTAGTAAAGACGAGGTTTTACCATGTTGGCCAGGCTGGTCTCAAACTAACCTCGAGTGATCCACCCTCCTTAGCCTCCCAAAGTGCTGGGATTACAGATGTTAGCCACCGCACCTGGCACTAAATAATAGTTTTAAAATAATAATGTATCCTATAGCTATTAACAAAAACAAAAGCCTAAAGAGAAAGAGAATCTAAAAAGATATAAAGGGCTGGGTGCAATGGTTCACACCTGTAATCTACGCACTTTGGGAAGCCAAAGCAGGAGGATTGCTTGAAGCCAGGAGTTTGAGACCAGCATAAGGAACAAAGCAAGGCCCTATCTTAA
>NW_016107385.1:6931565-6934432 GCF_001604975.1 Cebus imitator
AAAAAAAAAAAAAAAAAAGATATAAACTGAGCAAATTTCCTCATCTTCAACAAGGGAATAAAAGAAATTTTAATTTTTAAAATTGATAATTGAGAAATATGTATATTATTACATATGTATATTATTACAAGTTGTAGAATTCACTGCTAATAGAATAAAAAACAATGTCTACCTTCAATAATATAATGCTGGCAGGGCTGGTTGGAGGAGGGCTGAAGGGGTGGAAACACTGATTACTTACAGTAGGAGATCTTTTGTCCAGAATTCCCAGGACTTAACCTGTTCGGATTAATGACAGTATACATATGTAAATTCCAAAAGAGCTGGGTAATCAAAGAACAAATTTTAGTATATAAATGTAGTGTGTAATAAAGGAAATAGCTCAAGTTAAGAAATGACCTTTAAAAATGTATCTATTTTAAATGTTTTTATTATAAATAATATAAATCTATCATGTCAAAGAATTGAATATTAAATTGCTTGTCATCATTTTGCATCAGTTTAAAACATCTGTGCTTATCTATAAAAGCTAGCATTGTGCACTATAAACATTAGAAATGTGTCTTACTTAATTCCTTTGTGAAATGCACCCACATTTCCTTAAAAATGTAGGGAAGGAGATAAGAATATAATGTAAGCATATAAATATATAAAAGTTACCTTCACCAGGAAATTCTGGTTGATCTTCATACAGTGGCAAAAATTACTCATTATCAGGATATGTTGTAACAACTTTTGCAAACCATGAAAGAATAAATGAAATAACAAGCTCTTTTGGAAAGAGGTATCTGCTTGCCCTTGCCAGTCATTTTTTTTTTTTCAAATTTCTTTCTCAGAATGTACCTACAGAGCATTTTCTGCTTAGTAAAAAATCGCCATTTTTAAATAAAATTTATGAAATCTTTTACAACACAGAACAACTAGAAACTATTTCTCATTTATCACAGCCTTTCTATCTTGCCTACATTGCCTGGGTTGCACCATCATAAGAGTGTGGACTGGTAGAATAGTTCTGATTTTTAAATGTTTAGATCTCTACTCTTAGAAAGACAGTAGTAACGAAGAAGGCAGAAAGAAAGTATTAACCTCATTAAATATGTAATACAAAGACTGACATAAGGTCAAACATTTGCTATAACAATAAATGTAAATGATATGAACACCCAAATAAACTTAGAAAAGAAAGCAAACCCCAACTTTATGTAAAATATTAAACAATTCTTATCATCTATGCTAATATCAGAATCTGAGTAAAATGGACCATTTCCTCAGACTATATAAACCTACAAAACTAGATTTTTTTTTTTTTTTAGCTGATAAAAAACCTATATAGCATCATAAACTGGTCAAGGCGGTACTACTCAAAGGCCAGGACCAAATGGTTTTTCATGCACTGAAATAATTGAATCAATTAATTATATCAGAGTTTAAGGAAATAATTCTCACAAAGGCGGTACAGCAGTGATGCCAGAGGTTTGCCACAATGGCACAGAAAACAAACAAAAACTACAAGCTAATCTGACTTATGAATAAGATACAAAATACCAAATGGGGGTAATTCCAGACTTCTGAGGAGTTTCATAATATAAATAATAATGTAAAATTTGTTAAGAGATTTTACTGTATGAATAGATCAGAGAATTTGAACCACAGGATGATTTCAGTATTTGCAAACAAAAATAAAAAATCTTAACTTTTTAAAAGATCTTAGTATAGTGGTAATAGAATAAAACTTTTTAAGCTACAGTTTAAAAACATATTTACCTGTGTATCACAAACTAACAGCCAGTACAGCACTTAATGGTGAAAAACTAGAAGTAGTCTCATTAAAGTCAGGAACAAGACAAGAGTACTTGTTATCACCACAGTTATTTAATGATTGTTCTGGAAGGTGCTCACCAATGTAATTAGATGAGAGAATGAGATAAGAAGCATAAATATTGGGTAGGAAGAGGCAGAAGTGTCATTATTTGCAGGTTATAAAGATTATAGTTTTTAAAAACCCAAGTGAATCAACTGAAAAGCTATTAGAAATTTAAGAGAATTTAGTAGATTATCTGGTTAAAATATGAATACAGAGAACTGATAACTTTCTCATTTGCCTATAAGAACTGGTTCCAAAGTTTAAACTTATGAAGTAGTTTCCCTTTCATTAAAAAAAAAAAAACAGCAATGTGTCTGCTTCATATTAAAGAAATTATAAAACCTTACAGCAAGCACATCATACCCTTTAGGAGGCATGGTGGTTCATGCCTGTAATCCCAGCCACTTGAGAGGCTGCGGTGGGAGGACCGCTTGAGCCCAGCCCCGGCGTTTGAGACCAGCCTGGGCAACATAGAGAGGTCCTATCTAAAAAACAAACAAAACATACAGAAAATACTGATAAATGTGGAAAGAAAGACTTAAAATGTCATTACAGACTAAACTATATAGGCCGGGCACAGTGGCTCATGCCTATAATCCTAGCACTTTGGAAGGCCGAGGCAAGCAGATCACTTGAGGTCAGGAGTTCAAGACCAACCTGGCCAACGTGGCAAAACTCCATCTTTACTAAAAATGCAAAAATCAGCCGAGCATGGTGGTGGGCACCTGCAATCCCAGCTACTTGGAAGGCTGATGTGGGACAATTGCTTGAACCTGGGAGACAGAAGTTGCAGTGAGTAGAGATTGTGCCACTGCACTCCAGCCTGGGCTACAGAGACCCTGAAAAAAGAGAGAGAGAGAGAGGAGAGAGAGAGAGAGGGAGGGAGGCAGGGAGGGAGGGAAGAAGGAAGGAAAGAAATGAGAGAGAGAGAGGAAGAGAGAGAGGAAGGAAGGAAGGAAGGAAGGGAGGGAGGGAGGAAAGAAGAGAGAGAGAGAGAGAGAGA
>NW_016107385.1:6934535-6936418 GCF_001604975.1 Cebus imitator
GAAAGAAAGAAAGAAAGAAAGAAAGAAAGAAAGAAAGAAAGAAAGAAAGGGGGGAGGGAGGGAGGGGAAAGAAAAACAACAACAAAACAGAAAAAACTATAAATATAATACGAAAACAAATTCCTGGCTGTTCATGGTGCCTCACACTTGTTCTCCCAGCCCTTTGGGAGGCCCAAGGCAGGCGAATTGCTTGAGCTCAGGAGTACCCAAGACCAGCTTGGGTGACATAGTGAGACCTCTCTCTTGAAAAATAAATAAATAAATGAAACAAAAACAAATTCCTACAGGCCTCTTTTGAGAAATCTGACAAAAATGATTCTAAAGTTTCTTTGTAGGATTAGCATATGAGAATAACCAAAGCAGAGCTGAGAAATAAGAATATTAGAAGATTAATTTTATTTAAAATATGTATCTATATTATAAATGTGTAATATATAAATTGAATCTAAATTGGTGATTTGAATTAATTTTTCATTAGGAATTAAAAGTGTGATCGTCGTCCAGCAATAGATCAAGTAACAGAGCAGAAAATCCTGAAATAAATCCAAATTTACAAGGAAACTCACTATATGAGAAGGATGAGCTCTCCCTGAATGGCAAGAAGATGAATCACTTCATAATTATATTGAGGCATTTGGCTCAAGCTAAAGACATAGGGGTCATTGTGATAGTTCCTTTTTTTCCCCCTTAAAACTCCATCTATCTGCAAATCCTACTGACTCTGCCTTCAAAACACGCTTTGAATCTGACCGCTTCTTGCCACCTGCACAGCAATCTGCTTCTTCATCTCTTGCTCAGATTTCTGCAGCTTCCAAATCAATGTCCCGGTTTTTCTCTTCCAACAGTCTTCCGCACACTGCAGTCACGTTGGTCTTTCAAAACTGTAAATCAACTCATGCCATTCCCCTTCTCAAGGCTTCCCAGTAGCATCCCACCACACTGAAGAAAGACATCCCACCTCCTTACAAATGGGTAGACCCTCCCAACGTGCGTGGGCCCTGCCTAGCCCCTGACCTCATTACTTCCCTTTCACTCCACTCTAGACACACCAGCCTTCTAGAAGCTCTCAGATCTTTGCAATTTCTTTTCTCTCTGCCAGCGTTCTTCTAGGTAGTCAAATGGCTCACCCTTCGCATCCTTCATGTTTAAATGTCCACTCCACAGACACCATGCCTTGCCATCCTGTCTAACGCGCTACCTTCCTGTCACCCTCTGCTTCATCTTCATTGCACGAATCACTCCCCAGATTGTTCCTCAGATCCTTGTTCATCATCTCTCTCTCTCCCACTAGATTGTGAGCTCTATGAGGAGAGGGACTCCATCTGTTTTGTTCACCAGTATAACCCAGTGCATAGCACAGTGCCTTGGGACATGGTAGGTACTTAATTAATATATGTTGAACAAATGAATTGCAGTGGGTATAGAGAAAAGGGGGCGCAATCTGTAGTTATGGTGGAGGTAGAATTAATAGGACTTTGTGACTACCCATTACTTAGGACTTTGTGGCTACCTTCACTAATGGAGAAAGGAAGGGAGTCTTAAAGAAGGGCCTGAGGATAATTCTAAGTTTCTGGACCAGGTAACTAAAGAAATATTGCATCATTCTTATGTTGGGAAATTGAGGCCAAGGTTATTCAGACTCTTTGCCCACTTATTAATTAGAGAAGTGGCTAATTTTTTACCAGTTTGATGAAGAATATGATGGGCAAACCATAGTTTTAGAAAAACTTTCTAGGCCGGGCGCGGTGGCTCAAGCCTGTAATCCCAGCACTTTGGGAGGCCGAGGCGGGTGGATCACGAGGTCAAGAGATCGAGACCATCCTGGTCAATATGGTGAAACCCCGTCTCTACTGAAAATACAAAAAATTAGCTGGGCATGGTGG
>NW_016107385.1:6936596-6951340 GCF_001604975.1 Cebus imitator
AAAAAAAAAAAAAAAAGAAAAAAGAAAAACTTTCTACATTTTCTGTGCAATTTTTCTGTAAACCTAAAACTCCTATAAAAGATAAAGTCTATTAAAATTTTTAAGAATAGGGCTATAACATTTACGTCCCAGTGTTGCTAAAGAAATTAAATAAAATGGTACTCATGAACATGCCTGGAACATAGGCACTGCTCTCTGGTTTTCTGTCAGTCAAATGCCAGTGGCTTGGGTTCTCCCTTCCTTCTCTTCCCAAATTTCTTAATGGGGTTCATTTTCCTACTAGTGCTCACACCTAAAACTGTTCACATTCAATATCTGATCGTCGTGATCAGTTTCCCCATAAATCCAGTTCGTTTTCAAATGCACATGTCTTAGTTGTTGCTTTTTCCCATTACATCACTCCATTTTTAATTTTAATTTTAATTTTTAGAGACAAGGTATCACTCTGTCACCAAGGCTGGAGTTCAGTGGCACCATCATGGCTTATTTACCCTCAAATTCTGGGGCTCAAGCAATCCTCCTACTTCAGCCTCCCAAGTAGTTAGGAAGACAAGTGTGTACCAACATGCCTGCCTAATTTTTTAATTTTTAGTAAAGTTGGGGGTCTCACTATGTTGCCCAGGCAGTCTTGAACTTCTGACCTTGGTCGATGCTCCTGCCTCAGCCTCCCAAAGTGCCAGGATTACACACATGAGCTGCCATGCTGGGCCTCCTTTCTTTTTTTTAACCATGATCTTCTCAAGTTATGTGTCCTTGAGGCAGCTGGGTGAGGGAGGTAGGAAGTGTGGGTCAGATTGTCTGCATTTATATCCCACTGCTGCCATCTTGCACGGTGAGACTGTGAACGAAGTGATCAATCTTTCTCTGACTCAGTTTCTTTATCTGTTCATTGGGAATGATAAAAAATAATGTCTCCATGTGTTTTTTTTTTTTTTGACAATTAAATGAGATGATACATGTAAAGCACTTAGAATGGGAATAAGCATGTAGTAAAAAATTTATATTTTCCTAAATAAGCATTTAAATGTTGAAGCTTTCTTCCTTATTTCTGCAGCTTCCTAATTGATGTCCTGGTTTTTCTCTTCCAAGAATCTTCCCCATACTTCTCCATGTTGGTCTTTCAAAAACATAAATCAACCAATGTCATTTGCCTTCTCAAGGCCTCTTGATAGCATCCCATCACACTGAAAAGAAACGTCACACCTCCTTATAGGTGCATAGGCCCTGGTAGCATGCCTGGCCCTTGCCTCGCTCTGCCCGCAGCTACACCTGTGCTGTTGGGAAAAAGATGTGTTCTTCCATCCACTTGCTGGGTAAACATTGTAATATTTTTCAAGCAGACAGCAAAGATGTTGAATGTGAGTTTCTCTGCTGGCATCAGTCAGGTGCATGTTAGATTTGCCCAATGACTAGATCCGCTCTTAGGTTAAGATCATTGACATCACTTAACCAGGTCTGCATTTTCAGCGTGTTATTAAGTAATGCAACACCCTTCTACATCTTGAAAATGTCTTGTAGCTGTTGTCTCTTTTTAGGGAAAGAAATAAGAATCTTCCTGATGGAGAGCAGGATTGCTTTTCTCTGTCCCTGTCTCACCTCCATACCTTGTCCACAGCCCCCTGAGCTCCCTGGAGTCCGATAGAACTGCCATCCTCAAAAAGTGAGCTACATGAGAAAATACATGCTCATTATACTTACATTCAGCACATCTAGATCAGTAGCTTCATCTGGGACTTAGACCCACAACGTTGGTGATGCAGACAGCCAGATATTTAGTCACATCAAAGCAATTTGCTAATTGCAGATGCCTCCTCTCTGTTTAATGTTTCATGTGTAAGATTAGGTGGTTGATTTAACTGGTTCATGGTGCCTGTTTTATCTCATTAGCTATCTCTAAAGGAAATCAAATCATATTAAATATAGACAGAGGACATTAATTATCTGGAAAACATAATAGTATAACCTGTATATGAGTATGAGAGAAATGATTCAAGTCACTGTTAATTTCCTAGCATTTTAAGTATAAGAGAAGTTGTAAATACATACATGTTAATCTGCAAGAGTATCCCACATATGAGTTATGCATCTGTGCATGTTAATTACAATATTTTCACTCAACGTATAATTATCAATTAAATTATATACATATTTTATTTTAGCATAGATGAATAGATAATCATTTATAAGTTAAACTAGGAGTTCGGAAGCTCCAGGTTATTCTCATGATGTTTTCCTCATCTCTTTTATCTTTTGTACATTTTCAACCGTAATTCTAGCAAAACATGCAGATAGCTTTAGCACTCCCCCAACTATCTTTTGCTTATGTTCCTGGCCCAAGCTGTATTTCTATCTGACTTTTTATTAATACTGACCTATCTGTATTAACTCTATCTGACCTTTTATTAATACCTGGCATAAGTATGCAATTGAAACATTTTTACCTGAGATCAAAGCAGCATGATCATATTTGAGAGAAAAAATAGTCATAAAATTTCCAGAGAAAAAAGAATGCCGCAAAACATGTAATATAAAAATCCCCTGTGATATTGGTATCCCCCTAGAGTGTTCAGCATAGTGAACCAGATTCTTGCCTAGCTCTAGCCTCTAATGAGGCCTAAAGCTTATGTTATTTATACTACCACCCCACCAGTGTATAGATACCACGATAGCCAATAAGGACTCCTTAGGGGATGTTTATCACGTCACTGAGCTCTCAATTCAGAGCTTTACCAAGCACATCAGCCACTGAGGTTTATCAAGGAAGGAATTCTTCATTTAAATGTTCCCCACTACTTTACATGATAGATTATAGCAATCTTTATATCATATTAATTTTGGAGTTTTTAAATCTCTAAAAATACATGAAGACAAATACAAACAAGAGTGCTATGAGACACTGTTCTCCCTCTCTGTGTGTCTCCACTCCCAGCACTAAAGCAGTGAGTTATTTCTACTAACTCTCAGAAAGTGATGTTCTAGCCCGAGGGCTTGCATGCAGATTCAAGGGAATCACTTGTGTTTTCAGTCTTTATCTTAGCAATGGGCTCAGAACTATATGGACATTCACAATGCCCTGGTCCAGTAGGACTGATCTTTTCTACTTGATTCATGTTGTTGCCACAAGGATTAAGATGCATTGCACAGATATTGATATTTTAAATCAGTTTCTTAATAAGAGAAATGAGTATAAGTATATTCTCAGTACTTATATCTTACAATAAATTTTTGCCATGCAACTAACATAGTTCACTTTTAGAGATCAGCATACCTCTGAAACTACACTTTGATGAGGCCAGGTGCGGATCCCCCGATATATAAAGCAGTATAATGTAATGATGCTCCAGTCCACTTAATTACATAATGCATTAAAGTAAGAAATTATCATAGCCACTGAACACTTTGTTCATTCAGGAAAGATCTACTCCCCAGAGTACAAAGGTAATGGCTATACTATAAAGTTGTCATTCCAGTGGAGTTTTACTTTCCACCCAAGGGACAGGGCATTCATCATGAACATCCTGCATGCCAAGCAATCATAGCAGCACTGATTACCTTTCGCTTGGGTCCCATATAATGCAACTATTCCAGTTGCGCCATACCTGGCAAAGCAGATTCTGCAGATCCTAACCGCTTGTCAAGAGTAAAATACTTTTTTAAACGCACGATAGCCACATAACTCTCCCAGCCATTTTCTGCACCACGATTTTTCTCATTTTGCTTCCTTTGGGTTGCATTCAAGATTTTCCTGCACTCAGACAATCTTTTACATTTTTTTCCTTCTTCTGCCTGCATCAAAGTTAGGACTTTGTTAGGGATGCTTTGCTATCGGCATCTGTTACCTCTTTTTCTTAGGGGCTAAGGAGGAGGCTGCTGTGTGGCTGAAAAAGACTCTCATTCAGTTTGGAATTGCCTCCCTTTGCTTTCCTGTCACACTGTCAAGCTCAATCAGAACGCAATGAAAGTGATACAGAGGCGAGGCTTTGCTGGCGAGACTTAGAACAAAGACAGCTCCATAGCCTAGTACAGATTTCACATCCAATTTAACTCTTTGGAAAAGGATTTCAGGAAATACATAGTCAAGAGTTGAAAAAATGGAGTTGGGTCTACTATAAAGGCTAAAAGTATTATCCTGGCTTAGATAAGCTACAAAGATAGGTTGATACTATTTTCTAGCATAAACCACATTAGCCGGCATTACACATTGAGCTTTCTTTACTCGTTAAGTTGCAAAGAGATTTGAGAGGAATTTAGCAGCTACATAAAATGACTCTTTCATGATTCTAGCTTTACCAGTCATTTTAGTTGTACAAGGTGCATGAATAGCAAGGACCTAAATCATGTTGTTTAACAAATCTGGTATTAGAGGGTTAGTCTCAGTTTACTTATTAAGAATTTAGTTGAGTAAAGGATTTTAGGACTCAGTTCTTTGTGTAGATGACAATGAATGGCCCAATACTTTTATTTTTTGGGGGAAAAACATACATCAGCTACACATGTTTTGAACTGTGCTGTTGGGTCCATAACTAACGTATTGCATTGAATATATTTTTCTGTAGGAACTAACTGTAAAGAAGGAACTTCATTGAGAAAGACATAGGTCAATGGTGACTTTCTTCAGTGGCCTCTACCTTTACTTCCTTTCTGAAGCCTAGTTTCTACTTGTTCTCTGTCTCACCAGAGACTCGGTTTAATTCTCTGAATTGTTCAAATGGAGGTCGTGACAAACTTGGTTTAATTCTCTGAGCTTTCAAACTTAGTCCGTGATTCCATTTTGAAGAATCATGGCCTTCATTTTCCCTTGATAGATTTGAAGCACACTAAAACCTGATTCACACAACACACAGAATCTTGAACTTTCTATACAGCAGCAGTAATGTTAATGCGAAGAGAACTCATGCAGTTTAAATTAGCTATTTTATAAGCAATTCTTTAAAACTGTTATGGTCATAGATAATGTCAAAAATGCCAATGTTTGGTACATAGGCCAGAGGAGATATTTTTTCATGTTTGTGTACTTTATCTCATTGAAAATAGAAAACATTTAAGTAACTTTATATACACTTACATGTGTAATTTTATATACGTTCAGTGTGAGAAAGAGATTGACAGAGTCTGAAGTTAGTTTACATACACAGTTGCATTTAAGGGGAGTACATTTCAAATAACCGGTACCATATCATCATATTAAAGAAGATAACTCTTTGGAAAATTTTTCATGAACAAGAGATGATGAGAAGCAGCATATGATAGAGAACAGCATTTCATCTCTGCATGCAATTATGGCACAAATTAGAAATGCTATTATGTTGGTGCTCCATAATTAAGTAAGCAATTAAAAACAAAAACAGTTCATTAACAAATTGTTATAGCTATGCCGACAAATGCCCAGTGAGGTCACGGTCACAGCAATTGCACGAGATGATGACTAAGTCTTCCCAAGAGCAAAAATACCCACAACAGCAATGGTTCTATTTCTAATGCATGTGTTATATAAAGAGCAATTTGGGCTGGCAAAACTAAAATAAACATTGCAAGCAAAGGTAGAGAGGAGGTGAGTTCTTTGCGGTAAGTTATTTACGCCATTTGTTAGAGTATGGTTGGAAACTAAAATGGAATTTTAGTTTTATTCAAAAAATGAAAATAAAATCTTTCTTGATTCTTATTATAGCTGTGGTAATTTTCTTATAAGGCTCTGGCCTGTTGGCTCAATTCAGTCTCTTTGCTTTTGAGAAGCTTATGCTTTATCTTAATGAAGATAGCAACTAGAAATTAGCAGTTACCAGGGGTGGCTGTAAGATCTAGCTATTTGCGTGGATTTTTTTTTTTAACAGCCATCAGTTCCTAAGCATTTTCATTTTTTGAAAATGTTTCCCGTTATTTCAGGAGAATCCATGTGGTGTCACATGAAAAAGTTATATCAATAATGAACAGGTTTGATAAATAAAATGCAGGGGGAAAAAAGTGAAATGGTTAATCCCTGTACTAATTATTTGTCCCATTTTCGTTAATACAAATTAAATGTTTCACTTGGTTAATGACAAGTTTGATCAAACAGTTCATAAACTGATGGATTGACTTTGAAATGAATTCAGGGGAAAAAAATGACATGATGTGGAGCTGGCAAGGGGCCGCCTCTAGTGGGAACAGATGCCCAACAAATTTGGCGAGTAGTTTTGTTCTCTTCTATCTGTTGCAGTTCACAATCCTAATGAATGTTATGTTTAAATAACATGAATAAAGATAAAGTGAAAATGAATTCAACTCCAGTTTGAGCAGCAGAATAAAAATGAGCAAACTGTATTATCTTCTGCCACCTAATCTGGGTTGAATTTCCTCTGTATCTTTTTTGTTTGTTGAAGAATCCTTTTCTTGAGTCTCCTTGGCCATTGACAAGGTCTTTTGAGATGAATATGAAAAGATAGATTTAAAGGTTAAGGCCAGGGTCAGATGGTTGCAGATGTTTTGTGAGAGATTGTTCGGTTCAGTTTGTGGTACTTCTCCTGACTAAGGTATTTCAAACAGGCAGACTCATGGCCAGCAACTGTCAATGAATGTTGTTTGTCTCACAATTGATCCATGCAAACACAAACACAGAGTAGAAAGAGTGTTTGTTTTTCCTTAGGCAGATATTTTTCCCCCAGCCCAAAGACTTTGTCTAAAACCAGAGTAGACGCTATTTTTATTTCTAGAAAGTAGGATATTTTAGGTTTGGCTCTTCAGATGATCTGCTGACACCATTTTTCAGAGGACACATAATGGCACCATGTAACAGAAGTTGATTAGACTGTAAAAGATTGCAACATTTTTGGAGACAAAGTGAAGGGAAGTAGAGCTTAGATATTGAAAAAAAAAAAAGATAAATGAACTAGTTTCTCACCTCCTGACTTCAAATTCTAATTAACAGAAAATGTGAAAACAAAGGGACAAAGTTCATGAAAGTCATGCTGATTGCCTTTGGGATATTTCATTATTTGATAGATTTAGATCAAATTGTGTCTCCCCATAAGGGAGGTTAGAATATATAGATGTGTATGTATGTATAAAATTTGCATGTATATACACACAATATATATGTGTGTTTGAATCTGTTAAGATATGTGTATATATACATTATATATACACATATATATTTGTGTATGCAGTATGCACACATATATACACATATGCATATGTGGCAATGTATATAATATGTATGTATACACACATGTTCACACACGCAGATCCTCCTAACAGTCAGATAGCATTAGATGAAAGGTATTTCCTCCAGGAATGTCTTAAGGGTTTTCACTTTAAGAATATTTATTCACTATCTCCATAGATTTATAAACATGATTAAGACATTTCCATGGGCCATTTCCCATCCCTTCCCTTGAGTGTTTTAACATTTAAGTTATGAACTTTGAGAGCCTATAGTTAATTGCCTAAGGTCAATGGGGTGGTGGTTCCTTTCCACTACATACAATTCAGAACCCACAAGATAGGGATGTTTTCTCTCTTCACTCTTGTAAAAATGATTTTAATTAACATATATTTTGGAACATTCTATGTAAAAATAACTAGGATGTTGAAAAATACAAAGGACTATGAATTTTGTAGTCAACAAGCTGAGAGAAAGGTTTTATAGCTTTTACTTTCCTAACATCTATTCACTGCCAGTCATTCTTCACATTTATATTCTTCTGAATTTTATGCGGCATAATGCTACTGGGAAGACTGTGTTTATTATTCTGACATGATTCTTTGTGAAATAGGTGCTTGATAAGGATTATTTTTAAAAAACCAAAAGCCCCTCAAGTGATTACTCTCTCAAACTTCTTGTAAAGGAGGACAGATAGTGATCCTCGTCATCACTGAAGACAAGTCGAGAATGTTCCAGTGTTTTAAATGCTTGCATGTTACACAGTGTCATCAAAATTTTTTTTTTTGCTAAGATGAAAACTTAGATTTTTTTTTTCTACCTGAGGCCCGTTGCCTGTTGTTCTTTAGAACATTTAGTCACATTTCAAAAAGCACAGTAAATTTTCTGATCATTCCTATATATTTGGATCACTGAAGAGTGTAGAAGCTTATAAAAATTACAAACAAAACTATTTTTTATGCTGCTTCTTGTTAAAAATGAAGGTGTTTGAAAATACAAATGGAAATTTAATTTTCAAACCTTCTTAATGGTATGGATACACACATAAAATTTATGAAACATTTCCTATTAAAGGGATTCAAGGATGTGTATTTCACTATTTCAGATTATACAATGAAATTATTATCTTTTTACACAATATTCTTCATTTCCCTACCTCATCAAATTAAATTGTTTCATTATAGGATACCAAGTTTTTAAGATTTGGATTTTGGTATAGAGACTGTTAGCTCCACAACTTTTGCACACAAGTCAAATGTTATTTGAAATATATATTTCAATTTTTTTGACTATTCTGAAAGTAAAAGAAAAAAAAAATGAGGAACCCAAAAGAAAATCTCACAATGAAAACCATGTAACAGTTATGGTTCTTGCAAGTGCTAATTTAAAAAGCTTTATTTAAAGCTTCCGGATATTTTTGTGATAAACAGAAATCAACATAATTTATTCATATCACAGTTTTCTAAAGCATGTTTACTAGTTCTTTTCTAATTCATACCCTGCCATCATCTGTTTTTATATATGTTCCTTTCAAAAGATTTGCCAAACATAATTAACAACAATTACAGAGCAGGATTATTTCTGAAGAAAAAAATTATCATCAGTTGTGTTTTCATCAGCTATCCTATTAGACTCCATCATTAAGGAAAGTATTCAGGATGTCTAGTGGGTGAAGAGAGCAGAAGTGTGTTTTCATTTTGATATGATAGCTGCATTCAAGTTATTCTCCTCTTAACAATAGATTTTACCTAGCTTTATCTTCATAGGAAGCTGCTTTCATTTGAAAAGCAGAAGTGAATACAAGTGTCATGACATGGGATTAACAGTACAACTGGTTAGTAAATCAAATGTTTGAGGTGAAGAAAGTGGAATGTGACATGCATCAGCAGGATGGACTGGCAGGATTTTATGGGACAAGTGAAAAGAAAATTTTTAATCATTGGTCAATGCTCCTGATATCTATCTACACCATTTTGAAAACACGTGGACCATTTAACCAGTCAGTCACTGTGAGGAATCTGAGTGCATTAAGATGTTCCCAGCAATGTTAGCTCATATAAAAGTAATAATCATAGAAAAAACTAGTCCAAATGCTGTTTCCAGATAATTAAAAAAAAAAAAAAAAGGAAGAAAAATTTCACTCTAAGACTGAGAAAGTAGCCAGCCAGTGTGGTTCAGTTTTGAGATGGCAGTAAGTCTGCAAGAAACCTCATGGTAGGTTTACCTCATGACACCCTCATTATAGTCACTGACAAGCTTTTAAAAATAACCTTCTCAAATACTGCCAATTACATCAATTTAATATAGTACTCATAATTAAGATTTTAGAGTTTCAAGAGTGTTTGCCCAGTGTTTTAAGCAGATATAAGCAAGTTACTTGGAGCACTTAAAAATGCATGTTTCAGCCAGGCGCGGTGGCTCACGCCTGTAATCCCAGCACTTTGGGAGGCTGAGGTGGGTGGATCACGAGGTCAGGAGATTGAGACCATCCTGGCTAACATGGCGAAACCTCATCTCTTCTAAAAATACGAAAAATCAGCTGGGTTTGGTGGCATCCACCTGTAGTCCCAGCTACTCAGGAGGCTGAGGCAGGAGAATTGCTTGAACCCAGGAGGCAGAAGTTGCAGTGAGCCAAGATCATGCCACTGCACTCCAGCCTGAGTGACAGAGCAAGACTGTCTCAAAAAAAAAAAAAAAAAAAAAAAAAAAGAGGCATGTTTCAGCACAATCACGGATTTCTTCTCTTCTTATGGTAAGTAGCCTCACAAATATGTAAAACTTAAGTTAAAATTTGTAATGCTTAAAGATTTATCTGAGTAGCTTGGGTGAGTAGCTAAAAGGTTAATTTAAAGGCTTAGTAAAGAATACTTCCCATCATCATCAGTGTCTTCATGTGAAAAAATGTTTAAATTCCACATAGTCTGGCATTCAATCCATAACTCTGTATTTTTTGGTCTCCATTTGTTTCACAGCACAAGTTTCCTCTAAGAATAGAGTTAAAACTTTTACGTGCCTAATATTTACTTAAAACTTTGTCTAAAAAAAAAGAATTCACACAAAAAAGCCCATTAAATATTCACACTTTAATATATGTTCCTTAGAAACAAATGTACAGTTAGATAACACATAAAGAATTATGAATGACTAATTATATTTTGCATATTTACAGCAAAGACAATTAGCAAATAGCTTTTATATGCAAAATAAATGAAAAAGTAATTAAGATGCACTAACCAGAGCAGTAATATCAAGTCTGTTGTCTTGCGATTCATTCCTAACAAACATAGTAATTATGCATTCATTGTCATATAATTAAAACAGCTCTGTCCTTTAGAAAAATGGTTATTTACTGTATAATAACCTGAAGAGTGGCAGAAGTTCCTCATAATGGTGAGCAGGATAATTAAATATTTCTTCTTAGAAAGTGCTCACCCAGTTTAGTTTATTACCATAAACTTCTAACAGCAAGCAGCTGTTCCTCAGGAATGCCAAGTGTTTTCTCTCTGGTCTGGGAAAGTTATTTTCCATTTTGTTCATTGACTCTCATTTTGTTCCTGGCTGTTGGATTGTGCAGGGGTGCTCTTGAGGCACCCTGCACCTCCCTGAGGCTGGTCCTCCTAGAGGCCATCCCTGGCCGCAGAGGGCTGTGGGAAACAGCTTCAAGACCCAGTTCTGTGCCTAGATCTGCTTTCGGTGATAAAAATGTATTACGTTTGCCTCTCTGCTGAAATATATTCTCTTTTTGAAGACCTTCTAGGACTTTTTCCTCACTAAGACATAAATATGCAAATAAATAAATGAATTACAGTAACATCCAGTGTTTATCATGTTAGGTAAGCAACCTGCATTTTAGAAATATAGCAATAAATTTCAAAATGATCAACACATTTGATATTTCAGCTAATTAAAGTGATATAACTGTCCTCTGCATTCCCCACAAATAGATCATGGAAGTCATTTTGTTTCCCCAAAACTGATAACATGTCAATATCTGTGCCCAGCAGTTGTATCGTCATTTCTTGCTCACGCCTGATATAAACACAGCACCTACAGAAATACATGATTTAATGCAATCAGAAATTAAGCAGGAGATGGACATTTTGTGTGTTATCTTCATATTGATACAATTATGTCATCGTGTATATATACTCAACAAAATTACCTTATTTTTATAATAAAATCATGTGTCCAATGTACTGGAGAGTACAAAGGTAACAGAAGATAAGTATTTGTTTCTAAGTTACTACTTGCTTTAAAAATATAATGCACCTTCAAAAATTATTATATGTAATACCTTAGATATTAGGGAAGGATAAATCTTAAGTAGAAAAAAGTATTGAATTATTAATTAAAATATTTCTTATTAAATGTATTTTATGTGAAGTAATGTAATATTTAAATTTTAAGACTTTTTTATTTTACGTATTCCATAATTTTTAGTAACATTAAATGTAATCCTTAACCTTGGAGAGTAAGAAAATAAATGATTTGGGTTAGGGTTTATCATTTGACTTTATTATATATTGACAACTAATTATTTCAGCAATTGCTGAGCTACCATTCCTTGCTTTATTAAGTTCAGTAAACAAGTAATAGACAGTAAGCACAACATTGTCTTTTGTATAATTTTTTTTCAAGACAAATCTTTATTTTTTTCTTTTTTTGATGTGTAATTTAAATAAAGAGTCATGGCCTTATTTGAAACAGTTTACTCAGAATCATTTAGATATTTTCTAAGTATTCTTCACTATAAGCTCCTTTTGGCATTCGATAAAATGAAAATGAACCAAGGAGAACCTAGAGAGAAAATACATATTCCTTACTCCTGTGTTACATTTGGGAGAATTTAAATAGACCTCAGAATACTGAAAAGAAATAATTGCCCTAAAATAAAACTGGTTAGTATGTTATTAGAGATCCTCTATGCTAGCAACAGAATTTGGGGAAGTAGAATGAAAATAGAACTTGAATTCACAGCAGGACATTCAGATAGCAAATTTGTTAGTAAAGGGTGGAAGAGACAAAGAGCCCCATCTTAGACTCTGATGCAAAAATGGTGTCACGTTACCCATTATTAGCACACAAGACATACCAGGAAACATAAGAGAAAATATTTTAGATTCTATCATTAAAATGTTAAGAAATCCTAGTAATCTCAAATGAATTCTAAGTAGTCATGATTGGAAAAAATTATATCTTTACTTCTCCTCACACATCCATGGTTTAGTATTGTTTTCATTTTTTTTGTTACTTGGGCAGCAGAGGAGGCAAGGAACACCACAGTTTTTGGGCTTTTTTTCCAGCTCTTAGTTCTTATTAAAAGTTTTCATGTAACCATATATACATATGTATTTTATCTAATTTAAATTCCTACTAAGTATGTCAGTAATCTTCCATCTTGCAACCTTAAAGAATAGGGCTATTCACCATGATAGCAGGAATATCAGTTTATGTATCTGCTATGACAGATAGCAAAGATGATCAAACATTACACTAACTCTTAATAATTAGCTTGTTTCTCTCTTCAAGGAACAAAGTTCATAGGGGTGGGAGATGAGAAGGGCCAAAAGGTGAATGCATGCACCTGTGTGCCTCTTGTCATCCTTACTTCCCAGAGTACATACTTCCCAGCAAAATGGGAGGTAGGAAGACTAAGCATCAACTTTCAGAGGATCCTCTTTGACCACATCAGGAAACCTATAAAATTTACAGTTCATTTTGTAGTTGTCATCTCTACCCTTCAATGTGGAGTATAGTCATCCACCTTGTATTAATTGTTCTATGTATGCATATCACGTGCACCTAGCCAGACTATTGAATGGAAGATCCTGAGAGGCAGAGACAGCGCCTCCTTTTTGGTATAAGCATTCCACACAGTATATGAGATGTGGCAGTTCTTGATAGATGCTGTTGAACGAAGACTTCCGTCACACATTCAACAGACACACACCAAAGGGTCTTTGCCCCTTATGAAAATAGTGTCAAAGAAGAAATATACTTCCGTCTTTATGTTATTTATCTCCTACCCTGCTCTGCTTCCCTCTCCTATATACATTTTCAGTTTCCATGAATCTTACTAAAATACATATAACTTTAGCTATATATTTTGTTATGTTATGATGCATATGCAGTAGAGCCTCCATCAATAGTCATGAAATGACTAATGGAAGGTGATTGAATGAATGAATGATATAAATATGAGTGGAATGTGCATATGGAGAGTAGAAATATATCTGTCAGCAGATGTAAATGTCTGTTACTCTGTCTCAGCTCTGGCTTATGTGAAACTAAGTTTGGCCATCAATGTCATGGCAGTTTGAATGCTTACATACTAAGCCCGTGAATTCTTCCTATGTGTGTCTTTTTTAAAATAAATGCTCTGTATTTGGGTTGGAAGATAAGGGGAAGATTGAAAAAATAACTGTTCTGCTGCTTCAGGTGCATACCTTCCATTTGAAACTCCCTTTGGCTCTTAAGCCAGACGGTGTTGATCGTCAATGGAAAGGGTTCTCTGTTCTCCCAAAGGGCTGAGGTAAAGCTGTATGTACTACATACTTTGAATCACCATCATTCCCCTGTATGCAGTCCAAACAATTATACTGCAGAAAACTTTACTACAAAGAGGCCAAGCTAAATGGAAGTATTTCAAAATGTTAGTCTTATTACAGAAATGTATTTACAAAGATTTTCTTCCTTCTTTCCCAGGAACTTTACTAAAATGTAACATAAATATACTCATAACTCTAATATTCACCATACGTCTAATAAGCTAGGGAAGAAAAAGACTTTTACAAGGCTGGTATTCAAAAACAGATCAAAAAGAAAGATCCTAGGTAAAAGTAATGAAAATCATCTCAAAGTACATTATCCATTTCACAGTATGACTTAGTAAGATAGATGATGTTCTAGAGCTCAGAAACATGAGCATTTTTATTGCTTACAGCCTTCATTTCTGACTACTAGTTTTCACTGGATTAGTGGATCTCCTAAGGAATGAATATGAGCATATGCACAGTAAAAGAAATTCCATTTATAAACTCCAAATGATGCCACATGATAGAAAATCGGCCTTAGAGTCAAGCTGGCCTAGAATGCTTATGTGTAAGACAGATGAGTCTTAGAGATTACATATAAAATCTTCACTGTCTTCTTTGTCCAGTAAGTCAACAAGCATCTTCTGAAGCCCCCCAACCTCGGTGTTTTAAGACTTTCCTGAAAGCTTGGTTAATTTGACAAACAACAGTCAAGTAAACCCCAGAAAAGTCACTGTTCAAGTACAAATGAAAAGTGTGAAACTAGAATGCTGATATGAAATCGAGTTAATATACTGAAATTAAACACAGACCTTTTAATTTTTTTAAGTTTTTAAACTTTTTATTTGCATATTTAAAAAATTGTGCATTCCAATAATTAAAATCATTTGAACAAAAAAAAATGGCACTCTGATTAAACTGCATTACAGCCTGAAGGATACCTTGGGCCAGCTTGGTTTTAATCTAGATTTCACTTTTGTCCCACCCCACTTCCTCCACCCCACTTCTTCCTTCACCAACATGCAAGTTCTTTCCTTCCCTGCCAGCCAGATAGACAGATGGGAGAGGCAGGC
>NW_016107385.1:6952035-6971445 GCF_001604975.1 Cebus imitator
GGTTTCACCATGTTGACCAGGATGGTCTCGATCTCTTGACCTCGTGATCCACCCGCCTCGGCCTCCCAAAGTGCTGGGATTACAGGCTTGAGCCACCGCGCCCGGCAAGTTCTTAATTTTTTAAAAAATTTTACATGTGTGTTTTCGGTGGTTGGAATCACTCTCAAACACAATTGGTGAATAACCCAGAGGGAATGTAGGTGAATTTCCCATTACCATTGCGGAGGCTATGGGCCTGTCAAGATTTAATCAGGGGCTCCATGTTGCGTTGTCTCAAATTCTTTAAACGTCTGGGTTCTGGGATTGACTCCTTCCTGTTCCTCATTTGTGTCCCACATCCAGGGGACATGGCAAAAATAACCTGAATTTATTCATGAGGAAGGAACCCATCATGAGGAAGCAACCTTTGAAAGCAGCCACAAGGCAAGGGCATCTGAGGTGGGCACTGCAAGCATGTTCAAGAGAACACCTCTTCTGCCAGCGAGAAGCGCCCCCGCCCAGTGGAGGATGAATCAAATTCCACCATCTTTAATCTGGCTACGCCATATTTGGATAATAATCCTGAAATTCACATTGATGCTGAAGAAGTCGCTTCTTCAAAACTTTAAGGCAACAATTAAGTATTCCATTGTCATGGCTCAATTAAATGGTTTGGCCTGAGAAAATTGGGGATTGTAAAGTGAGGATGGAATGTGCTTTGATCCTTTTTCCAGGGTTATTGTTTCATTAATAAATGAACATGTCATTTGTCTCACCAGAGGGAGCTCATGCCCTCCAGGCTTTTTTTCCTTTTTTGTTCAGGTTTTATAAAGATGAATTTCCAGTGCTCTGAAATACCATGGATTAGTAGTTAAGCCTGACAGCACTTCGGGGAGTAGCGAGCTTAAAGTGCCTCACACAGGTCTCCAAAGCACTTGTTTACTAATAGAGGAAATCAGCAACCGTCTGCAGCTGCTGATATCGCATTACCATTTGGAAAGACAGTAGCTGAGATAACAAATCACACAGTTTTAATAATTACTCCTCCATTCCCGTTTTTTGTTTCCTGCGTAACTGTAAAGGCTGGATTTCTTCCAAATAAACAGATAAAAACAGTATGGAACTTTTATCTTTTAATGATAATGACAACACATCATGTTTCACTAAAAGTTTCCTGCTGAATTTTTTCTGATTTCTAGAGTTTCAATAAAATGTAATTATACTTTATAATTCCATTCTTTTAATCTTCACTTCAAAAATTATTCACAGTGAGCAAGTTTGCCAGGCACCAAGAGTAGGGGACGAACTGCTTGGACTTACCCATGTTGACTATCTCCTGCTTTCTGTCTTGGAGTAAACCTGTCATTGAAATTGCATCCTGTACATTGAGCTGCTTTGCATTCAAATTAATAGCTAGTTTAATTTGAATGTAAAATAGCTCCATTTATGCCATCATTTAGAAAAAAAGAAGTAAGGCATTTGGCAATGAATGGATGTTTAAGATATGATACATTTGCAACATATTTTTAATCCCAAATTTAACTTTTATTAGGATGGGGACATTTTAATATCAATAGTTAAGTCATAAAAGAAGCCCTTTTAAAAATCTGCATAGTAAATATGTGCTTTAGGGGTCAAAACTACTCTATTGTACAGATACAGTACAGGGTTTAGTTCGTATGGTTGGTGCTGGGTATTTTCCGGCAAATCTGTGCATTGTTACATTTCTATAGTCCAGGAATGGCAATTGATTTTTAAAACACATGCTGCAACTTTATTTGCTCTGTAATTACATGGACTTTATTTGGAGGTCAGCGAAGGAACAACTAAATAGGAAAATGAAGTCTTCCTCTTCCTCCCTTGTGCAATGAAACCATAAAAGTTGGCAGACAGAAAGGAATGCTAAACTTTTTCCCAGAGCTCTGAGTTTGGTTTCCACTGGTCCATGTTCCATTGGGTGATTAGAGAAAGCTTTTTTAAAGCCTTGCTTCAGAATGATCTTAATTGGTGCAAGGTTGAGCCCTTTCTAGGAGGGGAGGGAAAAGGTTGAATAGCCTTTTCAAGTCACATGAAAGTTTCTAGGATGAATGTACGATAATTAGATTAATAAGTAGCTTAATTTATCACAGCTGAGGATTTCAACAGCCACACATTAGAGCAAGAAAAAAAGATTAGTGTGATTCTAGTTTGTAAAAAAAAAAAAAAAAAAAATTGTACTGAAACTTGATTAACCTTAAACACAAAGTGCCTTTCTTTCTCTCTAAATGTCTAACCAGGGGGAGGGGTGTGGAGTGGGCAAGTCGGGGAGAGGACCTGAAATCGTCAAAAAAGTCCTATTTTATTCCTTTTTGTCTCCCAGTTAATGAGCAGTATCAGGATGCCTTGAACCAACTTTTCTTTTTACATTTCTTATCCTTAAAATGATGGACTGACCATAAGCCTGCAGAATCTTAAATTATGTTGCCTGCCCACATCATAGAGATCTGTCTTTTCTGATGTACAATTTGTCATAAGCAGGGTCACTCGTCTCTGTTGAGAAAAAGAAAGGGAGTACAATTGGGAGGACACCATAATTTTGGTTAGTCTGCAGCAGGAACATTGAAGGTTAGCTTGTTCGGTGACATCTCCAGTTATCTCAAGGCTGAAAAGTCTGAATTTAGACCCATGCCTTCAAAACTCATAAGTTGCCCAAATAAGGGCAGCAGCGAGTTGAGATGAACAGTATTCATTGATAAAACATGCAAAATCAAGACGACTATTATAACAGCAAGAATAATTGATTTCAACAAGGTTTAAAAAGTCAGATGAGAACTGACACTCAAAAAAAAAAAAAAACAAAAAAAACGATCAATTCAAATTATCCTCCATTGGGATTCTTTTTTTCCATCTTCTTTGCAAGTGCACAATAAAATATTTTGAGAAAAAGGAGAATCTGCTGGACCATCTGATGATCAGATCATCAGGGTGGGCTAATGTCAGATTTGATTAGCTAACCTTAAACTTCCTGACTTCTGTCCGGCTAAAAACAGAACTGCAGTCTGGCGTGGAACAAAGCCGCTGGCATCAGTGTCGTTTTGCTGTGGAAGAGCCTGGAGCATGAATCTCTGGTAGCTGTCAACACTGAACAGTCATCGTGGTTGGGAGGCCGGCTAATGCGAACCCAGCGGTGGAGCAGGGTTTTGGGCACTGCCCATGTGCCTTCATGGAAAAGGTGTACGGCTGGATGTCGGTAGGCAGCTATGACACCCTCCAAGCGGAAGGGAAAAATCCAAAGCTGAAACACCAGACAACTTCAGGGACATCAATATTTGCACAACAAAAATTGTTGTATGTTTCTCTTCAGTCTCCAAAGCTTACACAGAAGCATCCTGAAAGAGGTTGGGTGTGGCCCGTGCACAGAGTCCCACCTACAACATTGGGAAGTTACCTGTGGCCCAGCCAGAGCTATGAAGGCGAGGCCAAGGGCACTTGTGCACCAGCCTGTTTGATAAGTTCAGAAACTTGAAACAGCACCAGAGGTGAATCCATTTCCACTGCTAGAAAATCTTCTCTCAGAGCATAAGTCTTCTCTTCTGCTGGGATAAAAGGGACGCTTTCAATTTTTTTTTAAAAAAATCATATAATGAAAAATAACATATTGTAGAGAAAATATACTGTAGTTTAAAATGTTGCAATTTCCAAACATTAGTGTAATTACAGGCCCTGAATAAAGTTGGAAAGCTAAGACACACTGCGCCAACAGCCCAAACCTATAAGTATGCTTATAATCTAAAATGGATATCTCATTACTGGTTAACATTATTTATTTAGGGGGAGATATGACCTCTAATTTACCTTTAAATGATTAATTTGGTGTTTAAATAAGTGCCTTTTACTTAATAATGTTTTCTTCAACCAATTCACTTATGTCAATAAACTCTTTGTTTAACCTTCTTAAAGGAAACATTTTCTCTGCTCCGAGGCAATTAATGAGCTATCAAATAAATAGGTTCAGGAAAATGAACTAAAATTAAGGACTGCCCAAGACAGCCAAAATGCTTTCATCTGTGGAGTGGGTACTGTGGGTTCCTGTCAACCATGACACAGGAAGAACGTCAGTCCATTCCTGACCCTCCCATGAGTCTCCTTTCTGTCTTTAGTTCACAGAGAAGGCAACTCTCACTATAGGACCTACTGGAAAGGTAACAGCCCATACACAATTTGAGGCACTTCTCTCTCGGCTGCTGATTCTTTAAGTTTGGTAAAAACAATGAGAAATCTTCAAGTTGGGAATGGGTTGCCATTTTTTCCTGGGAAATTAAGGGAAAATGAAAATATATGCAATACTAATATAAAATATTAATATCAATAATATCAATGTTAATATCAAAGTGTCCAAAAGCATCTTCTGCAGTCTTGGGGCATAAAACTGGATCATATATAACTCAGTTGCTTATTTTACAGGTAATTTATTTTCAAGTATCATTTTTCCTGTTAATTATATTTTAAATTAGGATGAATTTGGCTTTTTTTGTTAATTAATAGAACCAAAAGCTGCCAAATGTTGTTTAGCTCTCTGTAGTATGTATAAACTTTTTTTTTTTTTACAGAGATGGGGTCTCACTACATTGCCCAGGCTACACTCAAACTCCTTGGCTCAAGTGATCCTCTTACTTCAGCCTCCAGGATAGCTGGGATGACAGGTATGTGCCACTGTGCCTGGCTAAAAAGCATTTTTCTTAAAAAATTGACTAATAATAACCATCAACATTATTTTAAAATTTGAAATTTTTTTTCTAATAAAAGTAAATGAACCACCAAATTTGCTCATTCTCGGAAGAGGAGTGCACTGGGTGTGGCAGAGACTGCCAGCCAGCCCCTCATAATCAACACCCCTCCTTTTTTTATATAGTCATAGACTTTTGACCTAGGGCACTCAGCCAACCAAAACATAGATGACACTTCCAAGCCTCCTTCACTGCTGACTGTAGTCATAAGACTAAGCTCCGGCCAAGGTGGAATGAGTGAAAGTGTGTGCGCAACCAACTGGCTATATCCTAAAAAAGGCAAGTCATCTTTTCCTCCTCTTCCTCTCACATCACAATAAAAGGAGCCTTTAACAGTGTCCTGGAACAGAGCTGCCATCCCGGCTCAAACTTTCATGAGAGAGAGAAATAAGCTTCCGTCTAAAGCTAAACCTTTAACCTAACTAATACACTGACATAAAAGCCGTAAAATCAATTCAAACTTTGGCTGCAAGTGCCACACTCAGCTAGTTAATACGTCTCTCTCTCTCTATGAATATTAGTGGTTTCTGTTTTTTAGACTACTCTTCCTAAAATGCAGCTCTGATTGAGAATTATTCAAAACCTTTTGGATAGTTCTTGTTTGTCTCCCGCATTCGGGAGTCCCTAACATAACATTCACGATTCCCGTTTTTCCAGCTTCGTTACTCAGAGTTCTCTTCGGCACACACCTCCCTACCTCTCCAGTCACACCAGATGGTGGCAATTTGGAGGCCATGCTTGTCCTTCCTCTTTGCCTGTACAAACCCTATCCACCCTGGGTTTTTTTTAAATATGTGTGTTTTTGTTTTGTTTTGTTTTAAGGTGGGCTTTGAGCTGGGCGTGGTGGTGTGCACCTGTAGTCCCAGCTACTTGGGAGGCTGAGGTGGGAGGATCATTTGAGCCCAGGAGTTGGAGGCTGCACTCCAGCCTGAGTGACAGAGCAAGCCCCAACCTCTAAAAAAAATTTCGTTGAATTAAAAATAACTGAAGGCTTTGGAGTCTAATAGGCCTAGTTGGAAGCGATGCTTGGTCACTGCTGGTTCCCCTCATTACTACACCCCGCATGACACCCTCTAACGTTCCCTCACAGCACTTCCCGCAGACTGTTGATACACATTTGATTACCATCTGCTCACCCATTAGATCACAAACTCCACGTGGGCAGGGATGATGTCTATTTTGTCTCAGTATTTTATCTCCGAGGGCAGCATAATGCCTAGCATTTGATAGGTTATCTAAATATTTGTTGAGTGAATGAACAAACATCTCTAAATCTGTTGTCTATCTATTAAATGAGTTATTACCTCATTCACAGGGTTGTGAATGAAATGAGATAATGTGTGTCAAATGATGAGTATGCATAAGTACCAAATAAATAGGAGGCAATATTGTGCAGTGACTCACTACACAAACGTTGGAGTTAGACCTACCTGGTATGGCTACAGCCATGTGTTCGTTATATGACATTGGACAAGTTATTTATCTTTTATAAGGCTCCATTTCTTCCTCTATAAAACTGATCATAAATGTATCTGGTATCATTCCTGAATATCTTAAATTTGATGAGCTATGTGCTTACCGCAGTGTTGTTACCTAACAGGCATCTCGTAATGGGATCTACTGCAATCTGTCACTCATCTGACCATTCATTTGTTGATTCAACAGATTTTTATCGACTACATACTAAGTATCACATACTGAGCTTTGTGCTGGGAATATAATGGGGAACAAATCAGGGGGGACCATAGGATACGCCTCATGGAATCTAAAGCCTAGATCATCAAATAAATAAACAGGCCAATAAATATGTGAGAACTAATTGTGAATAACTGCTAAGAAAGAAAGGAACAGGGCCGGGCGCGGTGGCTCACGCCTATAATCCCAGCACTTTGGGAGTCCGAGATGGGTAGGTCACGAGGTCAAGAAATCAAGACCATCCTGGTCAACATGGTGAAACCCCGTCTCTACCAAAAATACAAAAATTAGCTGGGCATGGTGGCGCACACCTGTAGTCCCAGCTAGTCGGGAGGCTGAGGCAGGAGAATTGCTTGAACCCAGAAGACAGAGGTTGCGGTGAGCCGAGATCACACCATTGCACTCCAGCCTGGGTAACAACAGCGAAAGTCCATCTCAAAAAAAAAAAAAGAAAGAAAGGAACAGAGTGCTGTGAGAGGAGGGATTCATTGAATCAGCTATTCTCCGTGACCCAGCTCAGATGCCAGCAGCTCCATGAATCCTGCCTTTGTCCTTTCCCATTCTCCCCTAATCATGTGGTCTTTCCCATTTTTTCAAACCATATTATACTTGTATGATGATATTTGTTTTATGCCATCATAACAGCAGCTAATATTAACTCCTCTTGCTAATCTAATTTAAGCCCTTGTCTAACCTTTAGCATCTGGCCTACACACTTCTTAAAGTTTGGACCATGTCTTACCTGCCTCTGTTGTACCTATAGGATCCAGCAGGCCTCCTGGCACAAGCTAAAACTCCAGGAGTATTTGTGAAATAGAAAGAAATTTTACACTCTTCTTTGACTTTTGACCATGAAAAACTTACTCTGGCTGGAATAAACCTTTCTCACATTCATATTAGGCTATTTCTTTAGTTAGTGAATTTTTATTCCTTAATTTCTTTCATATAGGATAGATGATGAATAAATCTGAAGCAAATTAAAATAGACTTTTAATCATGAAAAGGGTCTAACATCCTATGACAAGAGGGATTCTTGGAAGAACATAGACTAAAAGCCCTAGACCAACATCTGGAGATATTATTTTCTGCTACATTTGAAAGTACCTTCCCAACATAAGATCCTGCTGCTGCTTGTCTCATGATCTTGTCAAAAAGAATGGTCAGCTGGGTGCAGTGGCTCACACCTGTGGTTCCAGCTACTCACGAGGCTGAAGCAGGAAGATCACATGAGTCCAGAAGTTTGAGACCAGCCTGGGCAACATTGCAAGATCTTGTCTCTATGAAAAAAGTAAAATATTAGACAAGGTGTGGTGGTGTGTGCCAGTAGTCTTGGTTACTCTGGAGGTTTTTGTTGACAGAGGATAGCTCGAGTCTGGCAGTTCAAGATCAGCCTGGACAACATAGTGAGACCCCATCTCAGGAAAAAAAGGTCGTCATTACAACACAAAGCATAAGCATCTTTTTTTTTTTTTTTTTTTTTTTTTTTTTTTTTTTTTTTTTTTTTTTTTTTTTTTTTTTTTTTTTTTTTTTTTTTGTGACAGAGTCTCACTTTGTAGCCCAGGCTGGAGTGCACTGGCATGATCCTGGCTCACTGCAACATCCACCTCCCAGATTCAAGCAATTCTCGAGCCTCAGCCTCCTAAGAAGCTGAGATTACAGGTGCCCGCCAGCACACCTGGTCAATTTTTGTATTTTTAGTAGAGATGGGGTTTCACCACGTTGGTCAGGCTGGTCTCGAACCCCTGACCTCAAATGATCCACGTCCCTTGGCCTCTCAAAGTGCTGGGATTACAGGCATGAGTTACCGCCCCAGCCAACACAGAGCATCTTAATGGCTCTTCCTGGCAGCAAAAACCCTTTACTGGAAGGAAAACATTTAGGTTACACCCAGATTGAAAGTAAGCAATACAGTAAAGAAAATGTATCAGCTCACATAACTGAAAATCCCAGAGATAAAGGTACCTTAGATGAGGCTTTATTTAATGTCTCAAAGATATCCCCAAAACTTGAGTTCTTTCATCTCTTCCCAGTCAGCTTCATCCTAAAGCTGGCTTTACTCCTGCTCCCAAGATGGCTGCTCACAGATCCAAAATTCATTTACTTTTTTGTGTGTGTGTGGCAGAGAGAGCTACTTTGTTCCAGCATTCCCAGAAAAGCCTTTACAATCACTGGTACTGCTCACTTCACTCATCTACCCTTGATTCTATTGCTCTAGTCAAGGGGATAGGATGTGATGATGGGCTTGGCCTATGCCGTCTACTCTACCCCTAAATGGCATGCAGTAAGTTCAGCTTCCACAAAATTTTGTTGATCCCCAAAAGAAAACTAGGGGCTGCTGGGAAGAGAGAAGAAGGAAATAGATGCAGGCAAGACATCTACTAAATGCTGAATCTACAGTCTTGGTCAGCCTCATTCTGTGAAGCCCACCTATTCCACTGGGTAGGATCACTCATTCATATTAGTCAGAGAAAAGAACAGCGTGGATTCCACCTCTTCTGAAAGTGGCATCTTACTCTGAAAATAAAAACGAGCTTTGCTTTGGTATTTGTTCTGCTTAGAGGAAACATGTTATGGTCTAACAGAGTCAGCACTTTTAAATAAAATTATTTTTATTCTAAAATGGTGAAATCCTTATGAATAAGTGGAAGGCAAGTGACAATATATACAGTCTTAAGTATTAAATTTCCTAGTAGAATGTTGACATTTTATCTCGTGTTCAAGGGAAAATAACTTGAGAGAACTTTAGGGAGAAGGCTATTTGTTTCCACTAATTTTGGCAGGTGAGAGCTGCTAGAGAATCTACTCGATATTTCCTATTATCTTTCTCTTTTTCCTCTTCCTCCATTTGTCTTTCAGACCGATCCTGCGCGCGCACACACACACGCACGCACACACACACTTTTTCTTCTTTCTTTCTCTGCCCTTTTCCTCTTTCTTTTTTCCTCTACCCCCTCTCATTCTTCCTTCCCTCCATCAAATATCCTTTACTCGTTTTTTCTTCTCTCTCTTCTCTCTCGTGTTTTTCACTCTTCCTCTTCCAATGGGTCCCAATAGGCGGATTCACTTAGTACGAGAAAAAGTTATTTTTTCTTCATCAATATCATTAAAACAAGTGCAAAACTCATGACCATGATTTAGGTCTGCTTTGGGGAGAACTACCCCTACTCCTCTGTGGCCTCCAAGATGCGTCAGAGGACAAAGCTTGAGCCGTCTGGTAACAAATTCACTGGTTTTACCAAAACATTCTGCGTTAGCTATTAAAGGAGAGAAACTCCAATCTGTTTACTGGTGAGCTCTACAGTCTAACTCTTATCTCCCTAATCCTCACACCACCCGTGAGAGCTAAGAAGGCAGCTTAGTTTTCTCACTCCTATTTCAGAGTCTCGAAGAACCAGTAAGTGCAGGCAGTAACAGTGTGATAGAATGACCAGATTTTTAGAGTTAGGGTATTATTGTCTTTACTTCTAGCTGATTTTTCAACTCTGACATTTTCTCAGAGTAGCATGAAATCTCTTTCCCAAATAACTTTATCCATTAACGGTTAGCGTTATCAAGAAGGACAGCTCACAAACAAAAGACAATGACATTAAAGTCAATAAGATGCAGTAACTCATGCTTATAATGTAAAGGCATTATGTTTTGGGGTCAGCCTAAGCCAAATAAAGCCCTCAAATAAATAAAGGAAATTCATTGCATATTTCCTTAGGGGGCCTGCTACTATAAAAATGTTTTGATTTGAAGTTTTAAAATAGCTATTTGTAGTTATCAAATGCCCTGGCGTAGGGGATAGCTCTGAGAAGATTAATGCCTAAAGTTCTTGTAAGATAAATAGTGTAAAAGTCTTGACCACTGTTTTCAAAATATATGCATAACCACTTATGGTAAAGAAAAAAAATCTGTCCCTGGAAAGATAATTTAATACATAGAGCTTGCTTACAAAAGATGGGAGATAATGACTTGTGTTGTTTTCCTACGTAGTTTTAGGTGGTGGTCTCATCATGATAGACAAACATGCTATTTTCTTGTAGTGAAGGATTTACATACAATCATCAGCTAATGTTCTTCAAGTTTTTGTTTTGTTTTGTAATTCTGCATAGCTATGGTGCCATTTGCACTAACAGGAGGATCAATATTGTAGTACGGTCAACATTTAACAAACATATATTGAATGCTTGCTTATTTGTCAACAGGCTGTATGTCTGGCACTGGGCCAATATAGTTCCTGTCCTCAAGGATCTCACAGTTTCATGAAAAAAGCATTCATTTAAATAATTTAAGAACAATTAGCTAATCTCTATATTGTAGGAATGTGCAATATAGGAGGGGGGATAGAAGAGGGGAATTAAGGTTCTATGATGAAGCATGGGAAGACTTCATAGAGAAGGTAGCTTTTGAGATGGAACTTGAAGAATGAATAAGAGCAGAAAGAAGTGAAGAGAACTGCTGCTCCAACAGTGAGAATATCACAGGCCAAGACAGGGAGGTGTGGTACAATTTGGCCTACATAAGGAGCCACTAGTCATTTATTATTGCTGGAAAATAAAATATGAGAGTAGTAAGAGAAGATGAGGTACCATCAGGAATACGGAGACAAATCACAGAAATTCATTTTATGCCATGCTTAAGAATGTAGTTTTTATTCCATAGGACATAGGGCGTCATTGAGGAATTATATGTAACATGATCAGCTTTGATTAGAAAGTGTACAAAATAAACTGGGAGAGAACATCTTGGAAGCAGAAAAAATAGTCACTAAGCTACTGCAGTATTCCAGGCGAGGGATGCTGAAAATCTGAACCATTCTAATGTACAGAGATAGTAGGGCTAGAATAGAAGAGAAATATATAAGGTATGTTTAGGGAGTAGAATGAACAGTAGCTATTGATTGATTAGATGTGAGTAGAAAGGAAAGAGAAACAAATCTATAAATAACTCTCAGGATTATTGCTTGGGCAATGGGGTAGATGGAAAGTGGTATCACTCATTGTAATAAGAAAAATGGAAAAAGCAGTGAGTTTGGGGAGTAGGTAGTAATTTTGAAACATTTTCAGCTTGAGATTCATTTGAGATCTCCAAGTGGAGTTGTCTGATAGGCAAGACTCTTCTTTCCAGACTCAGAAATAAGTCTGAGCTAGAGATATTATTGAAGCTTTGAATGTGAATGCCAGAGGGAATGTTTACAGTAAGACATGAAGAGGATTGAACATAGAATCTTAGAGAACTCCATCATTTAAAGGTCAGAAAGACAGCCAGAGAAATCAGGCAAGAGAGAGAAATAAAAGATATCCAAATAGGAAGAGAGGAAATCAAACTATCTCTCTTTGCAGATTATAGAATTCTATACCTGGAAATCCCATGGTCTCTGCCCAAAGGCTCCCAGATCTGATAAGCCACTTGAGCAAAGTTTCAGGATACAAAATTAATGTACATGAATCGGTAGTGTATCTATACACCAGTAAAGTCCAAGCTGAGAGCCAAATCAAGAATGCAATCTCCCTCATCATAGCCACAAAAAGAATAAAACACCTAGAAATACAGCCAACAAAGAAGCTGATAGATCTCTACAAAGAGATTACAAAAAAAAAAAAAAAAAAAAAAAAAAAAAAAACTGCTGAAAGAAATCAGAGATAACACAAACAAATGGAAAAATATTCCATGGTTGTAGATAGGAAGAATCAATATTGTTAAAATGACCATACTGCCCAAACCAATTTACAGACTCAATGCTATTCCTATCAAACTACCAACAACAATTTTTACAGAATTAGAAAAAGCTATATTAAAATTTATGTGGAACCAAAAAAGAGCCTGACTAGCCAAAGCAATCTTAAGCAAAAATCACAAAGCCAGAGGCTTCACATTACCTGACTTCAAGCAATACAGCAAGGCTACAGTAACTAAAACATCATGGTACTGATACAAATACAGACACATCGACCAATGGGATAGAGTAGAGAACCCAGAAATAAAGCCACACGTCTACAACCATCTGATCTTTAACAAAATCAGCAATAAGAAGCAATGGAGAAAGACTCTCCATTCATAAACAGTGCTGAGATAACTGGCTTGCCATATGCAGAAGATTGAAACTTGACCCCTTTCTTTCACCATATACAAAAATAAACCCAAATACCATTTGACCCAGCAATCCCATTACTGGATATATACCCAAAAGAATAAAAATCATTCTATTATAAAGATACATGCACACATATGTTCATTGCAGCACTATTCACAATAGCAAAGACATGGAATCAACCCAAATTCCCATCAATGATAGATGGATAAAGAAAATGTGGTACATATACACCATGGAATACTATGCAGCCATTAAAAGGAATGAGGTTATGTCCTTTGCAGGGACATAGATGGAGCTGAAAGCCATTATCCTCAGCAGACTAACCCAGTAACAGAAAACCAAACACTGTATGTTCTCACTTATAAGTGAGAGCTGAATGATGAGAACACATGGACACATGGAGGGGAACAACACACACTGGAGTCTTTCAGGGTGAGGGGGAAGGGAGCATCAGGAAGAATAGCTAATGGATGCTGGGCTTAATACCTAGTTGATGGGATGATCAGTGCAGGAAACCACCATGATACATGTTTACCTGTGTACCATGTCTGCATATCCTGTACATGTACCCTTGAACTTATAATGAAAGTTGGAAGAATTTTTAAAAATAATAAAAATAAACTCAAGACAGATTAAAGACTTAAATATAAAACCTAAAACTCTAAAAACCCTAGAAGAAAACCTAGGGAATACCACTCTGGACATAGGCCCTGACACAGATTTTACTACAAAGATTCCAAAAGCAATTGAAACAAAACAAAAATTGACAAATGAGAACTAATTAAACTAAAGAGCTATTGCACAACAAAAGAAACTATCAACAGACAATCTGCAGGACGGGAGAAAATATTTGCAAACTATGTGCCAGACAAAGATCTAATATCCAGAATCTGTAAGGAATTTAAACAAATCAACAAGCACAAAGCAGACAACCCCATTAAAAAATGGGCAATGGACGTGAACAGATACTTCTCAAAAGAAGACATACACATGGCCAACAAGCATATGAAAAAATGCTCAGCATCGCTAATCATTAGAGAAATGCACATCAAAACCACAATGAGATACCATCTAACACCAGCCAGAATAACTATTGTTAAAAAGTTAAAAAACAACAGATGCAGGTGATGTTGTGGAGGAAAGGGAACATTTAAATACTGCCAGTAGGAATATAAGTTAGTTCAGCCACTGTGGAAAGCAGTTTGGAGATTTCTCAAAGAACTTAAAATAGAACTACCATTCCACCCAGCAATCTTATTACTGAGTATATACCTAAAAGAATATAAATTGTTCTACCATAAGAAGACATGCACCCATATAGTCATTATAGTAGTATTCACAATTGCAAAGAACCTAGATGCCCATCAACAGTGGATTTTTTTAATGTGGTACATAGACACCATGGAATACTATACAGCCATAAAAAAATCACATCCTTTGCAGCAAGCTGGATGAAGCTGGAGGCCATTGCTCTATGAGAATTGACACAGAAACAAAAAACCAAACACCGTATTTTCTCACACATAAGTCAGAGCTAAACATTGAGTACACAGAAACACAAAGAAGAGAACAGTAGACACCAGGGCCTACGTGTGGGGTAGTGGGCGAGAAGACAGGAGGATGAAAAAACTGCCTATCAGGTACTATGCTCACTATCCGGGTGACTAAATGATTTTATACCAAACCACTGCGGCATGCAATTTACTCATGTAACAAACCTGCACATGTACCCCATGTTCTTAAAATAAAAGCTTAAAGGGAAAAAAAATGAAGGTCAGGAAGAGGACAGTAGTATACAAAAAAAAGTTGGATGAAATCTGCTCAGAGAATTCAGAAGAAAGACAAGAAATAGTGCTATAATGAAAAACCAGGGAAGATGAAGATTTTATTTATATCCTTGATTGTTTCACATTTTTCAGCAAGCACATATTTCTTTTGTAATATAAAAAATATTAAAAATACATTTTAGGCTGGGCGCGGTGACTCACGCCTATAATCCCAGCACTTTGAGAGGCCGAGGCAGGTGGATCACGAGGTCAAGAGATCGAGACCATCCTGGTCAACATGGTGAAACCCCGTCTCTACTAAAAATACAAAAATTAGCTGGGCATGATGCTGCGTGCCTGTAGTCCCAGCTACCCGGGAAGCTGAGGCAGGAGAATTGCTTGAACCCAGGAGGCGGAGGTTGCGGTGAGCCGAGATCGCGCCATTACACTCCAGTCTGGGTAACAACAGCGAAACTCCATCTCAAAAAAATAAAAAAATAAAAAATACATTTTATAAAAGAATGAGAAACTCTACAACAAAAAGACAAAAAATCCAATTAAATAATAGGCAAATGACTTGAACAGACATTTCCCCAAAGAAGAGATAGTAGTGGTCAATCACCACATGAAAAGATGCTAACATTATTAGGCATTAGGAAAATACAGATCAAAACACAGTAAGATATCACTTTAAACCCACTAAGGATGACCACAGGTAAAAAAGAAAAATAATGATAGTAACAATAATAAGTGTTGAGAACGAAACAAAGATGCAGAGAAACTGGAGCCTTCATTCATGGCTGGTGGGAACATAGAACGGTACAGCTGCTGTGGAAAATGATTTGGCAGCTCCTCTAATAAGTTCAACATAAAATTACCATATGACAGAATTCCACTCCTGGGTATACACCAATAAGAATTGAAAACAGGTGTTCAGACAAAAACTTGTACATGAATGTTCACGGTGGCTCTATTCACAATAGTCAAAAGGTGGAAACACCTCAAATGTCCATCAACAAATGAATGGAGAAACAAAATGTAGTATATCAATACAATGGAATATTATTCAGCCATAAAAAGAATGAAATACTAATACAGGCTTCAACATGGATGAACCTTGAAACCATTATGCTAAGTAAAAGAAGTTAGACACAAAAGGCCACATATTGTATTACAGACACTAGACAGGATAGGCAAACCCCTACAGCTTAAGTGATTGCCAGCGGTTGGCAGAGAATGAGAAATAAGGAGTGACCGCTGAATGGGCACAGGGTTTTCCTCTGTGGTCATGAAAAAGTCCTGGAACTAGATAGGTTGATTGCTGCACAATAGTGTGAGTGTGTTTAACATTGCTGGATTGCACATTTTAAAATGTTTACATGGCAAATTTTATGTCGTGAATGTTATACTATTTTTTAAATGAGAGGATGTGAGGTTAGCAGTGTCTTGTTAGGTAAGGACAATAAAGAGGAGGCTCTTAATGACAACGCTGGCAGCAGCGTCATGGAGACAGGAGCAGTGCTAGGCTGCAGCAGGTTGCAGATTAAATCAGACCTGGAATGTGAAGACAGCAGGTGAAGATGGCTTTTTCTTGAAGCTGAACTATGAACTGTAGCATGTACCAATACTTCATCTGTCAGTAGTCAGGGAAACACAGCTTCAGGAAAGGTGGTGTGTGTGTGTGTGTGTGTGTGTGTGTGTGTGTGTGTGTGTGTGAAGATGAGAATAGCTTAAATACATTTATTTGCTGGGAGAAGGAAGCCCTAGAAAAGAAGAATGAAGACTTTGGGAGAGAGGTAGTTGCTAGAACTGGATCTTCAATAAGGCAGGACACAAGTGTGGGTAGAAACTTTCAGCTTTGTAAGGAAAATGAGTGCTCAGTTGCCCATAAAGAAACATTTGTAGAGAGGAAACCAGAGGTTGAAGGATTTTGTGCCCAAGGGCTTCTATCAGAGACTCTGAGAGTTGGAAGTGACCTTAAACACCATCAGGGTAAGTTACTGACAGTACTAAATGCACACTAAAATCATTTGGGGATTTTTTTTTTAATATTGATATTGGGCCTTCTCTCCAGAGATTCTGATTTAATTGGTCTGGAGATTATTTTTCAAAAGCTCTTTGGGTATACAATGTGGTAAGTATAACTTTTATTCCCACTTTATAAGATAATGCATTTGTCTAGTAAAGAATTTGCTGGAGCACAAAATTAGAGCTGGCAAAGGGAGCCCTCTCCAACACCAGAATACAAGTCATTAATCACTATGCTATGCAGTCTAATGTTCATAGATAACATTGCAAAGGAGGGATGCTCAGGCCAGCTGCATTTTATCACAAGTGTTGAGCCTTTTAAAAAATTAAATTGGGTAGGTGTGATGGCTCACATCTGTAATTGCAGCACTTCGGGAGGCCGAGGTGGGAGAATCACTTGAGCCCAGGAGTTTGAGACCAGCCTGGGCAACATAACAAGACTTCATCTCTGGAAAAAACAACACAAAAATTAGCCAGGTGTGGCGGTATGTGCCAGTACTCCCAGCTACTCGGGAGGCTGAGGCAGGAGGATCACTTGAGCCCAGGAGTTTGAGGCCACAGCGAGCTATGATTATGCCACTGCACTTCAGTCTGGGTGACAGAGCAAGACTGTATCTCTAAAAATAAATCAATAAATAAAAATAGAAAGTGAAACTGCATTCTTCTATGTCAGTATTACTTTTAAGATATTCCCTTACACTCAAAAAGAGAGGTTGGAGTTACCTCATCTCAGGCTGTCTTAGCTGAAGACAGTCACAAGCAGGAGAACTAGAACTTCATTTTCCATAATTTATGTCATCTCTGATGTCTAATAAGAGAGGATATATGGTAGAGTAATTTAAAGCATGGGCTTTGGAGTCACACAGACTTGTGTTGAACCCAGCCTTGGTATATACTAATTATGTGACCTTGGACACTGGGAATCTTCAATTTCCTCAACTGTAAAGTGAGAATAAATAATATATATGGCACAATGTTGATGAGAGGAGATAGGAGATGTTTATGAAAGGAGAGTAGCACAATGCCTGGGGTATTATAAAAGACAAATGGCACTGGTTTTTTATTATTACTATAACTGTCACCATCACACCATCATCAAGGTTCATCAGAAGCATCACAAAAGTCAAGGAGTTGTGTTGCCTCTTTCAGAGATATTTATGGCTTCTAGATTAGTTCTGTCCAATAGAATTTTCTGCAATGACAGAAATGTTTAAAAATATACGCTTTTCAGTATAGTAGCCACTAGTCACCTGTGACTGTTGACTACTTGAAACTTGGTTAATATGACTATGAAACTAATTTTTAAATATTATTTTAATTAAAATTTAATTTAAATAGTCACATGCAGTTAGCAGCTACCTTACTAGGTAAGTCTCTTCTAGAATAAAGCCCTTGGATCATACCTGAGCTAAAGTTGCCATGCTAAAGCTGAAGCTGCAATGAATAAATTCAAAGCTTTTGTTTTTGAGATGGAGTTTCACTTTTGTTGTTCAAGCTGGAGTCCAGTCTTGGCTCACTGCAACCTCTGCCTTCTGGGTTCAAGCGATTCTCCTGCCTCAGCCTCCTGAGTAGATGGGATTACAGGCACATGACACCACACCCAGCTAATTTTTGTATTTTTAGTAGAGACAGGGTTTTGCTATGTTGGTCAGGATGGTCTTGAACTCCTGACCTCAGGTGATCCACCCGCCTCGGTCTCCCAAAATGCTGGGATGACAGGCATGAGCCACCACACCTGGTGAATATATGGGTTGTTCCCAGTGTTCTGCCATTATAAATAATGCTGCAATGGATCACCTTAAATATACATCAGTTCCATATACAGGCATAGCTTTAGGATACACTTCCATAATTGGGATTGCTGGGTCAAGGGACAAGTAGATGGGATTACAGGCACATGCCACCACACCCAGCTAATTTTTGTATTTTTAGTAGAGACAGGGTTTTGCTGTGTTGGTCAGGATGCTCTTGAACTCCTGACCTCAGGTGATCCACCCGCCTCAGTCTCCCAAAATGCTGGGATGACAGGCATGAGCCACCACACCTGGTCCATAACTTCTTAGGAGATAGCACGGTCGGGTGCGGTAGCTCATGCCTGTAATCCCAGCACTTTGAGAGGCCAAGGCAGGTGGATCACCTGAGGTCAGGAGTTTGAGACCAGCCTGGCCAACATGGCAAAATCCCATCTTTACTAAAAATACAAAAATTAGCTGAGCGTGGTGGTGCACTGGTCAGGCTACTCAAGAGGCTGAGGCAGGAGAATCATTTGAACCCAGGACGTGGAGGTCAAAAAGATCCAGGAGCCAACTCAAAGATATATATATATATTTGCTATCCTTCTAAGATTTCTTTATAAAAATAAAATAATTATATCTTTATAAATTATTTATCTTTGTAAAAATAAAACAAGTATTGTTTTTCACATTTTCTCATAAAAAAGTCTTATTATATACATTGTTCTGTACCTTATTTTTTTACCTTAACAATATAGCCAAAAGATTTTCTTCCCACATCAACACATAGAGAACTTCTTCCTTCTTTTTAACAGTTCCATCATATTCTAATATGTGGATCTACCAGAGTTTAAGTAGCTGCTGATTAATATATGGGGTGTTCCCAGTGTTCTGCCTTTATAAATAATGCTGCAGTGGATCACCTTAAATATACATCAGTTCCATGTGCAAGCATAGCTTTAGGATACACTTCCATAATTGGGATTGCTGGGTCAAGGGGGCAAATGGCAAACAAATGTGTAATTTTGATGAGTTTGCCAAATCCCCTCCACAAAGGCTATAGCATTTTTAATTCCTACTAGTCATGTATAAGAGTATCAGTTTCCCCCATGGCTTATAAAACAAAGATATCTAATACTTAAAGTTTTCCAGTTCTGATTTCTAGCAAAACATTTTAAACGCATTATGGAAGTTTAATATGCACATTCATATAACAAATATATGACTTGATGAATTTTGTACAGTTGAATACATCTAGGCCAGGAAATAGACATAACCAGCACCTCAGTTTTACATAGTTTTGTACTTTCTATAAATGGAATCATACAGTTAGAAAAAGAAAAAAGAAAATAAATGTATGAAAG
>NW_016107385.1:6971875-6979365 GCF_001604975.1 Cebus imitator
AGGCACAAAAATAAATGTTCACTTATTTTTGCCAATATATACATATGTATATTTACATTAATCATCTTTATAAGGGGAGGCTGGCTAATATAACTTAAAAGTCAAAAGTTAGTTCTTTCAAGCATCAGGCAGGAATATCCTAAGGCCATAGATTATCATTCTGAAAAGTTAAAATGCTGAAAGAAAGAATAAAACTGTTGCTTCACGGTATACAACACTCAAAGGGAGAAAGAATTGTGGAGAGAAATTCTTGCACATGTTTTAAAACCAGGAAACTTTGAAGAGCAATTTGGCTAAATCTAGTTTAAAGCTTATTTGTGACAACCCGGCAATTCCAACTCTGATACAACTCAAGCGCAGGCACAGGAGACTTGTACATGGCTGTTCCATAACATTTGTAATAAGAAGCATGAAAATTGGGAAAGCACAAATTGTCCGCTGGTAATAGAATGAATAAATAAAATGTGATACATGGAATATTCATACAGTTGATTACTACATAGCAGTTAAAAATGAACTATATTAACTCAAGAAATATATATATTTATACATATAAGTATATAATATAAATATAAAAATAATATAACATAAATATATATATATATATATATATATATATATGCGCTGGTAGAGTGGCTCACATCTATAGTCCCAGCACTTTGGGAGGCCGAGGCAGCAGGAGCACTTGAGCAAAGGAGACCAGTCTGGGCAACATGGTAAAACCCTGTCTTTACAAAAAAAAAAATACAAAAAATTATCCAGGCGAGGTGGTGCACACCTGTTATCCCAGGCACTTGGGAGGCTGAGGTGGGAGGATTACTTGAGCCTGGGAGGAGGAGGTTGCACTGAGCAGTGATGGTACCACTGCATTCTAGCCTGGGAGACAAAGTGATACCCTATCTCCAAAAAAAAAAAAAGAAGAAGAAATAAATATATATTGAATGTTTACTATATGCCAAATGCTATTCTAGGTGCTGGGGATTCAGCAATGAGCAAGACAAAGTCCCTGCCCTCGGGGAACTAACAAATAGGTCTACAAATACAGGTATTGATCGACTTACGACCTATGCAACTTACGACCATTCGACTTTATGACCGCAATCGCTAGCCACGACTGTTCCACGTCTGGCAGCGCAAACGTTGCCCAGCTGGGCGTACAACAGTGCGGACCAGCTTCCGACAGCACTACCATCTCCGTGTGCATATAGCCTACTCAACTTACGACCAAATCGTGTTACGACCGGTCTGTCAGGACCAATCGTGGTCGTAAGTCGAGCACTAGCTGTACTAGCATGGATAGACGACAGAAACATCACAAAACAGACTGTGAATATTAAGTATGTAAATTTTTAAATTACCCACTAAACAATCACACATAATTATTATGTATATGTGTACATAAATGTATTCTTTAATGAACTCAAAGAATACATGCAGATATTATGTAGGGTTGCTTTGAGGGAGGAAATGTGGCAAGAGGAGTAAAAATGTAGGTTAAAGAAAACTTCAACTCTGTAACTTTTTTATCAGAGAAAAGATAAGCCAGTGTATGGTAATATTAACAGTCAATGCTGGGTTTTGGAGACATGCATATCTGTCTTTTTAATCCTGTGCTTTATTTATTACTTTCTCCAAATTAAAGAACCTATGACAAGAGAGTTTAGGATTTTAAGGAACAGAAGGTACAATTCGGCCAGGTGCGGTGGCTCATGTCTGTAATCGCAGCACTCTGGGAGGCCAAGGTGGGTGGAGGGGGGCTGATCACCTGAGGTCAGGAGTTCAAGACCAGTCTGGTGAACATGGTGAAACCCCATGTTTACTAAAAATACAAAAATTAGCCGGGCATGATGGCAGGTGCCTGTAATCCCACCTTCTCGGGAAATGAGGCAGGAGAATTGCTTGAACCCAGGAGTTGGAGGTTTTAAGACTCTGTCTCAAAAAAAAGAAAAAAAAAGTACAATTTACAGAAAAAAGTTCTGTAGAAGTTGGGTTGAACCTAGAAATAAGAGGGTTGTTTCTTCCTCTGAAACAAAAGAGCAGAGGAAGCAAGAGATGAAGGAAAATAGAAAATAGGATAGGAGTAGAAAGTTGGAGATTGCAGATGACCTTCAACTTCTCAGTAAAGCAGAAAGCAAGATCATCTTCTGAGTGCAAGGGGAAGGGGAGATCAAACATGAGTTTCAAAAATATGAAGAAAGCTTTTAGACCACGGGTGTAGGAAACTAATCAGTGAGTCTCCAAGAGATGAATACAGGGACTACCAAGCAGCAGCAAGAACCAGCTAAGGTTTGGTAGAATGAATTTGCAATGAACTGAATCAACGGTTTCATGTTTTTCTCCATCATGACTTGGTAGCCTACAAAAAAAAAGGGAGAGAGAGAAGTTAATTGGTAATGGTGAATATGATTTAGGGATTGATGGGCTAGGCACTTGGTGGAAATATAAGGTGAAGTGTTCTAGAATGATAAATAATCCTATGAAGTTCTCAGCTTGAGAGACTGGCTAGGAACAAAAAACGGAGCTAGAAAAACCTGTGGCTGTCTTGGACTAAGGGCTAGCAAAGGCACGACATGTGTATCAACTATTCTGTCTAAAGGCCAGGCCATAGGTAGAAATCACTAATAGATCTTGGTACTCTTTCTTCCCAATTCAGTACTCCAGGAACTTAGTACCAGTAGATTGGAGAGGACACACCTGTACCTGCAGGGAGCTCTTCCAAGGCAGTAAACAGGTCATATTAATCTCTGAATCCCCAGATGTTGCACCTGTCGCATACTAAGCTCTCACTCAATAAATGATTGTGGAAAGCAAGAAGGAAATGGAGGGGAGGAAAGGGAGAAGAGAATACAGTCTGTGATGAAAAAGAAAAAAGACTGGGGTCAGAAAGGGGAGGAACGCAAAGCTGGTATCCTTGACATATAACTATTTTATTTCATTTCATTTCATTTTGAGATGTAGTCTTACTCTATCTCCCAGACTGGGGTGCAGTGGCACAATCTCGGCCACCCGGGTTCGAGCAATTCTCCTGCCTCAGCCTCCTGAGTAGCTGGGATTATAGGTGCCTGCCCCCATGCCTGACTAATTTTTGTATTTTTAGTAGAGATGGGGTTTCACCACACTGGCCAGGCTGGTTCCAAGCTCCTGACCTCGTGATCCACCACCTCAGCCTCCCAAAGTGCTGGAATTACAGGCATGAGCCACTGCGCCCGGCAGAACCATTTTTTTAAAAAGTTATAGATTTGCCTCTTTTAATGAATGAAAAAAATATTCAACAGGTTGTTAAACCATAGCTCTAAATTTTCTTCTATAAAATTTTCTCATTGCTTTCTTGGAAAGAGTTTTTTTAGTAGGTTAGCCTATGAAAGGCTAACTTTAACTTCAGGCAAGAGTAGTCTAATATAAAAGTTTTAACATCTAAACATTTAAAAATCAAGAGTTCACTAATGTTTTGTTTATATAATATGGCTGTTCTGAGGAAGAAATACCTTCTGTCACACTGGTATAGAACTATAGTATTTTCAATTGATGAAAGTATGGGATTTGGTGTTGAATTTTCTGTAAGAAGCATGAAAAAAATTTGGCTAAAGTCAGGTATAATATAGACTGCAGGGAAAATATTTCTGGTTTTCTGATCCTTAGAGAAAATTTAAGATACTTAGTTGTTTGAATTTTTTGGCCATTGATAACTGTAATGAATTATGAATGCAAATGTTTTTAGTAATGCTGTCTTAACATTTACCTGAAAGTAAAATTAACCACTTTTCTCTGCCTGTCATGACTCAAAAATTACTTTTACATGGTTGCTCTCTAACTGGTATTTTTAATGGAAGGATTGGATATTTTCCTTTGTTCATTGTCTGAACTGCCTCTGATGAACCTGTCAGGATGCAAAACATACCAAGCCTTCTTCTCAGCCGCATCAGCGGTGGTGAGGCCAGCCAGGCTTTGTTAACAGATATTAGCTGCAAATAGCAGAATACAAACAAGACATCGGTATGGAGGTACAGCCTTAGGAAATATATGTAAAGTACTTAAAATAAAGGTACCTTCCAGAGATGACTCACGCCTGTAATCCCAGCACTTTGGGAGGCAGAGGCAGGTGGATCACCTGAAGTAAGGAGTTCGAGACCGGTCTGGCCAACATGGTGAAACCTTGTCTCTATTAAAAATACAAAATTAGCCAGGCGTAGTGGCATGCCTGTAGTCCAAGGTATTTGGGAGGCTGAGGAAGAAGAATCGCTTGAACCCGGGAGGCAGAGGTTGCAGTGAGCCAAGATCATGCCATTGCACTCCAGCCTGGGCAACAAGAGCGAATCTCAGTCTCTAAAATAAAATAAAATAAAGGGTGGGTCATGCCTGTAATCCTAGCACTTTGGGAAGCTGAGGGGGGCAGATCAATCAAGGTCAGGAGTTCAAGACCAGCCTAACCAGCATGGTGAAACCACATCTCTGCTAAAAATACAAAATTAGCCGGGTATGGCGGCACACATCTGTAATCCCAGCTACTTTGGAGACTGAGGCAAGAGAATTGCTTGAACCCAGGAGGCAGAGGTTACAGTGAGCTGAGATGGTGCCATCGCACTCCAGCCTGGGTGACAAGAGTGAAACTCTGTCAAGGAAGGAAGGAAGGGAGGAAGGGAGGGAGGGAGAGAGGGAGGGAGGGAAGGAGGGAGGGAGACAGGCAAAGAAAGGGGGAGAGAAAAAAAAAAAGGAGAAGGAGAGGGAGAGGGAGGGAGGGAGGGAGGGAGGGAGGGACCTTCCCTTTATGATACATACGTAATAAAATATTATTTAGCATGAAAAGGGAAGGCAACACTGACATCATGGATAAACCCTGATGACATTATGCAAGTAAAATAAACCAGGCACTAAAGACCACATATTGTATGATTCCTGTTTTACCTGGTACTTCCCTAAGGAGGGGGAGAATGGGGAGTTATTGTTTAATGGGTACAACATTTCAGTTTGGGACGATGAAAAGGTTCTGAAGATGGATGGTGATGATGTTTGCACAGCAATGTGACTGTACTAATACCACTGAATTGTATACCTAAAAACAGTTAAAATGGTAAATTTTATGTTCTTTATATTTTATCTCAATAAATAAAATATAGTAAAGGCACTTGCAACTATATTTTCTTTTTCTTTTTTTTTTTTTTTGAGACGGCGTTTCACTCTTGTTACCCAGGCTGGAGTGCAATGGCACGATCTCTGCTCACTGCAACCTCCGCCTCAGCCTCCTGAGTGGCTGGGATTACAGGCACGTGCCACCATGCCCAGCTAATTTTTTTGTATTTTTAGTAGAGACGGAGTTTCACCATGTTGACCGGGATGGTCTCGATCTCTTGACCTTGTGATCCGCCCGCCTCGGCCTCCCAAAGTGCTGGGATTACAGGCTTGAGCCACCGCGCCCGGCTGCAACTATATTTTCTTAAGCAAAGGAAATTGTGACTGATTCTGACAATTATAATATAAAGTAAGAGATTTATTTCCCCCATGAAAATGTTGCAACCCTAAAGTAAATACACATAATCTTAAATGATCATTACAACGTTGGCACCAAATTCATTTTATTTAATTGGATAAGACATGTAACTAAGAAATGGCATTTGATTGTGAGATAAAAAGAAAAAATTATAAAATATTTATCAAACTATATATCAAAAATATATCACCTCGTGGCCTCCAAAGCTTTACTGGAATTAGATTAGAATTCGATTCCAGCTACATTACTTGAGTTTTGAGACATTGTGTGTAGTTTCTTTTCTTAACAGCAACCTAAAATGTTCATTTTGGTTACTAGGAAAATCCAGAAGTAGAAACACGGAAGAGGGGAACTTTAAAATGTGAAGATTGCTAAAATATGCTAGTATAACCAACACATGCAGGGCAAGGTAGAAAAGTAAATTATATTAATGTACTTATGTTACCAAACTGCTTTCTTGGCCTAAAATTATTCAGCATGTACAAAGATTTGCAATAATGTCAATGACTATGTAGGAAATTGATAACTACTCAACCTCCTACCCCACTCTCCACCCCCACAAAAAATAAAATAAAATCTGAGCCACTCTCAGACGCTCTGTTACCCTGAGAAGTGCAGAGAGTCGATGAAAATTACCCTGTAATGAGCAATCCATCTGGCTGCACCTAAAAATGGAATAGAAATGCCACCCTTGACTTTTCCATGGTAGTAAATTAAAGCCTAACGTATAGTTCTAATTGCTAACATTTTCTCTCTAATTATGGTTCAGTTTGGATAGGATTTCCGACAATCCCCTTGTTCCCCTAAAGCAAACACCAGAGAATGTTCTAACCCCACTGGTGACATTTATTAATAACCCCCTTGACAGATGAAAAAAAAATCATTATTCTATATAAGACAGGAAAAGATTTTCCAAGTAAAAGCTAATTGATTTTTTTAAAAACTCCATTCAAACTCTATACAGGAATTAATTTTATGGAGGGGAAAAAATACAATGGTGTCACATTAAAAAAGACCCATGCATAGTATCATGCTGGCTGGGCACTGTTTGGGGTACCAACTAGAAAAAAAAACTGATAAATGTATTAAAAAAAATCCATGCATACTTATTTACTGGGATGAAGAAACAAGAAAAAGAGGGCTCTCTTGTGAAGGATTCTTACTTTGTGCCTCCATGAAAGAGATAGGATATGATAAGGCAGTTTCTATGATTGGCAAATATAAACAGATATGAAAAAAAATTGTTGGGAATGCTGCCACAGTCTTCTGTTTAATCTCTTTCATTCTTACTTTTTAAAAGCCATTATTCCTTTTAAACAATTGTACAAATACATGCTAAATACAAATCAGTATTTATCTATAGGTCTAGCTCTCATCAAACAGTATACAGCTTCCTGAACAACAATTAATAATTTGGAAATACTACACAAAAGTAAGCTTTCTGATATACTAAGAAGAGGCACAATAGAAAAAAAATACACTGTAAAAAAAAAAAAAAGATTTCTGAAAACTACACTCCAAAGTACCTAGTATAATATTGAAATAGAACTTCATAAAGCACAGCAGTGGTGGATTCAAGGTGGAGGGAATGGGCATGCTGGGGAACAGTTGAACCCTCGTACAAGCAATGAGACACTGTCTTCAGAGAGCGGAAAATTAATATTAAAACCAACTTCAAAACAGCCTGCTTTTGCCGGGCGTGATGGCTCACACCTGTAATCCCAGTACTTTGGGAGGCCAAGGCAGGCAGATCATATGAGGCCAGGAGTTTGAGACCAACCTGGCCAACATGGTGAAACCCTGTCTCTATGAAAAATATAAAAATTAGTTGGGTGTGGTGGTTAATGCCTCTAGTCCCAGCTACTTGGGAAGCTGAGGCACGAGAATTACTTGAACCTGGGAGGTGGAGGTTGGAGTGAGCCCGGATTGCGCCACTCCAGTCTGGGTAACAGAGTGAGACTACAACTCATAAATAAATAAATAAATAAGTAAATAAATAAATAAA
>NW_016107385.1:6979493-6988185 GCF_001604975.1 Cebus imitator
AAAAAAAAAAAAAAAAATCTGCTTTTTTGTATCATCACCAGCTGCTGATCATTCTCAACAGTGTCAGGAATAAAACACTCCTCTCCACAAAAATATTATTTGTCTAAGTTCTAAATAATATCTGTGGTTACTGTTAAGTTTTAGTAATATAGTTGTATACTTCAATTACATTATTAATTTTTAATAATATAGTTGGCAGATTCCGCCCAGGTACAAGCCTGTGAAATCAAGTTTGCACATTTTTATTTCTTAGGCTTTATAGAATACAGATTCTACATGAAAGTGCAGAAAACTGTCAGGTACATTGTCCCCAACACATAGGGACTCAACTACACAAGTTCATTTTGAGAGTCAGTTTATAAGAATTAAGAGCCATTGAATTTGTTTTGGGTACAGTTTGTCTTTCATCTCAGTGATAGTATATATTCTTGCACATAAACAACAGATTTTAGCTGAACAGTGGGAGCACAATGATTGTGGTCTTTGTTTTTTGTCAGCTATAACAGAATACTATAGTCAGGGTGATTTATAAAGAAAAGGAATTTATTTATTGAAGTTCTGTAGGCTGGGAAGTCCAATATCAAGGTGCTAGCCTCTGGTGAGGGCCTTTTTTGCCGCATCATAATATAGCAGAAGGCAACACATGGCAAGAGATCTAGAGCTTGCCAGTTCAGGTCTCCTTTCTCTTCTTATAAAACCACCAGTCCCATCACGGGGTCCCCACCCTGATTACCTTCCAAAGGCCCTACCTCCAAATACCATCCACATATGAATTTGAGGATTAAGTTTCCAACACATGAATTTTGGAAAACACATTCAAACCATAGCATTCAGCCCTTGGCTCCTGAAATTTATGCCTTTCTTGCATGCAGAATACATTTATTCCATTTCAATATCCCCAAATCTTAAATCATTCCAGCACCAGTTCAAAAATCCAAAGTCCTGAGTCTCATTTTAATCATACATGAGTGAGACTCAAAGCACAATTCATCCCATGGCAAATTTCCTCCAGCTATGAGCCTGTGAAATCAAAACAAGTTATCTACTTCCAAAATTTAATGGTGGCACAGGCATAACATAGATATTCCCATTCCAAAAGGGAGAAAGAGGAAAGGAAAAAAGGAATAACTAGTCTCAAGTAATTCTAAAACCCCAAAGGGAAAGCAACTTCAGGCTAAACGCTTTTCCTCCGTATGCCACGTCCTAGAAACACTGTGGGGTTAGCCTTTCAGATCCTCGGCAGCAGCACCCTTATGGCTTTGCTGGACTCAGGTCAAGCAGCTGTTTTTACACGCTGAAGTCTCATGGAATTCTCCCAGCCTGCCACTGCACACTGGTAGCTCTAGTCTAGGGTTTTACGGATGGTCCTGCCCCTGCAGCTCCACTAAGCATTGCTGTAGTGGGCTGCATTCTGTGGTGTCTCCACTCCTGTGGCACATCTCTGTCTGTGTCCCCAAGCTGTTTATGACATCCTTTGAAATCTAAGTGGAGGAAGCCATGCCTCCACAGCTCTTGCATTCTGTGAACCTACAGAATTAGCACCAGGTAGATAACATAAAGGTTTACAACTGTACCTTCAGGAGTGGCTGGTGCAGTCACGCTTGGAACCATTTGAGCCACAGCTGAGGTGGCCGAGAAGCCCTGCAATGAAATGCAGGTAACAGAGCCTGGAAGTGGCACTGGGCTGTAACCTGTCCACTGAAACCATTTTGCCCTCCTAGAGCTCCAGGACCGTGATGGGAGGGGCAGCCTGAAAGGTCTCTGAAATACTTGCAGGTTCTTCTGCCATTATCCTAATGAATAGCCTCTGGTTCTGTTCTACCCATACTAATCTCAAGCAGTCGCTTGGTCACACCGTAGTATGTCTCTGCTCAGAATACTTTCATTCTCTACTACATGGCCAGGGTGCAAATTTTACAAGTCTTTCAACTCTGCTTTCTTTTTAATTATAAGTTCTGTCTTTAAATAATCTCTTTTCTTGGCAGGGCACGGTGGCTCACACCTGTAAGACTTGCACTTTGGGAGACCAAGGCAGGTGGATCACTTGAGGTCAGGAGTTCAAGACTAGCCTGGTCAACATGGCAAAACCCCATCTCTACTAAATATATATATATATATATATATATATATATATATTTTCTCTCCTACTTTACTGTAAGCAGTTAAAAGTAGTTATGCAGCAGCCTGGATGCTTTGCTGCTTAGATAGTTCTTCTGCTAAATAATCTGATTTGTCACTCATATTCTGCCTTCCATAAAGCACAGACACACTTCACCCAAGTTTTTTGCTACTTTATAATAGTCTTTGCTTCAGTTTTTCAATGCCTTGTTCTTTAGTTCCACCTGAGACCTTTACTATCTTTCAACATTCTGGCCATGACCACTCAAGTAATCTCTAAGAAGTTCCAGAATTTCCCTGGTCTTCTTTTCTTCTGAGCCATCAGCAGAATCACCCTTAATGCTCTGTTCATGGCAATACAGGCTTATTTTTAGCCTGCTCCTCTAAATTCCTCCAGCCTCTACTCATTACCCAATTCCAAAGCCATTTCCATAATTCAGATATTTGTTATAGTAACAACCCCACTTCTGGTAACAATATTTTGTCTTAGCTCATTTTCTGTTGCTGTAACAGCATACCACAGACTGGGTAACTTATAAAGAAAATAAATTGGGGCGGGGCGCGGTGGCTCAAGCCTGTAATCCCAGCACTTTGGGAGGCCGAGGCGGGTGGATCACGAGGTCAAGAGATCGAGACCATCCTGGTCAACATGATGAAACCCTTCTCTACTAAAAATACAAAAAATCAGCTGGGCGTGGTGGCGCGTGCCTGTAATCCCAGCTACTCAGGAGGCTGAGGCAGGAGAATTGCCTGAACCCAGGAGGCGGAGGTTGCGGTGAGCCGAGATGGCGCCACTGCACTCCAGCCTGGGCAACAGGAGCGAAACTCCGTCTCAAAAAAAAAAAAAAGAAAATAAATTTATTTCTTACAATTCTGGAGGCTAGGAAGCCCAACATCAGGTTTCTGGCATCTAGTGAGGTCCTGTTTGCTGCATGTAGAGAGGACATCATATGTCAAGAGGACAACAGCATGCCAGCTCAGCTCTCTCTTTCTCTTCTTATAAAGCCACCATCCTATCATAGAGCCCCAACCTCTATGGGAGCTAACTTTAGCTCCCAAAGATCCTACCTTCAAATACCATCAACACGTGACTTTGGGGATTAATTTCTCAACACATGAAATTTGGGGAAAACATTCAAACCATAGCAATTATAAAGACAAAAAAATAGAGTTTGAGGTACTTCAATCCTGTCATCCTGAGTGCTCACTGGGAATTTTTATATATTTTTTTTCTACTGCAGAAACATTTAAAAGCCATTAGAATTGATCCTGAAGGAACAAAGACATGGGATTTATTGTAAAATGGGATTTTTATGAATTTCTGCCAAAATCATGTTTAAAACCTTTCCTATTGTTATATTTTGCTTCATATAAAAGAAACATTCAAAACTAAAGTTAATTTAAAGTTTCTTAATTTTGGCCGGGCACGGTGGCTCACGCCTGTAATCCCAACACTTTGGAAGGCCCAGGCGGGTGGATCACAAGGTCAAGAGATCTAGACCATCCTGGCCAACATAGTGAAACCCCATCTCTACTAAAAATACAAAAAATCAGCTGGGCGTGGTGGCGCGTGCCTGTAATCCCAGCTACTCAGGAGGCTGAGGCAGGAGAATTGCCTGAACCCAGGAGGCGGAGGTTGCGGTGAGCCGAGATGGCGCCACTGCACTCCAGCCTGGGCAACAGGAGCGAAACTCCGTCTCAAAAAAAAAAAAAAAAAGTTTCTTAATTTTTTAGGGTTTTGTTTATTTGTTTATTTTTTGAGACGGGAACTTGCTAGTGTTGCCCAGGCTAATTTTAAATTCTTGGGCTCAAGCGACCCTCCTGCCTTGACCTCCCAAAGTGCTGGGATTGCTGGTGTGAGCCACTGAGCCCCGTCAAAAGTGTTCTTTAATCAACCAAGGGAAAAGATAAGTCTGACTATATTACCTACTCAATATAAGTGTGCAAATATCAATTTTGACAAAGGCACTGACAAATTTGCAGAAGTTATAGCTCAAGGTGGAAAGCAAGCATTATATTATTATTTATTCCTGCAGCAGACTGATATGTAGATATAATATTTTTCCCTTTTCTCAAAAAATGCACTAATATACTTACAGACTATTAATTCATTTTTTTCTATTTTTTTGCACTATAATCTCTATTTATTTAGAATTATTTATTTTCCTTTACTGAACAATTATAAATTGAAAGTTCAGTAAAAGAAAATATTCATGGTTTATGTTTGTGTTTTAGACATTGTTATTATTATTGTTTTCATTTTATAAATTTTACAGAAGATAGTTTTGTGGTATAAGACAAGGGGAGTGTTTAAAAATGATCTACTCAAGGCTTCAAATACCCTAGGTGCCTACTGGAGCAAAGAAAATAAATTATGTTACCTTACATGATTGGAGGATATGGATATTATTCAAATAATCTAGCTAATGGTTTTCTAATAGATTGACAATTCTTATAAAATAATAATTAAAAACAAATAGCAAGTAAAACTAGAATTGTGCACAGCTGAAACTTTGATAATTAAAAAGGTCATTCAATGACTGAAAATCATCATGATTGATCAGTTGTAACATCAATTATCATTGTAGTATACCTATGTAGAAGTGCTAACTAGTAGAATTCTTGGTAACAAAATGTTACGTAACAGAGGTTAAAACAAGTGCTTATGGTGAACACTATTTAATTCACACTTCTCTTTCTTAAATAATATAAAAGTCATCTGAAGTTTACTGTGTTCAATCCCAAGTAAAATTTTCATAACCCTAAAATATAATTTCAAACAGTACTTTTCTGGTAAAAAAGAATTGTCACACATTTCATTGTTCTCATTGAGGTTTACATGTTTTGATGAACTAAATAATGGTTGTAGGACTCAATTTCTCCAAATTAGCTGATCAAATTGCTTCCTCGTTACTCAACTCTTTGTTGATTCATGCCACCGGGAAGACTACTATATGCACAAATAAGTCTATGAGGAAAAATCACCGCAACATGCAATTACAGGCTGTATGATGAAAAGAAATCAGTGCGCCATCACTCAGATCTCTTTGAATTTACTTTTCAGTTGTGCTGAAAACCAACTGCTGCTGGTCAAGGCTGGGTTGTGGACCTTGGTTAGGTTTTCACAAGAAGGGCTTCTATTTTCCACTCCAATAGCCTCAGGTACAAATAGGCACCTACAGGTCCATTTGGGCATCAATGGAGTGGCATACAGCTCAATATTCATGCTGAAGCTCCCTTAGCTACACAAATCTGACATCCTGTCAACACATTGACCCAAATTTGTATATGCAAAGGTTTGCCTTAGCAACCCTGGCAGCTAGGATATCTCAGAAAGGAAGCCTACCCTTTGGGGGAGGTGATGCTTCCTCAAAATCCAGTTTTTATCACATTTCTCACTTAAAGGGATGCTCATTGTCTTTCATCAAGAAGTAAAAATGGGAATTAATTACAACTCACGAATTTCCAGAAATTGTATCATGTGGTTTTCACTGCAACTGTTGCTGGCTGTGAAGAAGAAAACAGCCTAAACCAAAGCCTAAATAATCTCTCAGCAATTAATAGCTGAGTAACAAATATGTCAGCCCCAAACTAAGCGTTGCAGCTCTAGGAAAAAGCCTGTAGCAGGTACGCCCGAATACAGGTTACTTTGAATAAACATGCACACTTAGCTAGTGAGATTACAGGTGAGTATGTGTAAAACATGAAACTAAGAAGCTAAGTATGGCAAAGTTCAAGCGAGTAGTATGGAAAATAAATGCTACACGTGTTCATAAAAGAGAGAAATGTGTGTATGTTGAAGAAGCAGGCAGGTAGATCAGCATGTGCTAAGGTGAGTCTTGGATTAATCTGAACATCAAATTGGCCAGTAAATGTTTGTAAACCTTAAAAGGTTTTTGAAAAGTAAAACTTGTGAATAGACAATAGCAATACTTCCCTATTATGTCGAAGTGTAATATCTTTCTATTTAATGTTAATATTTCTATATTAAATCATATCCAGTTTCTGATCCCTCAAGATTTCCAAGTCATTTTCAGCTATTCTTTGGATCTCCTATTATAAGGCTAATTATTCCTCATATCATGAACAGTTACTCTACCATCTTACAGTGATATAAAATGACAGCCTTCCCTTTTGCCTCCCACAGTGGAGAATACCACTTCATCCATTACCCTGAAGAGAAGCTTGACATATTCTTTAATCTACTAACTCCTCATCAAGCCCTCACCTTTATCCCACAACTCATACTCATCAAGTCTGTGTCCTCTTTGATTGACACCCTTTCTCCTGTTGTGACTACCATCGGCCACCCTCTAGCACATGGATCCAGATTTCTCTCCATCCTATCTCCTGCCATTCCTCAGTGCAGCCTCTAGATCAGGGGTCCCCAACCCCGGGCCACAGAGCAGTACAGGTCCATGGCCTGTCAGGAACTGGGCTGCACAGGAGGTGAGTGGCAGGTGAGCAAGCCTCACCACCTGACCTCCGCCTCCTGTCAAATCAGTGGCATTAGATTCTCATAGAAGCATGAACTTTACTGTGAACTATGCATGCCAGGGATCTAGGTTGTGTACTCCTTACAAGAATCTAAAGCCTGATGATCTGAAGTGGAAGTTTCATCCTGAAACCATTGCCCCAACCCATCCCCATATATGGAAAAATTATCTTCTATGAAACCAGTCCCTGGTGCCAAAAAGGTTGGGAACAACTGCTCTGGAGCCTATCCCCTGCCATTCCTGTGTAGCCTCTGGCTCTTGTCAGCCTCTGCAACTTTTACCGCTTCTCCTCTGTTTTCTTTTTCCTTTTCTTTTTGGAGACAGCATTTTTTTTTTTTTTTTTTTTTTTTTTTTTTTTTTTTTTTTTTTTTTTTTTTTTTTTTTTTTTTTTTTTTTTTTTTTTTTTTTTTTTTTTTTTTTTTTACGGAGTTTCGCTCTTGTTGCCCAGGCTGGAGTGCAATGGCGCGATCTCGGCTCACCGCAACCTCCGCCGCCTGGGTTCAGGCAATTCTCCTGCCTCAGCCTCCTGAGTAACTGGGATTACAGGCACGCGCCACCATGCCCAGCTAATTTTTTGTGTTTTTAGTAGAGACGGGGTTTCACCATGTTGACCAGGATGGTCTCGATCTCTTGACCTCGTGATCCACCCGCCTCGGCCTCCCAAAGTGCTGGGATTACAGGCTTGAGCCACCGCGCCCGGCCTTGGAGACAGCATCTCACTCTGCTGCCCAGGCTGGAGTGCAGTGGTGTGATCTCGGCTCACTGCAGCCTAATCTCCCCAGTCTCGGGTGATCCTCCCACCTCAGCCTCCTGAGTAGCCAGGACTACCAGAACACACTGCTACATCCGGCTAATTTTTGTATTCTTTGTAGAGATGAGATCTGGCCATGTTGGGCTGGTCTTGAACTCCTGGGCTCAAGCAATCAGCCCACATCAGCCTCCCAAAATGCTGAGATTACAGGAGTGAGCTACTGCACCCAAACTGTTTTCTTTACATTCATCGCATAAATCCTAATTTTCAGAATCATGTCGATAATATATTTTAATTTGTCAAAAGAAAAAAACACTTTGGAGACATCTGCCATCACGTGTTTTAGGACTAAGTATCTAAGAGAAGAGGAAGAGATAAGTTAGTGTAGCAATAATAAGTAAACGTCTTTCAACATATAAAGTAAATATATATCATAGAGCTTCCTGAACAAATGATTGTGCAGTCTTTTTGAAAGTTACCAGTGAAAATTTTGTTAATGTCATATCCTTCCAAAGTCAAAGATGCTTGGGGAATGTCCCCCCAGATTTTGAACTCATAGGCTAGGCATGGTAGCTCACACGTGTAATCCCAGCACCTTGGGAGGCTGAAGTGGGCAGATCCTTTGAGGCCAGGAGTTCAAGACCAGCCTGGGCAAGACAGTGAGACCCTATTTCTACAAAAAGAAATTTTAAAAATTAACCAGGTGTGGTGTTGTATGCCTGTGGTCCTAGGAACTTGGGAGGCCGAGGTGGGAGGATACTTGAGCATGGCAGGTCGAGGTTGCAGTGATCCGTGATCATGCCACTACACTCCAGCCTGGGTGGCAGAGTGAGGCCCTGTCTCAAAGATTAATTAATTAATTGATTTAAAAAATAGAACTCGTATAATTTTTTATTAGTAACAACTAAAATATAATTAGTGAATATTAGAAATCTTTATTAGTAACTACTATATGTGGTTGTTTTATTAGAGACTTCTGAAATACAGTTTCTTTTTATATGTCTAAAACCATAAATGTGGGTCTCTGGCCATATTTAAACTGTTGCATGGTAGATACCAGCAGCTGGGGATGGTGAAGACATAGAAGTTGGACTGAGAATGTTTGAGTTGAATTCCCAGGTCAGCCACTTAATGGTACTGTTACTTTTGACAAATCACTTCATCTCCCAGTTTTCATATCTGTAAAGTAGGGATAAGATAACATGAGCTCAGGTCACTGAATGAGAGAAAACATATGTGAAAATAGTCTATGTATTTTAGAAGCACATAGCAAATGCTAATTGCTGTTATTTTTTTTTTCTTTTCCTTTTTTTTTTTTTTTGAGATG
>NW_016107385.1:6988225-7009779 GCF_001604975.1 Cebus imitator
AACCTCAGCTCCCTGCAACTTCCATCTCCTGGGTTCAAGCAATTCTCCTGTCTCAGCCTCCAGAGTAGCTGGAATTAAGACACCTGCCACCATACCCAGCTAACTGTATTTTTAGTAGAGATGGGGTTTCGCCATGTTGGCCAGGCTAGTCTCGAACTCCTGACCTCAGGTGATCTGCCCACCTCAGCCTCCCAAAGTGCTGGGATTACAGGTGTGGGTCACCGTGCCCAGCCAAATTCCTGTTATTTCACAATATTGTACTGACAAATTTAATACAGTGGCTAAGGCTATGGGCTCAAAGTCAGACTGCTTGGATTTAAGTCTTACCTTCCTTCCCCAGTTACTAGATATGTGACCTTGGAAGGCCTTTAATTTATCTAAGACTCAAATCTTCTCACTAAAAAGCTATAATACCTATTGAGTAGGATGTACTGAAGCTCAGATGAGATAAGTAAAACAAAGCACTTATAACACTGTCTGGAAAATTGCAAAACACAAAGTTATGCATCATGTAACAACGTTTCAGTCAGTGACAGACCACAGTATAGTTCCTTAAGATTATGATGGAGCTGAAAAATTCCAATGACTCAGTGATGTCTTAGTCATCATGATGTGCAGCACATTACTTACATGTTGGTGGTGATGTTGGTGTAAGCAAACCTACTGCACTACTAGTTGTGTAAAAGTCCAGCATGTACAATTATGTATGTATGTAATATTTGATAATGATAATAAATGACTCTGATATCAGATTATGTATTTACTACATAAATACTATGTACTATACTATTTAATTGTTATTTTAGAATGTAATCCTTCTACTTAAAAACAGAAAATTCAACTGTAAGCCTCAGGCAGGTCCTTCAAGAGGGATTCCACAAGAAGGTATTATTGTCATAGGAGATGACAGCTCCATGCATATTATTGCCCATAAAGACTTTCTAGTGGGACAGGATATGGAGGTGAGAGACAGTGATATTGATGATCCTGACCTTGTATTGACTTAGGCTTAAGTGTGTTTGTGTCTTAGTTTTTAACAAAAATGTTTACAAAGTTAAAAAAAAAAAAAAAAGTCAAAAAAATTTAAAAATAGGCCAGGCACGATGGCATACACCTATAATCCCAGCACTTTGGGAGGCCACGGTGGGTGGACCTTGAGGTCAGGAGTTCAAGACCAGCCTGGCCAACATAGAGAAACGCTCTGGTGGTGCATGCCTGTAATCCCAGCTATTGGAGAGGCTGAGGCAGGAGAATTGCTTGAACCTGGGAGGCGGAGGTTGCAGTGAGCCAAGATGGCGCCACTGCACTCCAGCCTGGGTGACAGAGCAAGACTCCATCTAAAAAAAAAAAAAAAGTTAAAAATGGAAAAACATAGAATAAGGATACAAAGAAATATTTTTGTACAGTGAATGCTACACTATTTGTCTTTTTTTTTTAAAGATGCAGTCTCGCTATGTCACCCAGGCTGGAGTGCAGGGGCACAATCTCAGCTCACTGCGCCTCCCGGGTTCAAGTGGTTCTTCTGCCTCATCCTCCCGAGTAGCTGGGACTACAGGTGAGCGCCACCACGCCCGGCTAATTTTTGTATTTTTAGTAGACATGGGGTTTCACCATGCTGACCAGGCTAGTCTCCATCTCCTCACCTCATGATCCGCCCACCTCAGCCTCCCAAAGTGCTGGGGTTACAGATGTGAGCCACCGCGCCCGGTCCCAATGTTTGTGTTTTAAGTGTTATTGCAGGAGTCCAAAAATTAAAAAATTTAAAGTTTATAAAGTGAAAAAGTTACAGTAAGCTAAGGTTAATTTATTATCAAAGAAAGAAAATTTTTTCATACATTTTAGTGTAGTCCGAGTGTACCGTGTTTATAAAATCTAGAGTACGGTGCAGTCACATCCTCCGCCTTCACATTCACTCACCACTTACTCACTGTCTCAGCCAGTCCCGCAAGCTCCTTTCATGGTAAGTGGCCTATGCAGGGGTGTACCATTTAAAATCTTTATATACTGCATTTTCCCTATGCTTTGTTATGTTTAGATACATAAATACTTACCACCGTGTTACAATTGCCTACAGTATTCAGCACAGTAAGATGCTATACAGGTTTGTAGCCTAGGAGCAATGGGCTATACCATACAGCCTGGGTGTAGTCCTTACTTTCATGTAGCATACATCTTAGTTGCAGTAAGGAAGGCGTGTAGCAGGCTACACCATCTAGGTTTGTGTCCATGTACTTTACGATGTTTGCACAATAGTAAAATTGCCTAACGATGCATTTTGCAGAGTGTATCCCTGGTGCTGAGTAATGCATGACTGTGCTAATAAGTGTTCATTTCTTCATTAATTTACTCAACAAATATTTGTTGAGTGCCAGACTTATTCTAGAACTGAGAATACAATACAGAATACAAGACAGAAAAAGTCCTCACTGTCATGTAGCATATATCTTAGTTGCAGTAAGGAAGGTTCTATCATAATTGCAAATAACAAAATAAACGTGAAACCTATCTGGAGGCAATAGCATGCTATAATGGAAATAAAGCAGGGCAAATGTTATAGAATAACTTGGAATCTCTGTTATTAGTAATCAGAAGCTAATTTTCCCCCCACTGCTCTTCCTTTTAAATCTACATTGTTGAAGGGTTTCTTTCTCATGCACCGGCTCCACTTTGACTTACAAAGATATAAACACTTTTAAGGCATTTCCCCTCCTAATGTCACATAAGAAAAATAACACTCTCACACAACCTTGGAAATCCAAGCATCATATAATGAAGCAAGGCTTCTAGTCACAGAAATGAACAGAGAACTCAGTGTAAACACATTTAAACCTACCTAGGCTTTGGAAAGCCAATCTTTTATATATGATATTCCAACATTTTCCAAATTAACACGTTTGTGAAACAACTACTACATGAAAGTCTCTATAGGAGACATAAAGTGATATAAGAAAACAGTTCCTATTGTCAAGAAATTAATAGTCTAGTTGGAAAAGAAAAGATAATAATATGCTTAAAGTTAAATAACCTAAAAGACTTAATTTACATTTCAAAATAACAATAAAAATCACTAATTACCAAATAAATTATTTGAATAGGTTAGTTCAAAAGAAACCTCAAAAGACAGAACAACATATCTACTTTAGATAGCCAAGAAAGTTGGCTTTTGAAGAACTGGGAGAAGACAGTATTTCAAGTGGAGAGTATAGTTTAAACAAACGTCTATTGACAGGTGAATGTAAAAACATTTCAAGTACAGTGAGTATAACTATTTGCCTATAGGAAAATTCAGAAGAAGGCCGGGCACAGTGGCTCACCCCTGTAATCCCAGCATTTTGAGAGGCCAAGCTGGGTGGATCACAAGGTCAGGAGTTCAAGACCAGCCTGGCCAAGATGGTGAAACCCCATGTCTGCTAAAAATACAAAAATTAGCCAGGCATGGTGGCAGGTGCCTGTAATGCCACCTACTTAGGAGGCTGAGGCAGGAGAATCACTTGAACCTGGAAGGTGGAGGTTGCAGTGAGCCAAGATCACATCACTGCACTCTAGCCTGGGTGACAGAGCAAAACTTCATCTAAAAAAAAAAAAAAAAAAAAAAAAAAAAAAAAAAGAGAAACTTCATCTAAAAAAAAAAAAGGAAAAGAGAAGAAAAATTCAGAAGAAAAGGTAGAAATCTAGCTGAAAGGCAGATGGCTTCAGGACATAAAGAAAAAGAAGATATGTGCAGTAAAAATCTGCACCTTGACAATGTTTATTTTGACTATCTGTAATGGTAAACAAAGAAAGAAAATGAATAGGAAAAGTAAGTAAAGAGGAAGGAAAGGAAAGGAAAAATGTATTAGGAAAGTATTGTACATTAGAAGGTGGAATATGGTGTTGCCATGAAATGGTCATTGTGCAGACTTTGTTGAAACCTTGAGATACGTTTGTGACATCATGTTAAGTGGGCAAATCAAAACTATGATTTGATTCTATTACTGTGGTTCTCTACTACCAATTAAAAATAGATCTGTATCCATGTTAATGAAGAAGACATTTACAAAGGTTGTTAACAAAGAATTAAGAGAAACTAACAAGGAACAGTATGGCACCACTGGGCTGGTATCAGTGAAGGGCCCAAACCACCCGAGACCTGGAGGGGCACAAGAAGGGAGAGATTATGGGAACCTGGAAAGAGCTGTGGTAGAGAAAGGTTTACCAACAGAGGCTGTGGCCTTAGGTACAGACATGCAGCCGCTGCCTACCAATGGACCAGCAGAGAGAGAGGAGAATAAATAGCTTCACTTGTCCCTCCTCTGACTCTAATCTCCTATTGATGCCTCCTATAGATAGACTGTCGTCAAAGAGAAGCCCCCCAGCAAGGAAGCCTGAATACCACAGTCAAAGAGGTCTGCTTCAGCCTCCCTCGCATGTCGCCTATGCCTATTTGCTATGTTAACACAATGCTTCAAATGTTTTATTCAGTGCGAACAGTGCAGTGAGTGAGTCCACCATCAGTGTTTCCATAGTATATTATATATAATCATTCGTCCTTCAAATATCAAGTTACACAGTTAAGGACCATTTGCAATGCTAGTCTCTGGGGAAACAAAGATGAATGACTTCTGCCCTAAAAGCTCACAGTCTAATGCAGGAAAACAAACATACACAGAAAGATGTGGTGAAAAGTATCTTAGAAATACATGATGGTAAACACGGAAGTACAGTGGTAGGCTAGAGAGCTCAGTTTGGGTTTAGAAGTCAAAGGGTAGGTTAGGAACAGGAAGGGGAAAGGAGGCAACTCTGCCTAGGAGTTTCAGGGAATGCTTCACAGAAGTTACTTTGGAGGTGAGTAGTAAGGCATAAATAGAGGTTTTCCAGAAATGGAAGTGGGAGGAGAGCATCCAGATTGAAAGTCTAGCTTGTGCAATCATTCGGTGTTTGAAAATTAGGGAAAGTGCAGTGTGAATCGTTGCAGAGGAAATTGAGGAGGGTTAGGTGGAGACAGGCAGAGAATAAGGCTAGAGAGGCAGGCCAGGTGATAAGGAGTCCCTGAGTGACAGACGCAAAAGAGCCCTCTCCTGGGTCTTTTCTAGGAAGACTTCCGTCACCCCGAAGGCAGAATGAGCCACCACTGTCCTTCCCACACTCTTCATGCATTTCTCACAGCAGTCACTTTATTATGTTGAAATTATCTGTTCATGTTTTCATTTTCCCCACTAGATCATAAGTTCATGAAGGGCAGAAATTTGTATTTATGTCTGAGGCAACACATGGTCTGGCATATGGTAAGGAACAAGGAAATGTTGGCTGAACTGAGGGAGCCTGAGAAGGCCTTTCTGCTATAGAACGTGTAGCGAGAGGGTCTCCAAGCTTGTCTTTCTAGCCGCACCTGAGTACAGGTGCTGGTTTTTCTTTCTCCCCTCCCCCCTTCCATTCTCCATCATTCTATCAAGTATCCAAAGTTCTACCTGCCATGTTGAGGGCTATGAGTCTTCCAGTGTTTGAAAGGGAGGTTTGTACTCAGCAGCTAAATGGAAGAGAATAGCTGTTGTGCTTCCATTTCTTTGGGATTTTGATGTATCGAAAATGGTGAAGCAGGAAGTCTAAAGGCCTCCATGGGAGGGCTGCGGGTTGTGTGTTAGGAGAATATTGAAGCCCTGAGTGACGTAGAACCTGAACAGCTTTGAGTGGTAGGTAAAAATGTGAATAGCTAATGAAAAAATGGAAAGTATTCTCAGTCCTGAATAAGGACAGTCATCCGTTTTCTCTGTTCTGTATTCTGTGTTATTCAGTGATGCTAAAAATGTATGCAAACTCGTGCTGATTCCTTACTGTTGCTCCCCATGCAGTACAGTGCCTGAAACATTTTAAACACCAGTTTTAGCATGGATTGAATTGAGTAGTTATAGCCTAGCTCACCTCATCTCTCTTCTACCAGCCTACTAAGGAAAAGACCCGTTTGAGCTTTTTCCTAAGAAAGATAACCTGCCGTATAAACAGACTGTAAACAGTAAGTGGAAAATGTATCTCTTGCTTAGAACTGGATATAATCACATCAATAGGCGCTATTAGAAGCGCTTTACAAAAATGAGCTTTCTGAATTTCCTCCTTCATAAGTTGGGTAATACTTCTATTATGCTCAATACTATGTTTGTATAGGATGTTCATTGCCTAAGGACATGCAGCTGAGGGCCTACCTGAGGGTTCGATCCAGTCCAAATTCTATGCAGTAAGCCGTGCCTATGAGTTGCATAGATCCAGAGAAGTCAGCTTTTTAAATCTGTACAATAATTTACATGGGCTAGCAGTGCCCTCACTATCCTTTGCCTCTCTTCTATTCCCTATTCTCACTGGCAAGGGTGGACCGAAATCTTGAGGACAATACTACCATTACCATCTTCATTACATTTTTGGTACACCGGTGTCCTCAAAAGATGGTCCCAAGGTAAAAGTTATGATCTAAGTCTTTACTGGAAGGTGTAATGCCAGAGTTTTAAGAGTGAGGGAAAAGGAGAATTGAGGCATAGAAGAAAGAAAAATGGGTAAAACATGGTAAATTGACCACAACTTCATAAGAAAACACAGTTGGCCGTGCACAGTGGCTCATGCCTGTAATCCCAGCACTTTGGGAGGCCAAGGCAGGAGAATTGCTTGAGCCCAGAAGCTGGAGACCAACCTGGCCAACAGAGCGAGACCTCACCTCAAAAATATTTGCCAGGCCGGGCGCAGTGGCTCACGCCTGTAATCCCAGCACTTTGGGAGGCCGAGGCGGGTGGATCACGAGGTCAAGAGATCAAGGCCATCCTGGTCAACATGGTGAAACTCCGTCTCTACTAAAAATACAAAAAATCAGCTGGGCATGGTGGCACGTGCCTGTAATCCCAGCTACTCAGGAGGCTGAGGCAGGAGAATTGCCTGAACCCAGGAGGCGGAGGTTGCGGTGAGCTGAGATCGCGCCATTGCACTCCAGCCTGGGTAACAAGAGCGAAACTCTGTCTCAAAAAAAAAAGAAAAAAAAAAAAAAATATTTGCCAGCCAGGTGTGGTGGCTCATGGCTATAATCCCAGCACTTTGGGAGGCCAAGGTGGGAGGATCCATTGAGCCTAGGAGTTCAAGACCAGCTCACCTCTATAAAACTAAAAATTTTTTTAAAACTAGCTGAGTGTGGTGGTGCATGCCTGTATTCCTAGCTATTCAGGAGGCTGAGGAAGGAGGATCACTTGAGCCTGGGCGGTTGAGACTCCAGTGAGCTGTGTTCTAACCACTGCACTCCAGCCTGGGCAGCAGAGTGAGATCCTGTCTCAAAAATTAAACAAATAAGTAAATATATAATTTGCCTGTTTTATAAACATGGCTTTAACAAAATATAAGTTTATTTCTTTTTTATGTAAAAGTCAAGGTACCAGCAATTCAAGGCTGCTACGACAGTTCCGTGGTCATCTGCAACCCAGGCTGTTCTCACTTTCCACTTTGCTTGTAAGTGTGGCTTTTGTCTGCAAAGTCCAAGATGGCAATTCAACGAGCACATCCACCTCTAAGCAACTGATCCAAGGAAACAAACAGGCGGGGAAGGAGAAAAGGAGTACCCTTTTCCTTCAATATCACTTCTTAGAAGTTGCATACACCATTCTCTTCAGAGTCCACTGTTCAAAACCTAGTCATATAGAAACATGTAACAACAAAGAAGACTGGGAAATTTTGCTTTTTTCCTAGATAATCTTGTGTACAAATAAAAATCTGGAATTATTGGCTGGGCACGGTGGCTCACGCCTGTAATCCCAGAACTTTGGGAGGCTGAAGCGGTTGGATCACAAGGTCAGGAGTTCAAGACAAGCCTGGCCAAGATGGTGAAATCCTGTCTTTACTAAAAATACCAAAATTAGCTGGGCATGGTGGTGGACACCTGTAATCCCAGCTACTCAGGAGGCTGAGACAGAGAATATTGCTTGAACCCGGGAGGCAGAGGTTGCAGTGAGCCAAGATTGTTCCACTGCACACTAGTCTGGGCCACACACTGAGTCTATCTCAAAAAAAAAAAAAAAAAAAATCTGGGACTATTGCCCTACAAGAAGGGGACCTTACAAGACAACTGGCCTTTGTGCCACAAGCCTGGACCACTCACAGCTCCCAAGAGCAAGCTAACAAAAGATTACAACTACTACATTTGTGTCTCACAAAGCTCATGTTGCGTACTGATTAAGGATGAAAAACAGTATTTTAAGTGTCTGCTCTATAACCAGCATTGCTGGGAAGGGTTATATACAACAGAGATACAGGATACTATCCCTGCTCTTAAGTATCCCTTCCCCACTGATTGGGGAGACAAACTTGAATTGCTAAAAATAAATTCAATATAGCACATAATTTATTTTACGTGTACATTACAATGATAAAACCTTATGAAGAAGGAAACAATGTCTATGGATCCATGTTCTTCAACTTCAAGAAATCCTCTATTCCCTTAACTCCCGGAATCCCCTTCCACCAGATCCTCACCGGCTGGGTCCTTCCCAACCTTCAGAAAAAGGTTCAAATGTCACTTCCTAAGGGTGAAGCTACTCTATCTAAAATAGGATTCTTTTCAAGCCCTTGAGGGCAGGGACATTGTCTTATTCATCACTGTGTCTTAGAGACCAGGGGTCCCCAACCCCTTGGCCACAGACCAGTATCAGTCCACAGCCTGCTAGGAAGAGGCCGCAGAGCAGCAGAAGGCGAGGAGCTGGCGAGTAGCAAAGCTTCATCCGCATTTACTGCTGTTCCCCATCACTTGTTTTAACACCTGAGCTCTACCTCCTGTCAGCTCAGTGGTGGCATTAGATTCTCACAGGAGCACAAACTCTATTATGAATGGTGCATGTGAGGGGTCTAGGTTGCTCGCTCCTTACGAGAACCTAATGCCTGATGATCTGTTAGTGTCTCCCGTCACCCCCAGAGGGGACAATCTAATTGCAGGAAAACAAGCTCAGGGCTCCCACTGATTCTACATTATGGTGAGTTGTATAATAATTTCATTATATGTTACAATGTAATAATAATGGAAATAAAGTGCATAATAAATGTAATGTGCTCGAATCATCCCCAAACCATCCCCCCGCCTAGTCCATCTTCCATGTAACCGGTCCCTGATGCCGAAAAGGTTAGGGATCACTGTTGCTGGAGACCTATAATGCTGCCTGGCACATGGCAAGCATTCATAAATATTGGTTGAATGGATGAATACATATATGAATGAAGAATCCCCAGAAAGGAAAACCCGTTGCTTTTATCAAGGGTGGCTTTTGTCTGCACGGTCCAAGGTGCAATGCAGATGAGTGTGACCACAAGAATATTGTTTCCGCCGGGCGCGGTGGTTCAAGCCTGTAATCCCAGCACTTTGGGAGGCCGAGGCGGGTGGATCACGAGGTCAAGAGATCGAGACCATCCTGCTCAACACGGTGAAACCCTGTCTCTACTAAAAATACAAAACATTAGCTGGGCATGGTGGTGCGTGCCTGTAATCCCAGCTACTCAGGAGGCTGAGGCAGGGAATTGCCTGAACCCAGGAGGCGGAGGTTGTGGTGAGCCAAGATCGCGCCATTGCACTCCAGCCTGGGAAAAAAGAGTGAAACTTTTTCTAAAAAAAAAAAAAAAAAAAAAGAATATTGTTTTCATTTCCATATAGGCTTTCAATGATAATCCTTTTTCTCTATCTCAGTCACATCCCTTTTCTGAGCCTCTCAACAGCAATTCTGAATCATTTATCCTTGATGCCCCCAGACTTCACTTCTACTTTAATGCCTGCACACACACACACACACACACACACACACACACACACACACACCAGCAGTCAGCAGTCAGAACCTCCATCTTCCCATTCTGGGTCATCTGAATATAGCCCTATCCTCCATTACTGGCAAACTCAGACATAAACAAAACTGTGCTCCTGTCCTGCAGTTTTTAAGCCACTGCTCTGTCCCTCACCTTCATAACTAAGCTTCTCAAAGTAGTCTAACATCTCTCCTTCCTCATCTTTCATTAACTCTTTACCTGTGGGGTTGATGTTCTGACTCAAGCCTTCATCATGTCAGCCAAACAACCATCACCAAGACACCAGTGTTTCCAGATTGTCACATTCTAAGTTGCCAGCTTCTTACTAGACCCCTGTCATGCAGGCCAACCTCAAAACTGGCTTTGCACAGAAGAGAATTCATAAATGAGCCAACAGAGCAAAGCAAAAGTGAGAGAGACAGAATACGGGGAAATGGCTGCTCTATAGACAGGGTAGTAGCAGCAGCAGATTCAGCAGAAGCAGCAGCCCTCATAGATGGCTGGCTAGCTATATGATGGCTATTCCTTAATTATATGCTCAATAAAGACTGGGTTATTTGTGAATTTTCTGGGAGTTCCTGGAACTGAGGGTGCCTCCATTTTTGAGCCATAAAAGTTCACTTCCAGGCGTTGCTATGGCATTTGTAAACTGTCATGGCGCTGGTGGGAGTTTCTTTTAGCATGCAAATGCATTATAATTAGCGTATAACTAGCAGTGAGGACAACCGGAGGTCCCTTTCATTGCCATCTTCGGTTTAGCTGGTTTCGACCACTTCCTCTGCTGCAAACTGGTTTGATCAGCTCCTGTTTTATGGAGCAGGGTCTTGCAGTGCTTGGAAAACACATCCTACTGATCTCCTACCTAACCATGGGTGGTAGTCATTCTCTTCTCCCTTCACTCCCATGACAACTCTCTTTTCATTCTCCTCCTTTTCCTTTCTTCTCAGATTCCTTTGTTGGCTCTTCCTCCATCTACCTCTCCCCTGTTCGTACTGGTGTTACCTAAGATCTTGTCCTCAGCCCACTTCTCTTATTCTACTTACTGTGTGTCTACTACCCTGTCATTAGCAGCCACCTGCTAATTTATTTTGATTAATGACTTCACTACCAAACCAGGTGTCCAGACTTTTAGCAGGTGGCTAACAATCTGACAACTCCTAGAAATCTCTAGTCCTCAAGTTTCAGGCATTACATATACATATTATATGTGTGTATATATATATATATATATATATGTATATATATATAAAAAACATATAATTTATATATATGTGTGTATAACATGAATACATATGTATGTGTAAATATATTACATAAATACATATGTATGTGTGTGTGTATACATAGAGAGAAATTTAATTGCCTGGTTGACATCTGCACCTGGATATCCTATGACACTTCTAATTCAGGATGTCCTAAATTATTATCTGTTATCCCCATCCCACCCCTAACCTGTGTTTCTTCTTTATTTTGACTAATAACCTCACTGCAAAACCAGGTGTCCAAATTAGAAAACTTTCAGTCTTCCTAGTGTTCCTCTCTTTCACCAGCTCACTAAGTCCTTTAGCCTCTTCTCCATAAACGCCATTCTCCCCAGTGCCAGATCATCAGTCCCTCAAGGTAGGATTTATCCCATTCATCTTTTGAGTATCCAGAGATTGTAAAGTTATCCAAAAAGTAGCAAGGAGGGAGAGGGGGAAGAGAGTACATTAAATAATTTTGATAATCAGCTCTTAAAGATATTCATGCATTCATTCAAAAATGTTTATTCGGCTTTTAATATATATCAAAAAATTTATGATTTCTTTAAATTATCACTTCTTTTGTAAATGAATATTACTTGTCTGATTGGCTATAGCAGGTATGTGTATTAGTATATAAAATCTAAACTCCTGGCCTTCTAATTTAAAATTGTTACTAGCAAACACTACTGTTACCGTTTTACAGTAAGGTTCAGGATACAGCCAACAACCAGAAACCATTCATGAAGATGTTCAGTGAATATTCTGTCTTTACAATGTGTGCATTGCATCATTTAATTAGAAAGGAAATCTTAAAATATACCTGTTCCTGCAAAGTAATTCTGTCCACAAAATGGGCAAAGGGAGAGATTTCTCTTTTTGTACACCAAACTGTAATTTGGTGGGAGGGGTTTGGGCTATTTTAATTAATTATTGCAAATTAAATATTTCAACAACTTGAAGTGAGCCCTTAAAAGAAGGAAAAAATATACATAGCTCCCCTCTGCTAAAACTGCAGTTGATGATAGAACTCCTACTGTCTAATCTATAAAAATGAAACCCGACTTTTCAGCTAATTCTGTTTTCTTACACACAAAAAAAAACAGTGCCACCCCAGTTAGATGCTTTAACATGCACGTTAATTTCTACTCACAGCTGTGGCAATTAGAGAGTGTACTTAATGGAGTGTCATGTTAATTGTTTTCAGAGTTAACCAATTTCTCTATTTAATTGTCAATTGATTAACCTATTGAAATGTTAAGTGACTCAGTTTCCTTCCAGAGTAAACAGCAGCGGCATATGGTAGCTTCATCAGCTGAAGGCAGCACTCATTTGCTTGGATTCACTGTGCTGGTATTTTTCTACACCTCCCTGAGCTTTTAATTAGATGAGGCGATGTTACATGTATTTGTCTGCTGGAAAGGTTATCAGTGCCATAGCTGACCTGCAGAGGCAAGGTTGAGTCTAGCAGCTTTAATAGAAATGGTTTTCAGCTATGACTGTTGTACTTGATTGCATTGTGATGTTAATTAACTCAAGACTGCTTTCTTCAGAGAGAGGGAGTGTGTGTGTGTGTGTCTTTCCGTCTTTCCTGTAGCACTAACTATGCAATGAGATGTTTTCTGTCATATATATCCACTTATTAAGTACTCATCGGATTCTAATAGCATGCAAATAGTCAAGAGTTTCTTTAGGCTGATACCGCGCTACTCAGATTGTGGTGCCGTTAAATAAATACAGTGATCTTTGCCTGTGGCACATTTTTCACAGAAAAAAACCAGCTCCTTTTGGTAGAATTTTGCTCCTTTATTTCCTGGTGTGTCATGCCAGGGGATCATTACAACTATAAAATAAAAATTATTTTATTTTTTCCATTTAAGCACAGTTGACACCACATAGAGTTGAGAGAATCAGACAGACTTGGATTTGGAGGCATTTTCCAACGTTCTCGTTAAAGATCACTGTGTTTTAGTACCCAAATTAATGTAAGATCCTAGTGGTGAGCTATTAACTCAGCCTTCTCATCTCTTGCACACGGTTTTCCGACTCGGAGTGTGTGTCACTTGTGTGTGTATTTTTACTGTATCGCACTAATGTTTAATTACAAGACAATTGCCTCAACTGAGCCAGCATTATCATCCTTGATCATGCTGGTAGCAGGCAACTGAGACAAAATGATTCCAAACCTATGTTGTGTTCAATAGTTCTTTAGAGGATTTCTCTCTTCATAGTTCTGGCTCATTCATGTTTGATTCAGCACATTTGTTCTTTAAAAAAGGCATAGCTTAGAAGAGTTTCAGGGTGGGTTAATAACTCAACTGAAAATGGCTGCTCGCATTGTAAAAGCTTGTTCCTGCAGTTGCTTGAGGCTTTCTTCAGTTTTGCCGCTCTGCAGCTTCAGCCCAGTTGGTAAACAGCTTAAGTCCAGACATCTTTTCATTCTCTGAGCAGCAGATTGAAGTAAAAATGCATATAAGTGGCGACTGACTGGCGCTGGCCTAACAATAGCCTGTAACATTATGCAAGGGTATTTACATAGGAATAAGGCCCTACTAAAGGAGATGGGGCAATTAATGGTGTGGGCCACACATATAAGGAAAGTTTGTCCAATCCTTTCCTCAATAAAGATCTTTTGTAAAGTGCTATGGAAACTCATAGAGGCCTCAAAGAGATTAAGGGTGGGACTCTTCTAGGACTTTCAAATATATATATATATGTGTGTGTGTGTGTGTGTATGTGTGTGTGTGTGTGTGTGTGTGTAATATCTTTAAAAAGATAAATGGTGTTAAATAAATGCTCAGGAAAGAATATGAATTCCTAGTTTTGTTTCAATCATTTTAGATGGGTTCTCCAACCCTGTAAAAGAAGGCAGTTCAGGCCGGGTGCAGTGGCTCACGCCCGTAATCCCAGAACTTTGGGAGGCCGAGGCAGATGGATCACAAGGTCAGGAGTTCAAGATTAGCCTGGCTAAGATGTTGAAACCCTGTCTCTACTAAAAATACAAAAATTAGTCGGGCATGGTGGTGGGCACCTGTAATCCTAGCTACTCGGGAGGCTGAGGCAGAGAACTGCTTGAACCCGGGAAGTGGAGGTTGCAGTGAGCCAAGATCACGCCACTGCACTCCAGCCTGGGTGACGGAGCGAGACTCTATCTCAAAAAAAAAAAAAAAAAAGGCAGTTCATATTTCCAGTTCTCTTATCTTCCTTTTCCATTTTTGGTGATGTTTACTGAAGAGAGAATCGTTCTGAGATAGACAAGTTCTTGGGTTATCTTCCTTCCCTGTTTGAAATTGAAGCGTCATTTTTAAAATATTTGAAAAGTTTTGCTGTCCTTATTTCAAGTCATGTTTATGAATGGGAGAAAAAGACTCTCTGGTGGTGTGGGCTAAGGGGAAAGTCCCAGGGCTTGCACAATGAAATGAACAGCCGCCGAAACAGGGAGGGACCCGAAAGAAAACTCAGGGTTGTGTCCTAGGAAAATGTGAAAACTGATGAAAACCTAGCCCGTTTTTGGGATATATATCTTAATAGAATAAATATCTTGGTAGCCCAGATAAAAGTTAAAAAGTCAAATGCTTAAATTATTTCCAACCAATACTGTCCCAATACTATCGCCAATGATTTTTTTTGGGGGGGGCGGGGGGGGAGTGGGAAGAGTGGGAAGTCCTCCTCATTTCCACCCCCACCCTGAGCTCACCAATCGCAGCAGTGAAAGACAAATCTGGGGTAGATCTTTCACTTGGTTTCATTCTTATTAAAGCCTCCCCATCTGCCTCTGCCCTTCACCAGATAGCATTACTGTTTTTATTTCTTTGATCAGAATATTTTTGATAACGTATCATCAGCATTTAAAAAACAGAAGAATATCACTGTTTGGATAATCCAATCCCTGTTTATGTGTTTCGTGACCAATTAGAGCATCTACTATGTATGTTAAGCAAAACCCTTCAGCTTCTTTCTTTTTAAATGTTTTATCTCACTCAGAGGACATTTTCGAAGAAAGCAGAACTTTGGCAGGGTGTGTTCGAGCTCTGTTTGCACTTTCTAGTGAAGCTGTTCTTACTTCCAAAGTTGTTTTTCATCCCATTTCCTCATTTGTAGCTGGTTCATGAAATTCATGTCCATATGGGATCAGGGAAATAAAATCTTAATGTGATAACGCATAAGCTTCGGGTGCCTGTGCGTGTGTGTGTGTGTGTGTGTGTGTGTGTGTGTGTGGCGTACAGAGAAAGTGATTTCAGCTGCAGCCCTGTCAAGCAGACAGAAATCAATGCCTCATTCAGGACTATTGATCAGTACTAAATTAATTAGACTCCAAGGCTTATGGCAGTTGATAAGACAACTTGTTAATTTAGTCAATGATAGTGTTTTCCCTAAAGCAGCAAATACCCTCGTCTTTAGAAAAGGCATTTCTAATAGCTGCTGCCAGTTCTTTGTCATTGTTTTCATCTTTCTGGTTTTCTTTTCTTTTTCTGGGAAAGGGGTAGTACGGAGGTGGTGGGTTCGTGTGGGAAGGAGGGTGTTGGGAGAGCTCAATGGGCAAGGGAGTGCTGTTAAAATGCAGATGCTGAGGCAGTGTCAGTGTGGATATGCATTAGTCCACTTCCATTTTGGTTCCCTTGCCTAACACTGTAGTTTCAGGATGAAAAGAATGCAGCAGCCAGATTATAATCCGAGACCTTGATTTCCTATAGGGCTTTGGCCATGTAAGGTCACTCCAGCCCTACAAGGATGTTCATTTGGAAGGGGGCTACTTCCTAAACCTTCATTTAGAATTGACTGATACAGATTGCTTTTGCCTTTCATTGAAACCTGCAACAGTGATGGTCATAGTCAATAACAAAGACTTCGGCCCCTGTCAGTAATGCAAACTGTGAATGGAATGAAGGTATCCCAGAATGCCCTGAACATGGGGCAGTACTTCCTGCTGGCTTAGAAGGACAAAAGGACAAAGCCCGGGAGTGTAGGGGTCCCACCAACAGCTCTTGGAGGCAACAGCCTGCTATCAGCAGCACTCCAACCCTCTGAGAATGCTAATAAGCTAGTGAAGAGCTCAGCTTTCTTGCCATAATTCTATAGCGTGGTTGAGGACCCCATAGTGCTCACTAAATAAAGACAACTAATTGAGAATTTTTTGCACATTTTGCCCAGGGGACTTGTTGTTCATTCGATTCTTTGGGGAGAATGTACCCCTACTGACAAGAGTAGCTGATTGTTTTGGCAGCCTCATGTTACTCTTCCCTGGGTCTAAGACTGACTTTCGAAGTATGACAAAAATGTTTAATTTTGATTTTTTTAATTACGTTGCTGGGAATTATTTTAGATCTCGAAGGATAGGCATTCTAGTGTTCATCTTAAAAAAAAAAAAAAAAATCCTGGCAGAGTTTTTTGTATTAAAGCCCCATTTTTTTCCTTTTTTTTTTTTTTTTCTTAAATTGTATTTTCTGTGGTGAGGCCTACATTTTTGTGTCTGCAGGTGACACGTTGATTGAAACTAAAATTAATAAATCAGCTGAAAAGCTCACACCTACAGCTCACAGCAGGGCCTGGAAAACACATTTATAAAGGGAGCTTTATGCCCTCATATAAAGAAGGAATAAATTACAGAAGCACTTGTTGCCCTGGGACTTGGTTTTGCTTTGCAATCTGGTATCTTATTTTTTTGGAGGCTTATTGTTAATCAACAGGTTCCTAGTTGCTTTAGCAGGTGACTTTGCTATTAGTCTCTTATTTGACCATTATAGCATATTAATGAGGAGGCTTCTAGATGTGGCTCTGTCTTCTGACCAAAGAATTAGTTTAAAAGGTGCACTTTTTACTCAATGGCTTGCCGTTAGCCACGTTGAGGACCAAATGCAAAGTAGCATTTTCTGCAGCGTGCACGGTATTAAGGAGTGTTTGACTACCGTATGTGTCTTACTGTGCTTTTCTTCTCTCCTACACTTACTCCTTCACCATGGAGGGCAATTATGGAACTTACCAGTCTCTGTTCCTTTTTTTTTTTAACAAAATAGAATTACATATAAATAACAAAATGATATCCTTTCTTATTAATGTGCACTCTTATTTTAATTAATGTCAATGTTCTTTGGAGGTGTGTTCTGAATTAAAATGTATGATTTGGGAAGGCAAGAGGTTCAACAGTTCTCACCAGAACTAGATTAATCAATGTCATTACTAGTGCAGGAATTTAACCATCACGTTTCCCTTTAGAGGCTGAGGTAATTGGAAATGTTTAAGCTTGACAAAAGAAAGAAGTAAATATACCTATAGGGGTAGTTTAGAAATATAAAGAAGGACTGAGAATTTAAGCCTTAAATTTGTAATTACAAGGATATCTGAAGCACATAATGGTGCAAAATGGCTGAGACCACCCCATATAGGAGAATAACTGCTTTGTCCCCAGTCTGCAGAGATTTCAAAGAACATCCTCTGGCACAAAATTATGATGATTATTCATTTCTTTTCAAATCTTCAAGACAATTTGGTTCACACCTCAAATATCCATGCTGTCTTCCTTCTAAACCTAAGAAATGTCAAGTTTGTGTCTTTCTTATTTTTAGCTTTACAAAATTAAGGGTTTCTGCCAACTGGGGTACATTTGATGTCATTGCCTATCTTACCTTTCAGACTAAGTCCTGAACTATCTTCATTCTGGGGTGAAGGTCAACATCGTCATCTCTTTCATTAAGAAATTTTCTGGTTAGGTTTCATGAGGGGGTAGGCAAGTTAGAGGTATTAGTGAAAAAAGTTGAATGTTAATCACAAGAATGCATGCGTGTGGACATTAACAGGACTTTCACACTTGCCATTATTTTTGAAACATTTGTCCTTAAAAATACATATCAACAAAAAATTATCCGGGTTATCCCAGGGCTGTAATATTAGGCCACTCGCATAGATGAGGACAACTGGAAATACTACTGTCCTCTTAAAAGGGTTATCCAAGTAACCAGCTTAACCACTGGAATTACACTACCAAGCTGACCATTTCATAAGAAGCAGAGGGACCCTTATCTGCTCCAAAACAACATTGTTACCTGGAATCTGGATCCTCATTCTAGATTTATTTGTTTGGACCAAAAAGCTAGAAGACTTTGGTGAGGGTTGCTCCTGGCCACCTCCAACAACCCCCCACCACCCACCCACACCCACACCCACACCCCCCCCCCACACACACACAAATAGTTGACTGAGGTCTTGTTTATCTTTTAAAACTGGGGAAGAAAAAATTCTTTTCTACACTGCACAATAACAAGATTTATGCTCCAGTGACACAAAACTGACTGCTTTAAGTCTTTATGTACCTCTGGCAAGCCTGTAATCCCGGCTACTCGGGAGGCTGAGGCACGAGAATCGCTCCAACCTGGGAGGTGGAGGCTTCAGTGAGCCAATATTGTGCTACTGCACTTCAGCCTGGGCAACAGAGAGAGACTCCGTCTAAACACACACACACACACACACACACGCACCCCTTACATTAAAAGAAATTGAGGAAGTGGCTAGTGCATTCTAAGAACAGTCAGGTTAATTTTTTTTTTTTTAATACTTGTACTACAAATTCTTAGAAAACAAGTTTGTACCAGAGTGTTGGAGTCTGCGGCAGCTCTAGCGTGTGTTTACAATGAAGGCGAGTTGCTGTTAGAGAACTTTCCCCTCCCCCAGTTCTCCCTCAAGTACTTCCAGCTAGGGAGGTTTTCAGCGCTTTTTGTCTTTTACAACTTAAGCAACATCAGACACATTTCTGCAATGCATATGCAGATTTTACCTCTTGTTACTTTCTCTAATGAGCGTTCACTTAATCAATTTGACAGTAGCCTTTATCCCCCAGGCCCCTCCGCTCCCCGCAACCACTTCTTTTTCCACATCTACTAAGAAAGTTTTTAGGGAAAAAAAAAAGTGTTAACAGATTCAAGAGGGCGTTAGCGACGTGAAATGGTAGCCGGCCTAAGTGGGGTGACTCATGAGGCTTCTACCACCGGTTCTGTCCAGCTTCTGAAAAGAGGAAGCTGGTCTGCAGAGCTTATGAGGTAGCATGTATTTTTATTGCAAGTAGAAAATGATTTTCCAAGAATTCAAAATGATTTTGTTTGTTTATTTGTTTGTTTGAGACAAGGTCTCACTTTCTCACCCAGGCTGGCATGCAGTGGTGTGATCTTGGCTCACTGCAACCTACGTCTCCTGGGCTTGGGTGATTCTCCCATCTGAGCCTCCCAAGTAAATGAGACCACAGTTGCATCCAACCAAGTCTAGCTAACTCTTGTAATTTTATTTATTTATTTATTTATTTTTATTTTTTGTAGAGACTGGGTTTTGCCATGTTGCCCAGACTGGTCTTGAACTCCTGAGTAATCTGCCTTCCTTGGCCTCCCAAAGTGCTGGGATTACAGGCGTGAGCCACACCATGCCTGGCTGATTGTTACAATTTAACCACACTTGAGTACATTTTTCATAGCCTTATACCTTTATCTTGCCAAAAGCAGTTTTAAAACTTTTATCCAAGAGACAATCTTGCTACGAGACACCAGGAACTGACCCATATTGGCATTCTCCCACGAAATTGCCCAGCAGGGCATCCTAGATCATCTGAGCAGACTTGACCTTGTTCATTGCCTTTCCTGCCTGGGGGTGAGAAGCGCAGGGGCAGAGGGCAGGTGGGTTTAAATCTAATGTTGTTCAATCTTCCTAGCTAATGGGTGATGATACCCAAAGCCTGGGAGTGCGCTCTCTCTGTCTGTCTCTCTCTCTTCTCTCTTTCTCTTTTCTTTCTCTCTCTCTGTCTCTCTCTCTCTCTCTGTCTCTCTCTCTCTTCTGTCTCTGTCTCTCTTCTCTCTGTCTCTGTCTCTTGAGATAGGGTCTTGCTCTGTTGTCCAGGCTGGAGTGCAAGTCCAATCTCCTGGGCTCAAGTGACCCTCCCATCTCAGCCTCCCAAGTAGCTGGAACTACAGGAATGTACCAGCACTCATGTTTTGTTGCTGTTGTTGTTTGTTTTTTTAGTAGAGATGAGGTCTCACTGTGTTACCCAGGCTGGTCTCCAACTCTTGAGCTCAAGAAATCCTCCTGCCTTGGCCTCCGTAAGTACTGGATTAGAGGTGTGAGCCATGGTGCCCAGTTTTTTTTTTTTTTTTAGAGCTAGGGGTCTCACCATGTTGCCCAGGCTGCTCTCCAATTCCTGGACTCAACTGATCCTCTTGCCTCAGCCTCCCAAGTAGCTGGAATTACAGGAATGAGCCACCATGCCCAGCCTCAAATCATGGGGGTTCTTAATCATATTCTCAACTCAACCTCAATCTGAAAATGCTGCTGGGTGATAATAAGACAACATATGGCCCAGCTGCTGGGATTTAGCAGGTTTTCAAGAAACAAAGACAAAGAAAAAGAAAAAGTGAGTTCTGTGCTTCTCTTGTCTCCAGCCCGATAAAGTTTTCAGCCCTGGTGGGTAGAATCAGCATCCACGAAGCTTGCTCAATCCCTCCTCTGGCCCCTCCAGCAAAATTCACGTCCTTAGCCTTTGCCAGTTTTACAGCTCACTCACTTGACTCCTTTTCATTTTATCAGAGCCAGGAAAGTATCTCTAGCCAAAGAAAAGGAGGAGAAGGCCCCCACTGACCCCTGCCCCACCCCGGTTCTGTGCTGGATCCGTCTAGTTTTGCCTTTTCTGATGACTCACCCGCCGTCTCCCTGACTTCCATCGAATAGGCCCTACTGCCAGCCAATTGTTCACCTTCCAGGTTCAAACGGAGAGAAACTTGGTTTTAAGACAATCAGGGTCTGGTCTGCATTCAAAGGTTATCACTTGGGTTTGTTAGGTCTCTTACAGCTCTTTTTCCTTTTCCCATCTTATTATTTATTTAGGAGATGGAGTTTCACACTGTCTCCCAGGCTGGAGTGCAACGGGGTGATCTCCGTTCATTGCAACCTGTCTCCCAGGTTCAAATGATTCTCCTGCCTAAGCCTCCCGAGAAGCGGGATTACAGGTGCCCGTAACCACGCCCAGCTAATTTTTTTTTTTGTATTTTTAGAGACGGGATTCACCAAGTTGGCCAGGTTGAACTCCTGACCTCGTGATCCGCCAGCCTCAGCCCCCGAAGTGCTGGGATTGCAGGTGTGAGCCACCGCGCCTGCCCTCCTGTGTTTTTTCGTTGTTGTTCAAGGTAAGGGTCTGTGCAACCGATTGCCTGCCTGCCCTAACTTGAGTGCCTGTTCTACTTAGGCAAATTCTGTACTGTCAAGAGAGTCTCCAGCTGAGAGTCCGCTGAGGTCTGGGAAGGAGTACCACTTTAGGGTTTACGGCCCCGCTTTTGTGAGGATATCTTGAATTATAAGGACTGCACCGACATTTCAAGAAATGCTGAAGAGGCCGGGCGCGGTGGCTCACGCCTGTAATCCCAGCACTTTGGGAGGCCGAGGCGGGTGGATCACGAGGTCAAGAGATCGAGGCCATCCTGGTCAACATGGTGAAACCCCGTCTCTACTAAAAATACAAAACAAAACAAAACAAAACAAATACAAAACATTAGCTGG
>NW_016107385.1:7009884-7041712 GCF_001604975.1 Cebus imitator
AAAAAAAAAAAAAAAAAAAAAAAAGAGCTGCAGAGTCTGACGTTATCAGAACTCAACGCTCCGGGTTAGAAAAGCAGAATGGAGGCCTCACCCCAAGACCTATTTAACCAGAATCTGCATTTTAACAAGATCACCAGGTGATTCATATGCACATTTCTTTAATCACCTGAGGGTTGTTGCTGAGGCAAGCAAATAGAGTACACTTGTGGATTCTTCCAATTCATTTTCTTTTATTCACAATCCCTAGTGAGCCAGGGAGGATGTGGGGTTTGGGTTGGAGGGGAAAGTGAGGTACAAAGGACAGTGGGAATCAGCAGGAGAGAAACATCTCCATTACTACTAACGTAGTTTTCTAAACATTTTAGCGCGTACACAATTTAAAGTGTATGCCGTTAGGTCCCTATTCCTCCTGGAAATAATTTGGAATTTGATCTGACTCGCCTCTCCTTTCTTTTGCACCTTGAAATGCCTTTCACTGTATTGGCCTTTTCAGCTTATTGATAGACTGATTTGACCCTAATTTCTGCTTTTTACTTAAGATTCGTTTCTCTCTCTCTCTCTCTTTTTTTTTTTTTTTTTTTTTTTTTTTTTTTTTTTTTTTTTTTTTTTTTTTTTTTGAGACAGAGTCTTGCTCTTTCGCCCAGGCTGGAGTGCAATGGTGTGATCTCTGCCCACCACAACTTTTGCCTCCTGGGTTCAAGTGGCTCTCCTGCTTCAGCCTCCAGAGTAGCTGGGATTACAGGCGCAGGACACCATGCCCGGCTCCTTTTTTTGTATTTTTAGTTGAGACAGGGATTTCACCATGTTGGCCAGGTCTTGAACTCCTGACCTTGTGATCTACCCGCCTCGGGCTCCCAAAGTGCTGGGATTACAGGCGTGAGCCACCGTGCCAGGCTAGGATTCATTTCTATTTAGGCTTCATTCTAGAAAATGTGATGATTTTGTTGGGCTAATAGAAGAACCTGCCGCAGAAGATGCTTCTTGAAAAGGTTTAGCCATTCTTCCTCCCACAGGTAAGCATGGTTCTGTGCCCTGAGCAGATGGGTGGTGAGTGAGAGCCGTGAGCCGGGGTAGGAAAAACATGGTCTTCAAAAGCACAGAGATGTAGATTTACAAATCTGGCTCCACCATAAGGAATACCCATGACTTTTGACAAATGATTTAACGTTCTCAAACCTCTGGATCGTGCTGTGAGAAAAGGAGATGGTAACTAGAAGGGTTGTTGGGTTGACTGAAGAGGTAACATTTCAGTAATGCCTACACAAAGTTGGCGTTTGGAAAATGAGAAGTGCGTTTCCCTTTGGGCTTTCCTGGAAAGGCCTCTGAGGAGCTATTTCAAAAGGAAGGCTTGGCTGCTTCACCCGCTAGAGCAAAGGCCCTCCAACTTTCTAATGTTATTTTGAGGTAGGTGAGAATCCATGCTTCTTGGGTTGATGAATAAAATAGGCCCCATATACTAAACACCTACAATGTGGCTGTGATATTTGGCTTGTGGTTTCACCTTCCTGAATCATTCCCCATTCCCCCCTGTTCTGTGAAATGGAGATTATAATGTCTAATAGGATCGTTGTGGCTGGTTAAAGAGGTTGCTTTACATTCATTATCTTACTTGATCCTCCCAACAACGGGGTGAATCGGTCTTACCTGGCCCCATTGTATAGCTGAGGAAACTGAGGTTCAGAGAGGTCAAGTCATTCACTCAGGATCATAGAGCTGATAAATGAGAGCCAGGTCTTAAGCCTGCCTGTGTCTCTCTAATCCAAAATATATGTGCTCTCCATTGTACTTCCTGTGCCTTAGGGAAACTGATTAGTAAAAGAGAAACTAGGCAATGGGAAATGCTTTAGTGTTTCCAGTCTTCATAATATTCAGTTCAAATTCTAGGAAGGGCAGTGATTTTCAAACTTCTTTTCTATTTTAAATCTGCAAAAAAATCTGCCACAGACCAGAGAGGAGAAAGTTCCCCCTAAATCATGTCAATCTTTGCGGTTAATAAAGCAACTCTCTCACTTCTGCAGGATTGTCAAGTGGGATGTCCAAACCTGAGAAGCTGCGTTCTTTACTCTCCCTCTGAATAGAGTCAGAGCTTCAGGCTTCAGGGAGGGACAATCACCATCAAAAGTCGTGATGCCCAGGAGCAGATGTTGCCCAGAATTGTGGAGACATTATGAACCAAGATGACTTGACTCCAAAGTTACAACCCCACTAAGAAGAAGGTGAGTCACTCCAATTCAGAAAGTCGGGTGCCAGGAGGGGGTGGTGGTGAGGATTGATGAGAAACTAAAGCGCATCCCTTGGAGACCAGGAAGGGAGAGACAAGGACAATGGGTAGGGAAAGGAGGAAAAGGACTTGGACAAAGAGAAGTACGTGATGCTGTGAAAAACAGCACGGACCATCAAAACTCAGGCTGCCACGCTGAACCAGCTTCTTATATTTTCCTGGGCTTTCCTGTTTGATCTGGACAGGAGGAAAATTAGTTTCCTATGCAGTCTGTTAAACACTGGATGAGTTGCTATGCCATGTGAAAATGTGTGTGTCTACAAATAATGTGCTTACACACAGAAATATTCTTGAAAATCTAAAATGGAATTAGACTTAATGACAGTGCATTTCCGGTGAAAATACGTCTTCTGTCCTTTGGTGGCTCCGTGGGGAAAATGACCCTGTGATAGTGAGGCTGGCCCTTCAGGACCTTGGCTTTGATTGGCTTCCTTTTTCTCACTATTTCCTAGAACTGAGCAGGGAGTGTGCCTGTAGAATAAGGTCAAATTAAAGGCAGTCCTTAAAATAGGTAAGGCTCATTATTCATTTTGAATTAGTGCTATCGCCTGCCAGGTTTCACACATAAAGCCCAAGAGAGGTATATTTAATGTGATTAACTTATGATATAAAAGTGTTACAACTGCTAGTAACACGAGCTGTATTTTAGTGACTTTCTGATTGTTTTTAAACATGAAAGAAGTCTGCTAAGATACGCAACTTCTCTTTCCCTTATATAGGACTTTTTTGTTTTAACCATTGATTTCCTGCTCAGCAAAAGCAAAAGAAACTCCAGGTGTCTGCTTTATTGATGAATGTACCCGTAATTTGAGCGATTGAAGCCAATATAGCTTCACAATTCAAATAATTTGAAATTGTAAAATGTCTGATATTTTTAGTGGACTATGAGTATCTCCTTATTTTTATAAGTAAAAAGAATTTGAACATCTCATCCTAATAAAATCCAAGCACCGCAGTCTGGCTGCTCCCAATTAATCAGCAAAGAATTGCTGTGTTGAGGTTGTTCAACTCAAGGAAGAATTTTCAGACAAGCTCAATTTCATGTAAACTGGTCCCTGAAAATAATAGCACCCACAATATTTCTGTTTGAGTTTCTGTGTGTTGTTAGATTTTATTTTTTCGGCTTCAGATGCCCTTGTCCCAAGAAGTCCCCTGGACTGCTAACTCCCTGATCTGTCTACTGATAGGAACTGCATCCTTGTTTTGTAAGGTGGAGTGCGTGGAGTGATAATGTGCCACTATTTTTTTTAAACCACAGACAGGTTTGTTTTTGTAACTGTCAGCAATGTTTGGCCTATTTTGAGTATGTAGGACAGGGTTAAGGATTAGTACCAGCATTCTCCTTTCTGTGTATCAGAGCCGCTTAGCAGTAATTAATCAGGACATTAGGTTTTGTACTCTTGGTTCAGGTCATTTGCCTATGAGCTGTTCCAGCCTTTTACAAAGGAATACTGCATATGTTTCTGGGTACCTTTTTGAGAGAAGATTTAAATTGGCCAGATGAATAATACTTTGTTACAAGTGTTTTGCCCTAGGCAAAAAGGTTTTCTTCATATTATCATAGCCTGAAGCTGCAATCCCCAAGCTTGATGTGACTGGTGTTACACAGTCACATGGCAATGATGTAAGAACAGGCCTCTCTGTGTCAGACAAATCTGGATTTAGGGGAATTATAGCAGATGTTGCAAAATGGCAACAGTTTAGCAAGTTCCTTTTATCCCACTGTTGGGAGGCAGGACTACTAAGTGTACCAGACAGAAAAGAATGTTTTCTTTGATCCCTTACACTCTAGGGTAGGGACTTCCCCAGTTAGAGAACATCGTTAATGATATAGTTATACAGTCACTGATGGATCAGAATACAGAATTAAGGGCTGGCTTTTTTTTTTCTTTTCTTTTCTTTTGCGTGGTTTTTTTTTTTGTTGTTGTTGTTGTTGTTTTCCAGTATTTGTTTTGATTGAGCTTAGTATTTATGGTCATTGACATTGTAAGCTTCAGAAACTCTCTAAGGTTTTATTCTTAGTAAAGAAAGCTTTATTCAGTAGAAGAAACAGTAACAATAAAAAAAGCTAACCTCCACAAAAAATATTTTAACTTGGGCAACTCAGTCAACTCAAACCTGTTATGTATACCTACATTACATGAATCCTCAGAAAGAGAAAATGGAAAATACAGGAGTTGTTTTAGTTTTCACATTCTAATAAGTTTTAATGAGTATATTCAATCCTGCTTAATAACAAGGTGTGTTGCCTTGTCATGGTTCACACACGTCTTAGTTTCTCAAAAGAAAAAGCTGTCTTCAAAAGCTTCGGATTCCTCTGATCAAGAATCTTTTCTATTTTATTCTAATAAAATTGTTTCATATACACGATTAAGGTGAGTAGGTAGATGACAGTGATGGGGGACAAAAACACAAAAGCCATTCCCTGACAGGAGAAGTGATGCCAGGTTTGATTTATGGGAACTGCATTTAGCTGTGGGTTATGTGCGTTTGCAGGACTATCTCTGAATCTTTAGAACTTTCAGAACTATGCTAAATAATCACTACAGGATGTTGCCTATTGGATTTAATAACCTACTTGCAAAAGATTGCATGTGCATCCCGAACAACAAGAAATAATTTTCCACTAGGTAAAGATTTCCAATTATCATTAAAACACACATGCAATGAATTTGCTCTTTATTATGCAAATGTTTATTGATCATTTCCGTTGGAGCATTAGACGGTGAAATGCGTGCAAACATTTAGACTATTTCTTTAAATGGCTTCTGTCTTTACAAAAAGTATTTTTAAAAATTTAAGTGCTTTTATTTGAAAATTAGAATCTATGCTTGGAGCCCTGAAATAACTAGTGTATAAATTTTTCAGACAGCTTTTACTTAAAATAAAGAAAGGGTGAACATAAGATGTATTTAAAGAGTATCGATGTAAGTAGCTATATTTTGTATATTTTTTGATAAGATCAAACGTAAAAACATAAAAGCAGGCTGAGAGGTGACTGTCAATAATACTGCATCATTCTTCATATTATCCATAGTTGTATTTCATTATCTTTGTGGACTTTCCCACTTTTGAGCTAGAGAAAAGACTTGCTAATGCAGCACAAAGACAGAGAATGAGGAGGAAGATATTGGCTTTTGTCATTTGAATAACAGAAATTATATAGAAATGGACTATAGTTATATTAATTGCTGTCCCTTTAATAGGGTAAGCATATGTTCTCAGAATACATTCTAGAAATCCATGTAAAACTTAGACTTTAATAATTCTGAAATCATATTTTATTTAAATTTAAAACTTGGGATATCTGTGTTTACTGAGAGCTTTTAAAATGGAAGCTCCCTTAAAAGTGTTAGCTCTAACTTTGAATTTACAGTTACTTGATAAGATGTACACATTTACTGGACAATACTCATCTAAACCCCTGAATGAAGCCTTTCCTATGATTTAAATTAACCTCTTAATGACCCAAAGCCAGGTCAGTAACACATCTTATATTTGGTTACAAAAGGAACCCTAATGATTGGGTTAAGCATCGCACTACATATGTTGCTTTTTCTGCAGACGTTAGAATAAGGAAAACTGAAAGTGGCTTTATAAAACCTGCCGCGTTTAAGAATTGAGAGACTGTTAAAAATGCTTCCAATAAAAGGTATTTGTTTTTCTCCTCCTTTTTTCTTGAAATGTCTATCCCAGGTATCTCAAAAACCAGAAAATACCTATCTTTTTCAGAAATCCCATTACAACTCCTAAACATCCTGGCGTCAGACAGTAATTCCCACACATACATAGCTCAATCTAAGAACAATTTGGAAGAGAGTGCAGCATGGTAGCAGCATCTGTTGTTTCACTGTTCAGTAATTCACAGTTAGCCAAAGTAGGAAATGCAAACAATCCTTTTTCATATTTGCATACTTGGAATTTGGCTTTTTGATTCATGATTGTTCCGATTAGCTTTGAAAATTCACATTTCTGTCTAGTTGCATGTTTTGCTTGAGTGAGCTCAAATTATGCTCTTGACTCAAATATTATTACAAGTGTAAATACTTTGGAGATGTAAGTGTCTGCCACCGATTTGGAGGGTATTTGTTTTATTGATTTTCATCTGGTGAGTTTAAAATATGAGCAAACTTTTCATGGAGGGTTTGGGGCATTTGTTTGAACACTCCTGAAGTAATTGGAAATGCAACAATTGTTTAAAAAGTGGCATTGTCCATGAAAAGATTTAGTGAGGGATGAAGAAATTTCTTGAACCTAAAGACCTAATCTGGTGATCCAATTCTCCCCACTGTGTCCATTCCCGTGAAACTCCATTTACTTGCCCCTATCCATCACTAGCTCCCTGCATCCTACCTAGCCAATCCTCTAGGTTTCCCACATTGTCTCCTCTTTTGTCTTTTCAGTCTAAACAGAAGAACAACAGATAGGGTTCTGAAGGGCAGGGAGCATCAGGAGCTGCAGGAGAATGGCTGAGATGAGGGTCAGAGTCCTGCCCCTACTGCCAACAGTTACTAGGGTTTGTGCTGCCCGGCTGAACAGTGTTCAAAGGCTTTGCTGGGCTTTGTTCCACTGTGTAGGGATTAGGCCTGGCGGTCTGAGAATTTGCCTTCTAATTAAAAAGGATAAAAGATAGAAGTAGCATTAGACTAAAACAGAGCAGTGATACTTCACAGGCTGATTTTTTTTAAAGTCACAAGACAACACTAAAAGTTGTCAGGATGTTTTTTTTTTTTTAGGATTCCGCTAAAATTAAGATAAAACTTTGCAAACTCTTCCCAGCTGTTGTGCATGGTACATGGAAGTCTAATTGCATCTAAAATCTCTGCCGTTTACAGTGAGACTGTTTTGGTGGGGGATTTGCAGTCAGCATTGGAGAATGAGGGCTGCTTCCAGAGCCACCTTCCTCTTTTTCAAATGCTGGCAAGAAATTAATTCTACCAAAAGTGATTTCTGCTTTTCACTCCACCCCAGTGCGCCTTGCTCTCAAGCTTTCCAATGCCTACTCTACCTATTCTCTTTTCAAGGATCAATCATTCCTTTCATCTCCTTGCAGCTGTATACACTATCTTAACCAGGTGTGAAATGCAATTAAGAAATAATTCTGACCTCACAGTCTTTTTTTCTTAATAGCAATCTGATGGAAGGCAAGTTTTTAATCTTCCACATCATCACTGTGGACAGTAAATGCAATTCTGTGCCTACATTTTGTTAAGAAAGGAGCCATCTACAGATCCAGGGGAAGACTGGTAGCATCCAAACAGATGATGCACCATCTAAAAACACGATTGCCTGCCATCCAGTGTGGCTCTTTTGGTCGTGTATAAAGAACTATATGCTTTCAGGAGAAGCACAACTGACACTTGTTGAATTAAACAAGAGGCTCGGAGTGTTTTGCCAAGTACTCCAGAGACTGGTTCTCCTCTCACACAGGAAGAAATTTGAGGTGAGAATTTCTGTTAGAAATGCTGATGAGATTATAGAAATTAGATGAGTTTTTTTTTTTTTTTTTTTTTTTTTTTTTTTTTTTAGAGGGGAGAAAAGGGAGGAAGGAGTTTTGTGGAGGACTTCAGAGCTTTGAAAGCCACTGAGCTCAGATTGCATACAAGTATAAAGGAATGCTCTCTCTCGTTCCCACAAAGCTCATGTTACGTCATGAAGCCAAAGGACTGAATTTCTTATTTTCCACTTTTCTTATTTTTGTTTTCAATTGCCCAGCGTAAACAAGGAACGCTCCCTTAGTAAAGGAATTTTTTTAAGCATGAGATTATAATAGGACTAATCTGTGTATTTCAGAGACACACATAAGCACGTTCCTGTTCACTTTTTAGAATTATTCTTAATGTTTTTAGCTTTATTTTATTCAGTTGAGCTAGTTACCAGTTGACTATATTGGGCAGACACGGAAACATGGAAATCTTCAAAAGAGCACAGAGCCTCTCACTATTTAGTGCATCAATTTTGGGGCAAAGTCTGTGAATATTGTTTTCACCAGAAGACAGTGTTCAGTATTTCTGAACATTGTCTTCAATGTTCAGAAATTTCAAATTTCAGAATGTTCAAGTATTTCAATGTTCAGAACTTTAGCTTTTTAAAAATTGTAATGCCTGACTAGAATTAGTACATCAGCGGCCGTATTTTTTAAGTGTCTGAATTACATTAGGCAACTATACTAAATATTTACCAAACAATGCTTGTGAAATAATCCATATTGATTTCCATCATAAGCTTTGTGTAAAAGAATAAAAAGGTTCTCTCCAGTTCTGAGTTCAGGGACAGCCATGGTAATTTATGTTAAGTTTCAGTCCCTTCTTTTATTTTTGTCTTTTTGAGGTGACCATTCCCCCTGCTGATTTTCCAAATGTAGCAAAGCTGGATCTACTAGTTCCACTCTAAAGAAAACAAAGATAATAATCTGATTTAGACATTGAAGAACATCAGTATGAATGACAACAGTAGTAGGGAACAGTGAGTCAACATTTCTCTCTTTCCAGTTCAGCTTCTCTTTAGCATTTAAAATATGTCAGCCAGTAGTACAAAGCCAAACCATTAAAAGAATGTAATTCACGATATTTTGGCTTCTATTTTTCACCAGCTTCTCAGTAATATATTGTACAAGAAAGGGGCCTTTGTTGTGTTTATAATACATGTATAACCTGGTGGGAAGCTGAATAAAAAATGTATATTATTTGCATAACTTGAACTAAAGAACCTAGTGCATTATTGGGTCTTGAATGTCTTACATTTAAGTGAGCTGGTTTAAGAGTAATATTACTCTATTACTGTTCTGTAATTCATATAATGAAATCATACAGCTAAAAAATTTTTAAGGTTTTAACAATGATAAGTAGAACCTGATTTTTGAACTCCTTTTTTACGAAAACAGTAATTTATAAACTGGCACATATGTGCCCTTTTTTGTCTGAGGACAATAAAAATCTGTTGCATTTGTATCCTTTCATCTGCTCTCCCCTCTGTGCATGTGAGAGAAGCCAATTTAGCCTAATGGATGTTACAGGAATGCTAGGCACCAAGGACAAACAGGCTCGTGGAAAATCAAGGGATCTGCTTTCCAGACAAGACCATTGGAATGCCTGTAGCTCCATGCAATTTTCTCTGTCCTGACAACCTCCCTAACCTGGGTTTCCTTCAAGCCCACCATCTGAGCCGCCTGAGCAAGCTGAGCTAGGCTGAAGCTCCAATGCTCTCACACTTTATACTGTATATAGAAGAACAGATAGACTTCCCCTTATGTGGGTAGTACTAGTCATCTTTAATTCTTATGGATGAGGGATGTTTTCCTTTAGTAGAAACATAAACACACAGCAACGCCCCTTTCCCCACTCAGGAAATGTGCATTCACTTTTAAAATAGCTGCTGTTATTTAGTATTCATAGATGTAGAATAGGCTCTCAAATGCTTCTAATAACAGTATCATAGAAGTTCACATTGCCTTCCTGGCTGAGTATCCTAACTTACAGCTAAAGAGAGATTATTCTCTAGCTCTATTTGGAAATAAAAGATGTAGTGTATGACCAGATGTTGGAAGGCTCCCTTCTTGTTAAATAAGCATAATTATGATATATGTTAACTACTTTTTCTACAGTCACTAAAATATTTCTTGGAGCGATTAGGAATAATTAAATTAGTAAACTAATAGAATGAAAAATGAAAGTGGTCAAATGTATAGAAGCAAAGAGAAATTGTCTGAAATAAGTTAGGCACTGAAATATTTTTGGTGTCTATAATCAAAAAAATGCAAATGTCAAATACAAACCACATCATCTTATATTAATGACTTTAAATACACATTTTTAGAATGTTAACCACTCATAGGAGCCAGTAAAACATTTTCTACCCAGTGTACTTTTTTCTACAGTTGATGGAGTGTATCAACTTGAGAATATGATGCTACAGGCAAAATTGTAATAAATTGCTAACTCTGTAATCTAAAAAACTGTACTGAGAATATAATATCTGACTATTTTTAATCTTCCTTTTTAAAGCAAAGTCTGATACATATCAGCTCAGTTGCAGTCATCCTTTCGAAAGATTGAAACCATCAACCTAGTTCTACAAATGGCAGCCTAAAGATCCTTCCGCTTTTTGTTTCTGGAAGGAGAGAGGAGGGGGAGGGGAGATTTTGGAGAGGAGGTGTTGGCTTGAAAAATAGACTTGGACGAGTTGCAAGCTCTGAAAACAGATTTCTTTATCTGCAAGCCAGGTTGGAGCGCATCCCCAGCTTGCTATTCTGAGCCACCTCGTCCAGTTGAGAAGGCTTCCATCTCTAGGATGGCGTATGAGCTGGACGCTTTTCACTTCTACGGCTCTGGACTTTTTTCTGTCTTAAGTCTCTCCTAAGCAGGAAAATTCTAGTTTTGCCAATCTGTGTTCTTGGTGATATGGACTACTGTCTACCTGTGTGGGGCTGGGATCACAAAAGTCCTTTCATTGGCAGTATGATCTGGATTGGGACCAAGGTCATAAGGTAAATAGCCAATGCTTTATCCTCTCAGCCAAGCCCTTGATAAGGGGTGCTCTTTGATGTTGAGAATGATAGTTGGCTTTTTCAGAACTAATGTCCAAAACAGTAATACATAATGCATTTGTTTCCATCGTACAGCTGCTGATACATAGTTGAAGGTTAATTTAAAGATTATTTAATGACAAGAGCTACTATAAATCAATCAAATGCTTCAGAAAGTAAAAATGATCCTCTACTAATGAAAAAATATTGTAAGCAAATACAACTACGATTTTCAACATCTTCCCAATTCATTATATGTCTTCTTTTAATACAAGCCAGTAGCTAGCTGGGCTGAATCCTTCTTACTGATGATGCCTTTCTCTCCATGGCTGCATCATGGTTGAATTACTTACAGTACACAATGCCCCTTGTACAGGGTGTAAAGACTTCTACTGATGCAGAGAATGATTCTACCTACTATATTGGTAATAAGTGGCTTCCACCCTGATGCCTAATTGTGATGAAAAAAAGCTCCATTTCTTCACATCCTTTGGTTCTAAAGATCCTGTGTCTTCTTTGCTTAACTGAACCACATGAACAGGGGGCACATAACGTGTTTGCTTTTTCACAGGCTTCTGTCAGACACTTTATCAGGCCAAATACTATGCACATTACCCATGATTTTTGCAGTTTCTTCTTGATAAATGTATTGCTTCATCTGAGCAGACTGCTAACCTGATCCTTTGCCATTTCTCCTGAGACACCTGCTTTTGTTGAACTTAACCCTGACTGGATTTCCAAAGATGTTAGGAAGAGAATTAACATAAAATTATGGGTAGAGGAACAAAAAAACTAGAGCTCTAAAGGCTGAAGCTAATAGTAAGTGATAGGTTACGTCAACTTGGATGCCAGATAGATACCAAAATCAGGGGCTGAAAAACATCTAGTCTCCTTTTATTAAAAAAAAAAAAGGGTGGCTACATTACTTATCTTTCCATTTTTTTATTATTGAAAAAAGCGCTGTGCCACTTTGGGAGGCTGAGGCATGCGGATCATCTGAGGTTGGGAGCTTGGGACCAGCCTGGCTACCACGGCGAAACACTGTCTCTACTAAAAAAACAAAAATTAGCCGGATGTGGTGGCACATGCCTGTAATTCCAGCTATTCCAGAGGCTAAGGCATGAGAATCGCTTGAACCTGGGAGGCAGAGGTTGCAGTGAGCCGAGATTGCACCACTGCATTCCAGCCTGGGCGACACTCAGAGAGAGACTCTGTCTCAAAAAAAAAAAAAAAAAAAAAAAAAAAAGAAGAAAAAAAAAAAAAAAAAAAAAAAAAAAAAAAAAAAAAAAAAAAAAAAATAAAAAAAAAAAAAAAAAAAAAAAAAAAAAAAAAAAGCTGTGACAATATCTTATGTTTAAAAAACCTATTTTCCTGGATTTAGGTGATACAAGTACAGTTTTGTTCCATGAATATGTTGCATAGGTGAAATCTTAGCTTCTAATGTAATCATCACCTGAATATCGTACATTGTACCCATTAGGTAATTTCTCATCCCTCACTCCCCTCCCACTGTCCGACCCTTCTGAGTCTCCAGTGTTTATTGTCCCACTCTCTATGTCCATGTATACACATTATTTAGCTTCTACTTGTAAGTGAGAACATGTAGTATTTGTTTCTGAGTTATTTCACTTCATATAATGGCCTCCAGTTCCATTGAAGTTTCTGCAAAAGACATAATTCCATTCTTTTTTATGGCTAAATAAAATTCTGTAGAAATATACCACAAAAAATACTTTAGGTTTTACTGGCCTCTATAAGTACAATGTGCTCTTAATTTATTCTGTTTCTAGGTAGATAGTAACAGAACTAGTCACAACAATAACTAGCTTCTATAAATGCTTGTTGTTTACCAATCCTCATATCATCCACATTTTACCAAGCAGCCAACTGAGGCACAGAGAAGTTAAGTATCTTGTTCAAGGTTACACAGCTGGAGCTGGAGCAGCTAAGACTTGAACCTAGTAGTGAGCTTGAAAGTCTGCCCTTTTAGTCACTATGATGTGAGCAACCAAACACCATCTTACGGAAAGAAATGTTGTAGAATGACACATCCTCTGTTTTTATTAAATATGAGCATTTAAAAACAGATTGCTTGCACTCAAGTCTTTTACTAGTTACATGATGTGAGGCAAGTTACTCAACCTCTCTGTGACAGTTTCCTCATCTGAAAAATGGGAACCATAATAGTACCTGTCTCAAAGTAGTATTGGAAGGATTAGGTAAGCTGGTTTGTAAAATCTCTTGGAAGACCACCTAGTTCAACCTGCTCAACATTTAGCATCTTCTTTTCCTTTGTGGATGTCAAGTATCCCAGGGCTGATTTTCTTAAACTTGATCCATGTACTTTTCTGTGGCATCGATGTGCCACTCAGTTTACTCTACCAGGATATACGTATGTTGTCACCAGAGAGCCCAGTGAACAAATAGCCCTTCTTACCATCCAAAAGATTACAATTGCCAGGATCTCCCTTACTTTATCAGAGCTCTTTTTTTTTTTTTGGACGGAGTTTCGCTCTTGTTACCCAGGCTGGAGTGCAGTGGCGTGATCTCGGCTCACCAACCTCTGCCTCCTGGGTTCAGGCAATTCTCCTGCCTCAGCCTCCTGAGTAGCTGGGACTACAGGCACGCGCCACCATGCCCAGCAAATTTTTTGTAGTTTTAGTAGAGACGGGGTTTCACCATGTTGACCAGGATGGTCTTGATCTCTTGACCTCATGATCCACCCGCCTCGGCCTCCCAAAGTGCTGGGATTACAGGCTTGAGCCACCGCGCCCGGCTATCAGAGCTCTTAATAAAAATGCTGCGTGTGCATGTTTGTGTGTGTGTGTGCGCGCGTGTGTGTGTCTGTAACTTTAGGAGGGAATAATGCTTGGGTTTAATAAAGTATTGATTATAACTTAGTATACTATTAAAATCAAAGTGCAAAACTAAAAGCATTTTAAAATGAGCTCAGAAATAAAATGGAAGTGTGCTCTTGACATCACTAAATACAAAATCAAACTCTCAGAACTTATAAATTGGAACATTCAATAATTTGTGGACGTGCTTAGCACTGGCGTACACAGCCAATTGCGATACCTGCATACATACTCTGGACTTGACTATGTGTTTCTGACTGTGATGTTAATGGTTCCTTCAAAGAGGTTAAAAGCATATTGGGAGCAGCAATCGATGCAACTGTATTTATATGTCATAATTTCCTCAAATATTAGAATACACCTTCATCAGAAATGCACTCCTCAGACTGCAAGATAAAGGACACATGACACTGATAAATATTGCTGGTTGGTTTTGATTTTAACCTAATGACATTGATTTTTTTTTCCATAGCACATGTTGTATTATTAATAATATTCCAATGCTAGATTCAGGCAAATCAGAATGTATTTATAAAAATACTTACAGAAATGTGAGCAAAATTTCCAGAAATTCTTAGCCTAAATTACTGCTTATTTAAGTTGGCCACATTTTTATTTCAATGATTTTTGGCCACGTTGAAGTCATGACCGGTTTCCCTGGGAAGTCAACAGAAGTTTGGCAGGTGCATGAGCTCTGCAGGGCAGAGAGCAAGAGGAGAGGTGAGCTCAGAAGGTAACTGTAGAATTTGGACACCTTTCTGCAGCTTTAATGACTCAAGCCTAAAATAGTACTCAGGGAAAGACAGAGTTTGGAAGAATTTTGAATTAGGAGTTGGCCGTTTTGGTTGTTTTCTTCTGATCTAGAAACACTGGGCTAGGGGATTCTTCTACTGAAGTAAACAGGAATTCGTACATAAGGCAGGACTCACAGAAGAGCGAGGGCATGTCCCACCAATGCCCGCGATGACTCACTAACACCCAGATTTCTACAGGGGGGTTCCCTGGCCTTTATATAGTAGTGGGCAAGTCCATGAGAAACAATCTGACAGGTAGACAAAGGAAAACTAGAAGCATGACGTAGATTTTCTTTTCTTTGCATTTCTTTGTTTTGATCCTACTACTCTTTATCAAAATGCCTTTCTCTAATTTCCTCAGCCCAGCGGTTTGACTATTTGCATGAAGTAGGCACATATCACTACATATGAACCATGAAATGCATTTGAAAATAAATGTTTTAATTAAAATTGACATTTCTGAGCCTACTGCTGAGGGCAGCTGCTTTTTCTCTTAAATTGCTTTGTCCGTCTCCATAGGGGCCCAATATAAGAACAGTTTCCATCCCATTTTAATACTAATTTATTATCAAAAGAACAGCAATACCGTGTATACACAAATTTTCTTCTTTGGGTTGTTAAACCAGTTCTGAAAGACTGCAAAGGGTTTTGTACTCTTCTGAAGCATTTGTATATTCTGCCTCTTTTCCCAAATGCCTGCATTTAACAAAATGGCTGTCCAAGACTGGGGAAGTGGAGACCCTCGGGGCTCATGGAGGAAGGGAGTCGAGGAGCAGACATTGATGCCTCTTCTTACCACTGACTCCTCTGTATTGTTAGGGCTGATACAGTGGGGGAGGTACAGGGTGAGAGGTAGCTGTGTGTTGTCAACTGTGATTAGAACAGCATAGTACCAGACATTCTGGGAACCACCACAGCTAACGCGGATTGAGTACCTACTATGTAGTAAGCATCGCTCATATAAATACAGTGGTATTTCAGTTCCCGTGAAGCTTACAGTCCAGTGGGAAGAGATAGATAATAAACAAAATAAGTGACGTAGTACAGAAGCATGTGAGAGCTGCTCTGGTAAAATGGCACAGAAGGGATTCCAGAGGGAGAGTGTGTGCCATTCAAAAACGGGTGGTGACATTTGAATGAAGGCTCAAAGCAGGTAGAAGCAAGACCTGCTGATGTTTTGGAGAAGAGTGGTCCAGGCAGAAAGAGAGTGCAAAGGCCCTGAGGTAGGAGTGTCTGTGGTGAGTTTGAGAAGGTAGCAAGGGGGCTGGAGCAAGGTGAACGGAGGGAGGTGAGCCCAGGGAGGTAAGGTGCGGTGGGCCGTGGGACTTGGGCTTTACCTGAGCCATTGGAGAGTTTTTATCAGTGGCCGGACATGATATAACTTATTTTTTAGTTTAGTTGTGTTATTGGTAGTGATGGTGTTTTGAAACAGAGTCTCTGTCACCCAAGCTGGAGTGCAGTGGTACAATTCTGGCTCGCTGCAACCTCTGCCTCCTGGGTTCAAGCGATTCTTGTGCCTCAGCATCTCAAGTAGCTGGGATTATAGGCACCTGCCACCATGCCCAGCTAATTTTTGTATTTCTATTAGAGATGGGGTTTCACCGTGTAGCTAGGCTGGTCTCCATCTCCAGGCTGCAAGTGATCCACCCACCTTGGCCTCCCAAAGTGCTGGGATTATTAGGTATGAACCACCGCGTCCAGCCCTAGTTTAGTTTAGTTTAGTTTTTGAGACAGGGTCTGGTTCTGTTGCCCAGGCCAGAGTGCAGTGGTGCAATCTCAGCTCACTGTAGCCTCTGCCTCATGCTCTCTAGTGATTCTCCTCCCTCAGCCTTCCAAGTACCTGGGACTACGGGCTCATGCCACCACACCTCGCTAATGTTTTGTAGAGACGGGATCTTTCCATATTGCCCAGGCTGGTCTTGAACTCCTGGCCTCAAGTGATCCACCTGCCTCCTCCTCCCAAAGTGCTGGGATTACAGGCATGAGCCACCGCACCCCGCTGACTTATTTTTTAAAAGGATAACTCTGGCTGCTGTTTGAAGAACAGATAGTAGGTCTTTCCAAATATATACATGTATTATTAAGCTTCGCAACTCTCTAAGAGGTATTATTAGTATCTCCATTTTATAGATGAGTTACTAAGCCACAAAGAAGTTGAGTGACTTGCTCACAGTTACACCTAGGAAGCAGAGGAGGAGGGTTTTCAAACTCAAGCTGCCTGGCCACAGCCCTGGCTCCTAACCATTGTGCTCCCCTGCCTCTCTGCAAATAGAACCAAAAGTGATACATGCTGATGTAGGAGGGGCTTGCTTTTCATTGGACAGCCAAACAAGTGCATATCAAGATGTAACTTCACATTGCACTAAGTGTATATTAAATATCCCATCAACCCCCATATTTTAGTTACCACCTATAAGCCAGTGACAAAAGACTCTTCTCCAACCTAGATCTCTCACTGAATCTCCTAAATTCAACTGTCTAATTGAGTTCTGTAAACTCAACACACTTTATTCAGAGCCTATTGTGTGCCAGGGTCTATATGAGAGTGTATTATCTTTGCCCTGAAGGAATTTATGTTCCAGATCACAGGGGAGCAGACACAGAAGCATTGTTCAGTGTGTGACACAGTAGCATGTCTCCTGACCATTTCCACCTGGATGTCTTGTGGACAGCTCATAGCATCAGGTCCAAAACCAGTGGCTCTCTCTACTCTCCTGCCCCTGTCCCGATCCTCCTGTATTTCATATGTTGATGATGACACTTCTGAAAACTCGGTTGTCCAAACCAGAGTTCCTTGTTTCAGCTTTGACCTCCCCTCTCATTCCCCAGCTCCTTCTGGCCAGGATTCCTAAGGGCTTTGAGGAGGACTGGTCTCCTCTTCCTCTCCTTTCTCACCTTCCCCACTTGCAAGCCACCACCAGCTTTAACTTAGCACAGACATTTTCTGTAAAGGGACAGATGATAAATACAGTAGGTTCTCACTTTATATCATTGATAAGTTCTTGGAAACTGCAACCAATTTACCATGGGCTCATTGACATAAACCAGAGTTAAGTTTCTACAGCATATTTTCAGTTTTAAAAACATCTCCAAACTAAAGTTTTTTGTTGTTTTTGAGATGGAGTCTCACTGTGTCGCCCAGGCTGGAGTGCAGTGATGCGATCTCAGCTCACTGCAACCTCCGCCTCTGAGATTCTAGTGATTGTCCTGCCTCAGCTTTCTGAGTAGCTGTGATTACAAGCAGGAACCACCATGCCCAGCTAATTTTTTGTATGTTTCATAGAGACAGGGTTTCACCGTGTTGGCCAGGCTGGTCTTGAACTCCTGACCTCAAGTGATCCACTAGCCTCGACCTTCCAAAGTTCTGGGATTACAGGCGTGAGCCACTGCATCCGGTCTAAAACACTTCTAATATTAAATACTGAAATAAATGTGAGTCATACACACATTTAAGAAAAATTAATAAAATAAAATAATTATTTACCCATTTATTCCAGTTTAGGGTGGTAGGTGGTGGGATCCTCTCCCAGCAACTCAGGGTGCAAGGCAGGAGCCAGCCCTGGATGGGGCATCGTCCCACAACAGGACACACTCACACACATTCACTCAGACTGGGGCCATTTAGACACACCATTTCACCCATCATGCACAGCCTTGGGACATGAGAGGCAATGAGAGTACCCAGGGAGCATCCACGCAGATGGGGGAGAATGCGCAAATTCCACACGGACAGTGGCCCTGGCTAGGAAATGAACTTGCTTCTCATCAACTTGATAACAAAACAACATTGAACAAACAGTTCTTTGAGGCCCTGCTGTATTTTAGGCTTTGCAGGCCACATATTCTGTCACATTCTGCTGCATTTTTTTCTTTGCTTTTTTTGTTTTGTAACCTTTTAAAAATGTAAAACCATTCTTGAGTCCTAGGCTGGATGGTTACTAGATAACAGCAGCAGCCCTCAGATAGGTCAGCTGACCTCCAAGGTGTTCACCTAGCCTGTCCTTCCACTCTGACTGCCTCCACTCGTCTGTCAATGTTAGACATCTTAAAGTCCCAAGGCTCCGATTCCTTACTTTTCATTTAAATTACTGTAAAAGAAACTCTTGTCTCTCTCTGCCTTTAAAATTTTCAATATGCCCCCTATTGTTTATAGAATAAAATGTAGACACCTCATGTATACAAAAGGGCCTTCCACCCGCCACATCTCCCATCGCTCCATCCTTCCCACACCATGCGGAAGCCCCCTAACACTTACCATTCTGTCAGTATCCTGTGGCTCCCTGAAGCCTTCCTTCCTTGGCACATCCTGTTTTTTCCTACCTGAAATGCCCTTTCTTTCATTTTCTTTTTCTTTTAATTCTCAAATGGTTTCCCTTTCATGGTACCTCCGTTACATTTACTCTTCCAGGTTCAGTGTAAAAGTCACATCATCTATGAAGCAGGTCAGATCCCTTCTGTGCAACTGCCCTGTCCAGCTGGAAGCCATTGCTCCTCATCCTCCCACCAGGATATATACACCCAGCACAGTGGTTTCCAGCACCAGCAAGGTTGCTTAGGTTCAACCTCCATCACTGACCAGATGTGGAAAGTTGGACTGAACTCTTCCTTAGTTACCTTATCAGGAAAATAGGGAATTTAAGTTACTGCGTGTTACATCCTCAAAACTCACTAACACATCCTCCATACTCAAAGGCTAGCCACTACTTTAGCCAGCTAAAGCATTGAGTGTGCTCTCTGATAAATGTTTAACTAACAATCTGTCCCCCGCCCCCAATAGATTAAATTGCTTGAGGATAGAAACCCGGTTTTCTTTATCTTTAAATACTCAAGGTTGGCTGGGTGTGGTGTCTGTTGCCTGTAATCCCAACAGGCAAGTAGATTCCTTGAGCTAGCTCAGGAGTTGAAGACCAGCCTCAGCAACATAGTGAAAGCCCATCTTTACACAGACACAAACACACACACAATCACAAGTGTCAACTCAGACATGGCAGATCATGCCTGTAATCTCAGCATTTTGGGAGGCCAAGGCAGGAGGATTACTTGAGGCCAGGAATTCAAGACCACCCTGGGCAACACAGGGAGAATATTAGCCAGGCGTTGTGGTGGTATGCCTGTGTTCCTAGCTACTTGGGAGGCTGAAGTGGGAGGATGACTTATGCCCAGGAGGTCATGTCTGCAGTGAGCCATGATCATGCCACTGTAGTCCAGCCTGAGTGACAGAGCAAGACCTTGTCTCAAAAATACATAAACAAATATTCAAGGCCTACAGCATAGTCTGTGTTGAATACATGCTTGAGGAATGAATGAATGAATGACCCCAAATAATAACGCATATTTGAAACCAGGTATGGTGATTCACAAACCTCCTTTGAAAATAGGAAAAACTAGGCTGGCATGGTGGCTCACACCTGTAATCCTAGCACTTTGGGAGGCCAAGGTGGGCAAATCAACAGAGACCAGGAGTTCGAGACCAACCTGGCCAACATGGCAAAACTCAGTCTCTACTAAAAGTACAAAAATTAGCTGGGCAGGGTGATGGGTGCCTGTAATCCCAGCTACTTGGGAGGCGAAGGCATGAGAATTGCTTGAATCCAGTTGGTGGAGGTTGCAGTGAGCCGAGTTCGCACCTCTGCTCTCCAGCCTGGGCAACAGAGTTAAAAAAGAAAGAGAGAGAGAGAGAAAGAAAGAGAAGGAAGGAAGGAAAGAAGAGAGAAGTAAGGAGGGAGGGAGGGAGGGAAGGAAGGAAGGGAAAGAAAAAAAAGAAAAAGGAAGAAAGGAAGGAAGGGAGGGAGGGAGAGAGAGAGGAAGGGAAAGAAAAGAAAAAGAAAGAAAGAAAGAAAGAGAAGGAGGGAGGGAGTGAAAGAGAAAGAGGAAAAACTGCTTCCCTCTGGGCTGCTGACAGTAAAGGGGAGTCTTGTTGGCCTTCAGGAGTGGAAAGGTCAAAGAGCACAATGATTGAGATTGTGGGCTCTTGAACACTTACAAGAGATGCAGCCTTGGGCATATTACTTCACCTCTCCATGCCTCATTTTCCTCATATGTAAGGAGAATAGTGGCAACACCAATCTCATAGAGTTCTTTGTGGATGAAATGACTTACACATATGAAGCACTTACAGCAGTATCTGTGTATAGAGAAAACACTCAGCAAGTGTCCGTTATCATTTTATCATCAATACCATTCTCCTCTCAGGGATTAGGGCTATGCCAAGATACAGCCATTCTTCAACGCCTAGATACAATCCCATCAGTTATATTACTACCTATTTTTATTTTTTTGGGTCTCAGGAAATAGCAGCATCAGCCTCAAGCACAAGTGAAGTGGGGGTGTTAGGTATGCCGGTATTTCCTTGCCATGTGTGAGAAAGGAATACATTCAGACATTTTAAGCTTCAGGTAATACAGACCTCTAATGAGGCTGGTCTAAACAGTGAGGGCAATTTGCGTGGCACTCGATGAGAAATTCAGAGGTAGATGGCGCTGCAGCTGGCCGGATTCTCCACTCAACAACAACATCTGGGACCCAGATACATTTCACCTATTTGCTCTACCATGTTCTGTGTGTTGGCTTAGACTGCAGGACACGACTTTCATGGTTATGAGATGACTGTAGTAACTACAGTCTGAGAATTATATTCTGACACAACAACATTCATTGGACAAAAATAAATACCTTGTGTGCTATTTTGAGAAAGAAATTACCTTTTGCAGAATCTCCAATCAGATTTCTCTTTGCATCTTATTGGTCAGATTTGGGTCACATACCCCTAAACTAATGACTGTCAACGGGATCATGATTTACACTAATCAGGATTTACCCTAAATTTGGAACAGGGTAAATTCTAGAGCAACATCGGGGTTCCGTAGGCAAGGAAGAAAGGAGGAGCAGCTGTTGGGTAGGAGCAGGGTCTGCTCAGAGAATCTTCAATATTTTCATATTTCAATACCACTTGTCACAGTGGTTTATTTTGGAAGAAGTAGGGCAGAAGATGGGCTTATCTGGATGAAAGTTTTTCAGCAGACTTGTGAACTTGTTTTGTATTCTACATGTTTTTGGGGTTTTTTTAGTATTTATACCCCTGAGATTCTGGCTTCCAAAATCTGGGCAGTGTGAGCCATGAAATTCAACTCTAAGGCGTCACTGGTATACGACTGGCCAAGGGCTTTACCTAGAAACCTGAGGAGAGCCTTTATTTAAAAGAGCGATTTTAGTGTCAATGAAAAGTGAAGGGTCAGTCTTATTGCTGGAATTCATATGCTGAGAGACTTTTACCCTACCTTGGAACAAACGTAAACAAAACGGAGTGTCCCAAGGAGAAGTATGTTCTACCTAACAGGTTCAAACATTTACTTTAATTATACTTGTCACCGCCCCTGCTTCACCTAAAACTAGATAACAGCTTTTGATGAGCATCAGATTTCTGAAAAGGCACCAACATGAGCCACCATTTTTTTTTTTTTTTTTTTGAGACGGAGTTTTGCTCTCGTTACCCAGGCTGGAGTGCAATGGCACGATCTCGGCTCACCGCAACCTCCGCCTCCTGGGTTCAGGCAATTCTCCTGCCTCAGCCTCCTGAGTAGCTGGGATTACAGGCACGCGCCACCATGCCCAGCTGATTTTTTGTATTTTTAGTAGAGACGGAATTTCACCATGTTGAGCAGGATGGTCTCGATCTCTTGACCTCGTGATCCACCCGCCCCGGCCTTCCAAAGTGCTGGGATTACAGGCGTGAGCCACTGCGCCTGGCAAGCCACCATTGTTTAGAGAACTAGTGCTTCCAGCTGGAGTCTACAACTCAACTCGGGCATTGCGCATTACATTTCAGAAATATATCTTCAGTTCAACATTGCCATTTTGAAAACCATTTGGCTAGCACCAAGAAGTGTAGAAAATTCATTAAATTTTGTCTGGGTATCTTTTGGTTGACTCAAGTTTTCTATTTATATATTGAAAAAAAAAATCCTAGACACTAAAACTATGTCTACTCCAGAGAAATTTCAGGAAAAGCTTCTATTGCAAATGTGTTTCCTTTGAAGGCAGAGAACTCATAATTTTGAAGTGATGAGTCTTTAAGATCATCCATGGAATGTTTGGCATTATTCAGATGAAGAAATTATTAATAATTTAATAAACTAATAGTTCTCAGAAAGATCAGGTAATGGACAAGCCTAAGTTGGGAGCTGCAGAATTGAAATTAAGACCCATGTTCTAGGTCGGGCATGGTGGCTGAAGCCTATAATCCCAGTACTTTGGGAGGCCAAGGCAGGCAGATCACTTGAGATCAGGAGTTCGAGACCAGCCACCAGCCTGGGCAACATGGCAAAACCCTGTCTCTACTGAAAAACAAAAATTAGCCAAGCATGGTGATGCATGCCTATAATCCCAGCTACTCAGGAGGCTTAGGCATGAGAATCGCTTGAAGCTGGTAGGTGGCGGTTGCAGTAAGCCAAGATTACACCACTGCCCTCCAGCCTGGGTGACAGAGTAAGACTCTGTCTCAAAAACTAAACTAAACTAAACTAAACTAAACTAAACTAAACTAAACCAAACCCCAATGTTCCTTGGGATACATTAAAGGCCTTGAATCTGGCCTGACCTCAGTGACATGCTTCACCAATACCATGTGACTGAAGTGATATTCTGGGTCTTCTGAGAAGCTAGGTCATAGGAAGTCTTGAAGCTTCTGCCTAGGACCCCTTGGACACCTTGCTCTAGGGAAAGCCAGCAGTAAGGAGTCTGACACCGCTGAGGCTGCCATACCGTGAAGCAGCTCAATCTAGCCAGTGGAAAGGTGGCGTGAAGAGATGGGGGCCTCATCTGCTTTCAGCTGTTCTAGCCATCTCCCAGCTCAGATGACAGATATAGGAGTGAAAAAGCCTTCAGATGACTTCAGCCCTGGCCACCATTTGACTGTAGCCACATAAGAGCTCCCAAGCTAGAACTATCCAGCTAAGCCCAGCCTGCATAGTCACTGAGGAATAATAATAAATTGGTTTTAAGCCATAAAATTGGCCAGGTGCGGTGGCTCATGCCTGTAAATCCCAGCACTTTGGGAGACAGAGGTGGGAGTACAGCTTGAAGCCAGAAGTTTGAGACCAGCATGGGCAATAAAGTGAGACCCCATCTCTACACAAAATTAAAAACTCGCCTGGCATGCTGGTGCACACCTGTAGTCTCAGCTACTCGCAAGGTTGAGGCAGGAAGATGGCTCGAGCCCTGGTGTTGAAGGCTGCAGTTAGCTATGGTCACGCCACTGCACTCCAACCTGAGTGATGGAGCAGGACCCTGACCCTAAAACAAATAAATAAACAAGCCACTCAATGTTGGGACAGTTAGCTTTGCAACATCAATAACCAGAACATCCTCTGACTCAACGCCTTTGCCCACAGCATTAGTAAAATACATATAATGGAAAACTCAAATTCAAGACAGAACGAACATTTTTCAGGCTGTTAGGAGTTATGTCCTTTTACTCAGTGATTCCATAAAGCATATTGTCAGTCTAAGTTCATTAGAATACATTCCGCAAAATGCTTTCACAGTCTCCATCACATGACAAAAGTGATATTTATTATTCCCGTGACCATGTAGCTCAGGAATCGAGTCATGTTCAGAGGATCCCGGGCAAGACACGTCTGGATTCTGCAGTCTTTAGACCAATATTCATAAATGACTGTGAATGCAACTTGGAAGAAAGAGATCTTTCACAATATTTTTAAAGGCCCTCTCAAGGATTATCAAGATTAGCGTATGCTCTTCAATATTACAGTTGCACAGCTGATATTATTTGAAGGCATTATTGGTCAATATTTGGTTTTGCTCCATAAAATTTTCTCAGGAAGAAACTAGATTATTGCCACTATGGAATTAATGATTTCTTGCCACTAAAGAATCCAGACATTGATTCTATCACAGCAGCCTTCCAGAAGAAGTTGTCCATTAATATCTCAAAGATGTATAAGCTTACAGAGGCAAACCAATATTGTTCCCTGTGGATGAACTAGTGCATCAATTTATTTATACCTTTTATGAATCTTGTTTTACCAAGTAAAACAAGTCAGACACAAAAGAACAAATATTGTATGATTTCACTTATATGAGGAATCTAGGATGGTAAAATTAATAAAGACAGAAAGTAAAATGGTGGTTAACAGGGGCAGAGGGGCTGGAGAAATGAGAAGTTACTAATGGTTATAACATCACCACCGTCCATCTCCATTAAGTTCTGTGAATGTACTTAATGCCACTAAATTGTACATCCAAAAATGGTCAAAATGGTAAATTTTATGTTATGTATATTTTATCACAATGTTTTAAAAAACCTTTTACTTTAAGAAAAAAATACAAATAAAAAGAAGAATTTGGGAGTTTTATCAGTCAGCTTCCCAGCAGGAAACAGATGGCACACTCAAATTAGGACAATTGAGGAGCGTTTCATAAAGGAAGTCTTTACAAAGGTTTGGGCAGAGCATAAGGAAACCACAAGGGAGAAGAATGTTCAGGGCTAGGAAAGAAAGAGGAGCCTGTGTGGAGAGGGGCTTCTGGAGGAGGTAAGGCTTTCAAGGGAGGAAAAGCCAGCCTGTAACAAACCTGTGAGAAGGGAACCCGGAATATCAATGCACCATTCTCATCCTGCTCTCCAGCCTCCTACCATTATTCCCCATTGGCCAAACCCAACCAGAAGTCGAATGGCAAGAGAACCTACTGATACAGTTCATATAGATCAGCCTCCAAGGGAGAGAGAAGGCAGGGGAACCTAGAGAGAGGACAGAGAGAAGTTTCAAAAGGAAGATGACGGCCACAGTATTCTATCTCATGAGGAGTGGTCCCCAACATTTTTGGCCCCAGAGAGAGGTTTCATGGAAGACAGTTTTTCCATGGACCTGAGGGTGGGGAAAATCGTTTCGGGATGAAACTGTTCCACCTGAGATCATCAGGCATTAGTTAGATTCTCATAAGGAGCATGTAACCTAGATCCCGTGCATGGGCAGCTCACAATAGGATTTGCGCTCCTATAAGAATCTAATGCCACCGTGGAGGTGGAGCTCAGGCGGTAATGCTCACTTGACCACCCCCACTTACCTCCTGCTGTGCAGCCCAGTTCCTAACAGGCCACAGACTGGTACCACCCTTGGCCCTGGCACTGGGGACCCCTGTAATAAGGTGTCTTCAAAGCAGTTACATGTATCCATTAGCTGTAACAAATACACAGTTATCAAAGTCTACCCTCATTAGACCACATAACACAGTTAGCAACATCTAGACCAAAACATTTGTTTTGTGAAAATCGGAAAACAATAAAATAAATATGCATATATCTGGATACTCTTTCTATGTGGCTTTCTCTCTGAGGCTCAAAGGCACAATCGCTCCTATTAAAGCTTCGCATGAGCCTGCCTCATCTCTGCACCACCTCCTAAGAGCTGACACCCTAACTCTTCAGAGATTGGGATGCAATAGAATGAGGCCCAGAAAGAAGGGGAGAAGAACAGTGACCACTCCATCTTTATTTTGTCTAAAGCTAACCTTGCATGTTCTGGACTCCAATTTAAGGACTCATCTCTTTCTTGCCCATCCCCTAAAAGAGGTATAGACTTATCCCATGGAATCAGCAAAATGAAAATATCGCAATGTGTAGTAATGAACTCGATCTGTTCTTGGTTCTGCTTAGTTCTGGTTCTTGCTTTGTAGTGGGGTGGGTTCCAATAAGAATAATTTCGACGCAGCAAAGAGAGGTTCCAAGAAATCCTCTCTATTCTTTACAGCTTAGAAATGAAAGGGTTAATACAACCTCTACTTCGTAGAGTCTCGCAGATGATCTGAGGGTCATTTTTGCCTGATTCTAACCCTCTCCTGCCTGCCTCAACTCAGCTATTCCTCCTACTTGACTTAAAAATCTCATTCCATTAACGTCAATCCTCCAGGTTAGACCACTAAAGCCGGGTCACGGTCTCTAGAAGCTCACTGCTGCTATGCACATATGTTACCTGGCAGGAGAAGAAGAGCCCCTGATTAGGAGGTAGGGAAGGACAGCCATCTTCTGTAGTCCTCTTTCATTAGCACATTAGCATGAATGAGCTTATCAGATTAGCTAATTGTCACCTGGACACTTTGGACAGTGCAGAGATACTGGTGAGGCACATTTCCACAAAAAGCAGAGGGAAAAGCACAGAAAATGACAAGTCCTGGAAGGGTTTTAGAGCATCCTGGAAGGGCAGGGTCCAATGAGGAAGGACAAACGAGATGCTGCAGAATACTGGAGAGTCAGGAGAGAAAGCCCTGGATGAGAAGGCACTAAAGGTGAATTTTACCATTTTCAAGCTTTGGTTTGCCCAGGCGTTTGCCTGTTCCCTGCTGGAGGAATAGCAGATACACAAAGCAGCTCAGGCACAAGTGATAACTTGACTCCTGTTTCTTGAAACCGTAACATAAGCAAAGACAAGTGCTGGTAAGATGGAAAACTAGATAACCTGCAATCCCTCCTTCTATAAACACCTAGATAAACTAGATAAACATACAAATAGCCAGAAGCATTGGCTCATGCCTGTAATCCCAGCACTCTGGGAGGCCAAGGCAGGTGGATCACCTGAGGTCGGGAGTTCGAGACCAGTCTGACCAAAGTGGAGAAACCCCGTCTCTACTAAAAATGCAAAATTAGCTGGGCATGGTGGCACATGCCTGTAGTCCCAGCTACTCAGAAGGCTGAGGCGGTTGAATTGCTTGAACCCAGGAGGCGAAGGTTGCAGTGAGCAGAGATCGCGCCATTGCACTCCAGCCTGGGCAACAAGAGTGAAACTCTGTCCCAAAAAAAAAAAAAAAAACCTTTAAACATACAAATATTTTTAATAGATAGATAAGCATCTAAGAAAGAGCATAAAGTCTGGAATTGAAGCTAAGATCGTGGCATAAAACCAAGACTCTGACCTTCAGTGAAGGGAAGGACTGGAAAAAATTCTACCCATACCTTCTACCCAGAAGAAAAAATGTATCTGTTTTCTTCCGGGGGTGGGAGAGCAGGGGCGTTAAGACAGAGTCTCACTCTGTCACCTAGGCTGGAGTGCAGTGCACAATCACAGCTCAACCACAGCCTGGATCACCTGGACTCAAGCAATCTTCCCCCCTCAGCTTCCCGAGTAGCTGGCGCTACGGGAGCACCACCACGCCTGGCTAATTTGTTAAATTTTTTTAGAGACAAGCCCTCACTATGTTGCCCGGGCTGGTCTCAAACTGGGCTGAAACAATTTTCCTGCATACACCTCCCAAAGTGCTACCACAAGCATGAGCTACCATGCCCGGCCCCCAAGAAATGTATCTGAGCATGCTACCATTCCCAGCTGATTGTTTTTTTAATTTTTTTTAGAGACAAAGTCTCACTATGTTGCCCAGGCTGGTTTCAAACTTCTGGGTTCAAGCAGTCCTCTTACCTCAGCCTCCCAAATTTCTGGGATGACAGGTGTGAATCAGTGAGCCCAGCTGCTTTTTTTTTTTTTTTTTTTTCTTAATTTAAAAACATACTTAAGGAACAAATCGTAATGAAAGTAGAATATTTTTGGAAGTAAATCATAAAAAAACAAATGGAGGACTGGGCCTGGTGGCTCATGCCTATAATGCCAGCACTTTGGAAGGCCAAGGCGGCCGGATCACCTGAGGTCAGGAGTTTGAGACCAGCCTTGTCAACATGATGAAACCTCATCTCTACTAAAAATACAAAAATATTTTTATTTTTAAAATAAAAATGGTGGCAGGTGCCTGTAATCTGAGCTACTCAGGAGGCTGAGGCAGGAGAACCTGGGAGGCGAAGTTTGCAGTGAGCTGAGATGGGGTCATTGTACTCCAACCTCAGGGACAAGAGCAAGACTTCATCTCAACAAACAAAAAACAAGTGGAAACACAATCCATGCTCATGGATGGGTAGTGTCAATATTGTGAAAATGACCACACTGCCAAAAGCAATCTCCAAATTCAATGCAATTCCCATCAAAATATCACCATTCTTCACAAAACTAGAAAAAAAAAATCCTAAAATTCATACGGAACCAAAAAAGAGCCTGCAGAAGCCAAAGCAAGACTAAGAAAAAAGAAAAATCTGGAGATACCACATTATCTGATTTCAAACTATACTATAAAGCCATAGTCATTAAAACAACATGATACTAGTATAAAAATAGGCACATAGACCAATGGAACAGAATAGAGAACCCAGAAATAAACCCAAATACTTACAGTCAACTGATCTTTGACAAAAGCAAACAAAAACATAAAGTGGAATAAGGGCACCCTATTCAACAAGTGGTGCTGGGATAATTAGCTAGCCACATGTAGGAGAATGAAGCGGGATCCTCATCTCACCTTATTCAAAAATCAACTCAAGATGGATCAAGGACTTAAATCTAAGAATTGAAACTATAAAAATTCTAGAGGATAACATTGGAGAAACCCTTCTAGACATTGGCTTAGGCGAGGATTTCATGACCCCCCAGAAAAATGCAATTAAAATGAAGATAAATAGCTAAGACTTAATTATACCAAAGAGCTTTTGCGTGGCAAATGTAACAGTCGGCAGAGAACACAGACAACCCATAGAGTGGGAGAAAATCTTCACAATATGTACATCTGACAAAAGACAATATCCAGAATCCTACAACAAACTCAAACAAATTATCAAGCAAAAAAAAAAAATCCATTAAAAAGTGGGCTAAGTACATGAATAGACAATTCTCAAAAGAAGACATGCAAATGGCCAACAAACACATAAAAAGATACTCAACATCACTAATTATCAGGGAAATGCAAATCAAAATCACAATGCCATACCACCTTACTCCTGCAAGAATGGCCACAATTTTAAAAAATCAAAAAAGAATAGATGCTGATGTGGATGTGGTGAAAAGGGAACGCTTCTACATTGCTGGTAGAAATGTAAACTAGTACAACCACTGTGGAAAACATTGTGGCAATTCCTTAAAAAACTAAAAGTAGAACTACCATTTGATCCAACAATCCCACTAACAGGGTATCTACCCAGAGGAAAAGAAGTCATTATATGAAAAAGATGCTTGCACACACAAGTTTATAGCAGCACAATTCTCAATTGCAAAAATGTGGAACCAACACAAATGCACATTAGTCAACAGGTGGACAAAGAAACTGTAGTATCTATAGATGATGGAATACTACTCAGCCATAAAAAGGAATGAATTAATGGTATTTGCAGCAACCTGGATGGGATTCAAGACTATTATGCTAAGTGAAGTAACTCAGGAATGGAAAACCAAACATTGTATATTCTCATTCATAAGTAGGAGCTAAGATATGAGGATGCAAAGGCAAAAGAATGACACAGTAGATTTTGGGGATTCAGAAGGAAAGGGTGGGAAGGCATTGAGGAACAAAAGACTACAAATTGGGTTCAGTGTATACTGCTCCAGAGATCGGTGCACCAAAATCTCACAAATCACCACTAAAGAACTTACTCATTTAAGCCAATACCACCTATTTCCCCAAAACCTATGGAAATCTTTTTTTTTTTTAGACAGATTCTCGTTCTTGTTGCCCAGGCTGCGGTACAATAGTGCGATCTCAGCTTACTGCAGCCTCTGCCTCCCGGGTTCAAACGATTCTCCTGCCTCAGCCTCCCAAGTAGCTAGGACTGCAGGTATGCACCACCATGCTTGGCTAATTTTGTATTTTTAGTAGATATGGGGTTTCACCATGTTGGTCAGGCTGAACTCAAACTCCTGACCTCAGGTGATCCACCTGCCTCGGGTTTACAGGTGTAAGCCACCAAGCCTGGCAAAATTAAAAAAAATTTTTTTAAAGAAGTAAACCCTAAAAATACCTTATGCAATCCAAATAATGCTTCCTTAATAAATGTAAGAGCAGAAATTAAGAAATTTGTAATAAATTTTTAAATGTAGGGGGTCAATAAAAGTTAAAGTTATTTTTTGAATTAAAAGCTGTTTTCTTCATTTTTATATAAAAGTTTAACATCTTTGTTTAAGAAAAACTATGAGGTTACAAACAGACAATGACCTAATAAGGAAAACATCAGTACAAATAAGTATTTTATAAATAATGAGCAAATACTATGAATAGACTATGAATACCTACCCACCAACAAATTTGGAAACATGGGTAAAAAGTTAGAAATTTTCCTTTGAAAATCGAGTTGATTAAAGCTGATTGAAAAAGAAGGTAAACCAAAGACTGTAACATTTTTTAAAAATTGGATGAGTTATAAAAAAATCTATCCACAAAACAAAACTACTACTCAGACACTTTTATAAAATTCTGCCAAGCGTTCACAATATAGATAAACTCTATCTCATATAAACTATTCCAAAAAGAAGAAAAAGAAGAGAAGATCCCCAGTTTACTTTCTGAAACTAATATTCTCTTCACTTTTGATACAAACACCAGGCAAAGATAACATAACAAAATATACATTAAAGGAGAAAAACTGCATGATTACCCCTAGATATACAAAATTATCTGGTAAAATTTAATCAGCCATTATTTAAAAAGCAAAACAAAATAAACTCTAAAACTCTTAGATTATCTATCTTCCTCATGAACCTACAGCAAACATCCTATTTAATGGTGAAACCTACAGGAAACATCCTATTTGATGGTTATAAGCATTTCCTTTAAAATAAAAAATAATGCAAGGACGCTCAGCATCAATATTTCCATTCAACATTGTAGTGACTGCTCTAGATAGCATGGTAAGACAAAAATGAAAGGTGTAAGAACTGAAAAGAAGGAAATGAAGCTGTCAGTATTCAAAGACAGTAAGATTGGTTCAAAGAAACAATATAAGACAAGTATAAAAGTTCAAAGTTGCTAAATATAACACCCAAATTAATTGCATTTCTTTTATATGTATATATATGTATGTGTGTGTGTATATATATATATATATATATATATATATATATTTGCATTTTAGGGGGGTACATGTGATGAACATGCAGGATTGTTGCGTAGATACATACATGGCAATGTGGTTTGCTGCCTTCCTCCGCATCACCTACATCTGGCATTTCTCCCCATGTTATTCCTCCCCAACTCCCTACCCCACACTGTCCCTCTCCTAGCTCCCCCCACAGACCTCAGTGTGTGATGCTCCCCTCCCTGTGTCCATGTGTTCTCATTGTTCTACACCTGCCTAGGAGTGAGAACATGTGGTGGTTGATTTTCTGTTCTTGTGTCAGTTTGCTGAGAATGATAGTTTCCAGGTTCATTCATGTCCCTACAAAGGACACGAACTCATCATTTTTTATGGCTGCATAGTATTCCATAGTGTATATGTGCCACATTTTCCCTGTCCAGTCTATCATTGATGGGCATTTGGGTTGGTTCCAAGTCTTTG